>NC_048221.1:128865614-128873409 GCF_002007445.2 Ailuropoda melanoleuca
TTTTTTTAAAAGTTTTCCGAACTTTTCAGAATCCCCTATTCTCATCCACTGAATGGCAAGTTGCAGTCAGCATGCTAATCCTTGTTAAAAAAAAAAAAATGCATTAACGTTTCATTTGGGGCGAAATGCTTCCAGCCGAAAGACCTAAAAGAGACTCAGTTATGATTCTTTGTCACCGAAAACACAGAAGCTGTTTGCACTACCGTCAAAAGTGGACCACAAAACAAAACAAAACAGAACAACAACAACAAAACAGCAATTACTGCGAGGAAGCTTATGTTTCATCTGTGACTTATCGGAGGTGGAGAAAGCCAGAGAAACTCCGCTTTCCAGAGTCTCTGTTCCTGGCTTGAAACACTCAAGGACTTCCCAGCCAGAAAATACATTCTTGCTTTCTCCCTGAACATGTATCATCATTTTCTTTTTTTTTTTTTTTAAGATTTTATTTATTTGACAGAGAGAGAGAGACAGCCAGCGAGAGAGGGAACGCAAGCAGGGGGAGTGGGAGAGAAAGAAGCAGGCTCCCAGCAGAAGGGAGCGCAATGCGGGGCTTGATCCCAGGACCCTGGGATCAGGTCTGAGCCGAAGGCAGACGCTTAACGACTGAGCCACCCAGGCGGCCCTGTATCATCATTTTCTAAGCAGAATGCTTGAATGGCTGGCCTTCCTCGCACTGGCAGGCCCTGACCCAGACATATAAATTGCAAAGAAAAATAGGCCCTGTATCATCATTTTCTAAGCAGAATGCTTGAATGGCTGGCCTTCCTCGCACTGGCAGGCCCTGACCCGGACATATAAATTGCAAAGAAAAATAAGCCCTGCTTGCAGGTGCACCCCAAACTCCAACCAGCCTGCTCATCTCAAGCCACGCTGCTGCTGCCCTGAGCCCCCAGGGGAACCTTGGGAAACCTGCAACGCAGGTGTCTTCTGCCCTCGGCAGCCTTTGGTCACTTGGAGAAAAACACGCAGACCAGGAAGGGCTTCCCCTGCTGCTTCAGGCTTGCTTCTCAGACTCTCTCTGCTGACAAGTGCAGGCGAGGACTGGCCACGCATGAGGTCTGCAAGAGGCCAGGCTTGTCGGGAAGCTGTGCACACACGTGAGACTAGGGCGGCCGCCGGCAGTGTGCAGATGCCCCCAGCCACCATCCTGCAGCCCGGGGAGGGGCCTCAGGGGCAGGTTACCCCGTGGGCCTTGGATGGGTTTGCATTTACCTCCCATTCAGCGGTCCTCCTACGAATAAGCCTTACAGGGGATCTGGTTTTTGTCAACAACAAGCACACCTCAGCTCCAAAAGGTTCAGACCACGTTCTAGATCCTTACAGCCAAGTGTCCGAGCAGGGTGTAGGCTCGGCACAGGCATCTGGGCCCCGTCTCCCGCTGCAGGCGCTGGGTGTGGAGGCTGCCACTGCCGGTCAGATGGGGCAGGGCACGGGCCACCTCCAGCCTGGCCCCACCTCCAGCGGCCACCGCGCCATGCTCCTGCGCGCCGACAGTGCAAAAGGTCGTGCAATAGAAACCCAGACACCAAGCCGCTGGCCACATCCCGGAAGGTCTGCACTACCCGGCGGCAATGTGCCTGGAGCTCGACCATCAGAAGCTTTTCCTTGTTTTTCGAAACTGCTTGTTTCAGCTTCCTGTCACTGCCTTAGAAAAAGGGTAAAAAGCTTCTGCACTACAGCTCTTATCTGGTCAGCCCGTCTGGAATGAAGAGCTTCTCCCCTCGTGGAAGGAAGTGCTTCCTAGACCAGCATGCAAACTGGTCCTGCCCACGACTCACCCGACTACAGACACAGCTCTTCGCAGAAACCCTCTGGCCATTGTAGGGGGTGCGAGGGGGAGCAACGAGCGCCTGCCTTTGCGTGCACTCGCACGCACAGATGCGGGGGGCCTGCAGGACTGCGCCCCGGAGGTCTGCACGGGCAGAGGCAAGCGGACCATCGCTCACCACTCGAGCCGCTCGGAGGGCGTGCTTGCACGTTTCCACAACCCTGAGCCCAACTGGAAATGCGGACCCGTTTTTGAATGACGTCACACTCTGACTCCACCCTTTCCGGGGTTGTTCTGCTGAAAGTGCGGCTGCCACCGCGAAGCGCCAACCCAAACCCTGCCCAGTCAGAAGGCCTGTGGCCAAGTCCCGGGCCTGCTTCAAGCACGGCCCCTGCACCAGCAGTTTTGGCGGGGTGGGGGGAAGCAGCCAGCTCTGGGGACACTGGGCGCGCGCGCTCGTCATGAGCAGAGGCTCCGGGAACCAACGATCAGCGCCCACACAGCAGATGTCAAGCCCTCGGTCACCCCCATTGATTTACGAAGCCCACGTCCAACCCTCTTCCTACAGCTACATCCGGGTAGGTGACTCCCCATAAGGGACGTGTGGCCTTCCTGACAAGAACAGGCTTCTCTCACCTTGAGCCCCGTTGGGATTTTACTATTTAACAGATTAAAGTCCAGAAATGGCATAAAAAGAGGAAAAAGCTTGCTCCAGCCAGAAGGCTCTAGGGACAAAAGGCAGAGCTGTCTGAAAAATTACAAATAACCTCTTTTGACTCCTCTGTGTTTCTTAATGTTAAACTCTGCCACCATTTTTCAAGCCACAAAAAAGGAAGAGAAGAAACAGCTCTTAAGGTATGCCCGGCCGTGGGTCAGTCCTCCGGCAAGCTGGACCAGACGTGGGCATGGCCGTGAGGCAGGGGTGGGGGCCTATGGGGACCTGCTGGGGCACGTCACCCTTACACAGGCCTGCCTGCCAGGTCCGGGAACTCTGGGACAGTCCTGGGTTCCTGCTGGGCTGCCCACAGGGCCCGGGCTTGCTTGCTTCCGCTGCTCCCACAGAGGCACCAGCAGCAGGCGGCAGCCTTCCCAGGACTGGTCACAGAACAATGTCAGCAAGCGTGGCTCTACCCACCCCTCTGTGGGCACCGGGGATCTCCAGGTGGGTTGGTAGTGCCCCCCACCCCGGGGCACAGGAAACGTCGTGGCTTTGGTGAACTGAGCCCTAACCCTGAGATCTTGGCCTCCCCTGCACCTGCCGTGACCCAGGTAGAAATCAAAGCCACATCCATGAGGCACCAACAGAGGCCCCAGGAATGTAACGGGGACACACACACACGTACACCCAAGCAGGAGTTGTGATACTTGTGAGAGTGGCTCTGGGATGGGGAGGGGACCCTTTCCAGAAACAGTCACATCTGTTCTG
This sequence comes from Ailuropoda melanoleuca, assembly GCF_002007445.2. NCBI lineage: Eukaryota > Metazoa > Chordata > Mammalia > Carnivora > Ursidae > Ailuropoda > Ailuropoda melanoleuca. The sequence continues at coordinate 128,868,809 of NC_048221.1, forward strand.
CCTTTAAACTATGTTACTAGACTTTTGGATCAACTAGAACCCTAGAACCATGGGACTGGAGAGCTTCTCATTTTATAGGGATAGAAATGGAAGGTCCGGGTAGGAAGGTGGCCGCCCACGACTGTCCCAGACCTCTCAGGAGGCACCATGTGGAGCTCTAGCCCCCAAGTGATCGTGCAGCACGCAGACAGCAGGCGACAGTATGGGGCGGTTCCCTCCTGGGAACGCAAAAGTCCCCAGAATACCAGTGCTGCTCAGACCCACCTCAGAGAGATCTGGTTCCCTCCCATCTCACTCCCAACATCTTCCAACTGCGGGGCTCACTTGTCAGCTGCCTCTCTTCCCTTCCCAATCCAGACACCTAAGGGGACAACGCAGGTCCTTCCCCACCAATGACAGACGGCTGCCTTCCAGACCCTCGGTCCTCCCAGCCCACCTGGCACCTGCTTGAGGCCTCCTGACCCAGGCCCAATGAGAGGGCCCTGCTTTCTGGGCCTGGGGAGTCTTCCGCACCCCCCCAACATGCTCTCGGGAGATCAGCGAGGCCCCGATGATGTTTGTGTCCCAGAGACAGTGGTAGCACTCGCTCTTCTCCTCACCCCATTTTCTGGAGACCAGATTCAAGCAAGGCAAGGGTCTGCCTTTTTCCGTGCACAAGCTCCTCTTGGAAGGAATTCAGTTTTTCTCCCTGCTTTAAGAAGAAAATCAGTCTACAGTCCCAGGTTATTCTCCGTTATGAGTTTCAATAAAATTACGAACAGGATAAATGACTTGTAGGATTTGAGTTACACTCTGATTACATCCACAGGGTGGTCCGTATGCCCTTCAGCACTGACAGCAAGGTGTCCGGTCCTGCTGACACTTCCAGGAGACTGTCCGGGAACAGTCACGGCACTGGGTTTGCCGGATTTGACTCGACATCACACCATCCACTTTGGAAGTAAAATGGCAACACACCAGGATGAAGGGGAGTATGTGCATAAAGAAGAGGCAGAGCTCAGGCTGAGACAAAGGAGCCTGCCACCCTCTCGGGAGGACCCAACCTTGCTGCGTGGAAAGCCAGAATTCAACCAGGCACACGTCTGGGCATCGGTGGACACAGCTGTCCGCCGGTGGAAATGTCTCCCTTAACACAGAAGCCTGGCTTCCAGCAGCACTGACCAGACTGTCTCGTGTTTAGCAGACCCAGCACCAACCCGCTTGAGCCCCAGTTGGCCGGCCCTGTGCTCCCCAAGCAGGGACGCCCACCCTATTATCCAGCAGGAAGGAGTGGTTCACACGGTCTCAACTAGAAATGCACAAGTCTCCCCCCAAAAAATGGAAAATTCGCTGGACTTGAAGAACATTGTGGTGGCCCCAAACCCAGGGAGGCCTGAGTTGCGAGGGGGGACCGCCTTCACTCACAGTGCTGACCCCCTTTCTCCTGCTTGCCAGCAGCCAGCTCTCCCGCGGGTGGGGAACCGGGGCCTCTAGCTGAGTGACTTTGGCCCCACACCCCCTGCCTAGAAGACAGCCGGTACAGGGCACTACCAACTGTGCTGGCAGAATCCTTCTCCAAATCCTGGCAAAGCGTGTCAAACCACATCATGGCAGCAAAAACACGTCTGCCTCTACATGGGGTGGCCCTTTTGCTGTCATTTTTATGAGGTGTAATACGTCTCCTCCATTCACCTACTTTTAACTCTGAGATGCCAGAGGCCTGAGCAGAGCTGTCGCAGGCACTGGTGGTCCCCCGGGGGCAACAGCAGCTTCAGAGCAATTCCCAGAGGCATTGCTTCTAGTGGGTAAACAAGAACACACTGAGTGTATCTGAGACCGACAGAAAACTGTCACTGCCCAGGGACACCGCCCTCCCCAGATGGAGCCTGGACCTCCAGACGCAGGAAGATGCCTACTTCCTACACCACTTAGAACACATCTTGGTAGAAGGAGGTCATCAGGAAAAACAAAAACAAAAACAAAACAGAGAAAATGGTCATTTTTTTCCTACCACAAAAAGCTCAGGCTAAATGAAAACATGTCTTTTCAGAACCTTGTCTTTCCTAGTCACTAAAAAGAGAATCAAAATGTTTCCTTTTGTCCGAGATATTAAATAACCTAAAATTTCTTCAAAGTAGAGCTAGTTTTTCATTAACTCCCTTTCTAAAATTCAAATACTACAACCTTTAATATTTTAGTGTCATTTTTTTATTCTTCACTATCACAGAGCAATCACCATGCAATTATTAAAAACAGTTTAGGAAAGTGAAGCTTCTCTGGCAAAATCCATAAATGTAAGGGGACCACCGGTCACTGAAATTGGGAGGAAGTGTACCATAGCTGCCACTTCGGGAATTCTGTTTGTGTTTTAACCTAAAGAGACTTGCGTGTTCTACTATGTATAGCTCCTCACATAGCCACAGCATATAAATTCGCATTGTAAATGTATTTTCTTTGGGGAATTTTACGGGATAGAACGGACTCAGGTGGGGCCCTTAAGTAAATTAGCTGTATCTAAATCCTTACTTAGTATTCCTCTCTCTTGAATGTTTACTCGCTGAGAATTAAAATTCATATAACTCATCTGGATCTTAGCATCCAAGACAAGAAGGATGGAATGGATGCCTTTCTCAGGGATCCCAAAGGAGAAAAGCCCAGCACAGCCTTAAAGAGGAGTACCCAGGAGGGCTGCAGGGGTTTTCAAAGAAGCCCTCGGGAGCCCCAGACAGGTGGAATCCAAGTGGTTTCTCTTCCCTTTCTCAACCATTTGCCCAACGCCACAAAGGACTCCCAGGCAGAAATGAACCAAACAAAACAATGTAAGCTGGCGTGTTCTAGCTTCCCTATGCAAGGACAGGCGGTCCTACCATCTACAAGACAAAGACAGGACTGGGGGAAAGGCTTCCACCTCTGCCCTCTCCTCCTGCACGAAGACCCCGCCCTTCCGAAGGGGGCACAGCAGCCAAGCTGCAAATGCGCCTCTACATTGCAGCAGTGTGGGGGGGGAGGGGCTTTCTCCTGTTCTGAACCACTGGGCTGTGGGGAGCTGAAATCTCACAAAAGCACTTTTGTGTAGCTTCACTTCCCGTTACTATCACACTGCCAAAACCTGCAGCAACAACACAGTGAAAGCGTGTAAAAGCCAACACAGACTTGATAGCTAAGCGCATGCACATGTTGGCCCATTCTGAGCGCACCATTTGGAGAGGGTTGCGCCTACCTGGCAGACAAGCCCAAGTCTTCTGCAGAAGCCCGCCCCAGGACTCCTCCCCGCCTCTTTCCCAGCTCCTTAGCAAAACCTCCTGGCAGGTCTCTAGGAAAAGGCACAGCTGCCCGCCTTTCCCCATTCCCAGCCACTGCGCGAAGCCTCCTCCCCAGCACCCCCCAAGGCACCGTGGCCACACTGAGCTGTCCAGCCTGGGCGCTGCAGAACCTGGCACATGACATCCCACCCCCAAGTTCATATCAGTTCAGACTGGCAGTTTCTAACCTCTCCTCCATTTCACTTGCCCCCGAAAAAAAACACATTTTTTTCCACATTCTAGTTCATTCCCAATTGGAGCTGATTTTCTTTTACAGGGTAGTGCTGACCTTTGCAGAGATCTGGGTAGTTCCACCATGAATTCTTTCCGACAAATGCTCCCTTTCAAAACTGAAGGGGCACCTTAGATTTTTAAATTAAACAACAAACATGCCTTTTGCCGCGGTTCCTTCCCAGAGTAAATGGCCTCCATGCAACGCAAACCTTCGTAAAGGGCAGGACAGCGGTTCTATCCGTCCCCGGGGGCAACACCAGCACTCAGCCACCCGGCCAGGCCTTCCCCCCACACTCAGCCACAACCAAAAAGGGGTGAGTCAAACCTACTCCAGTATCCCCCATTAATCCACCCATTCTGGAACCCCCAATTCCCTAACCCATTTCTACGCGATTTGGTGCCTGTTCCTCTAACATGAACAGAAACATCATCCTCTCTCCAAAAAGGGGCGGTGGGTTCAACGGTGCGTCTGCGGAGTACACATTCGGTAGCGTCAGGTCGTCTCTCCCCAGGGCTTTCCGACGCTGCCCAACGTAAATGTGTGCGTGAGCGAACGAGTGTGTGGGTGTGAGTGTGGACGTGCGCTCCCCCTCCACCGTGCGGGCGCGGGGCCACAGTCCGAGGCGCATGCACGCTCGGCGACGGACCCCGGCCGCAGCTGCTCTTCAGCAGGGCTTCCTTGGTGGCGCGGCTGCCCCCTCCCTGGCCGGGCCGGGCCCGCTGGCTACCTGCAGCCGCACGCCTCCACCACCATGTCCTCGTACTGCTTGTAGACCACGTTGTTGGCCGCGTCGATGTAGAGGATGCTGATGGGGCTGAGGCGCGCGGGCACGCAGCAGGAGGCCGGCGCCGCGTCGGGCGCCATGGAGTTGAGAAGCGTCTGAATGATGGCGTGGTTGGTGGGCTCGAGGTGCGAGCGCAGCGGGAAGTCGCAGACGCCCTCGCAGTGGTACGCCTCGTAGTCCAGCGGCGCGATGATCCAGTCGTCCCAGCCCAGCTCCTTGAAGTCCACGTGCAGCGGCCTGCGGCTGCAGCGGCTCCGGCCCCTCCGCCCGTGGCCCCGGCCCGCTCCCCCGCCGCTCCCCT
>NC_048221.1:128873509-128883520 GCF_002007445.2 Ailuropoda melanoleuca
TGATGGCCCAGAGGGAAGAAGCTCATAGGCACCGGAAAGGCTCTGGAAAAGACTGCCCGCCTGGCTGCTTGTGCTCGAGCCAGGACTTAACCGCTCTCACCTGTGTTTCTTGTCTGTAAAGTGAGGTCATCATTCGTTCCTTCGTCATTTATCCATCCCCCAATTCATTCCTTCTTTCCAGTAAATACTAACTGCCAATCGCCTTCTCTGTGTTGCCGATCCAGCAATGCACAGGACGGATGCATGGGAAACCAGGGCTGGGGGGATTTTTGAGCATCAGCAGGGGACACCCTAGAGCTGAGCCCAGAGAGGAGGGAGGCACAGGGACGCCTGGGCTGCGTCTGACTCTGCCTCCTTCCCCTGAAATCGTGACAGTAACCGTTTGTTACGAAGGTAGAGCTACAGAGAAATTCAATGCCTTGTGCCGGGTCAAGTGGCAGAGCCTGGAGTCGCCAGCTGTTTTTGCCCAACCCTTGGCTGCCCACAGGGGAGGCAGGCATATGAATGGCTTGGTCTGAACAGGTGAACCAGTGAACAGGCAGAGTGTCCTGCCTTTCCTCTCTAGCTCTCTGGACAACTCTTGGTAGAGAATAAACTCTCCCATCCGGTCCAGGTGAACACCATGAAAGTATCACGCTGGGGACTCCTTCCCGCTGCTGCTGCCAGCGAGGAGCTCACGACTTCTGCCATAGAGCACATTGTCATCCCCGGCAGCAGGGCCTGCCTCTGGCTGTGGAAGCCACAGAGCTCAGAGCAGGGCAGGCGAGGGGGAGCCTGTGCTCCGACTGCTAAGTTTACATGATGTGACCTGATGGCTTAGCGGGTCCGGCCATACCCAGGGCTTGACTTGATCCCTGTCTCCAGATGTCCTGGGGCCCAGGAATGAGTATGTCTGCAGTGAAGCTGGTGCCCTCCCACAAGAGAGACAAATGCGAGACCAGGAGCTCCTAGCCCTCCATCCCTGACTCTGAAGCTGAGGTCTGGGGAGCAGGTGGCCCTCAATGGGCGGGCGCACAAGCCAGGCTGGCCCCCTGCATCCTTGGGGCCTCCTCTTGGGGGCTGTGGGGAACCTTTGGTAGGTGGGCCGGGCAGGAGGGAGCTAGCACTCCCGGCCTGAGGACCTGGAAGTCGTGTTCTTCATGATGCTTTTCGAGGGAGTTTCCTCTGTCCTCTGCGTTGCCCCAGAAGTCCCCGGGAAGCTGTGGATGAAGCCCTGAGGCCCGTGCAGGAAGTTCAGAGAGGGCAGCAGAAAACCGGGGACTTGTCACTTCTGTTCTTCATCAGTCTGTTGACCGCTCCCCAAGCCCCAGAACTCCAGACTCCAGCTGTTTCCACCTCCGAGAGAGGAGAGAGGAGGTGAGACTGGCTGCAAGGGGGGAAGAGGGGTAAAAGCAGCCTGGGGGTGGGGTGGGTGTTCACTGACTGGGCTGGGCAGGAAGTGTCCCCACATTCTCACCTCCACACGCTTCCCCTGAAGAGCACCTTGTTGCCCCTCTGTTCCTTGTAGATGTCTGCTTCCTCAGAGCCCCAGGGCTCTGGTTCAGGTCACAGAAACCCAGAACCTAGAGGCAGATCTTGAGTTATTTGGGCCAGTGTTCCGAGCCATACCTGAATCATGACAAGTTGGCCCCCAAGCTGCACTTGTGGCCGTCACAGGTGCAGGGTGAAGAACTTACAGAACTCTCGGAAGGCTGCGTGGCATAGGGGACAGGGGACATCCCATCGCTACGGGTGTACCTGGACAACATCTCTCGGAAGCACCTTTACCGACAGAGGTCACATGTCACCTGGAGCACCAGCCTGCCATGCTGGGTTGATGCCTCGTAGGAAGTTACATTTGACCCTCGAACAAGGCAGGGGTTAGGCACCACCACCGCCGCCCCCCCTGCCCCAGCGCAGTCAAAAATCAAAAAATTCTGACTCCCTCACAATTTAACTACTAATAGCATGCTACAGACCAGGAGCCTTGCTGATAACATAAACAGTCGGGTTTTGTTATCACACACATTTTGTATTTTACATGCTTTATGTACTGTATTCTAATAATAAACTAGAAAAAGCAAATGTTATTGAGAAAATCATAAGGAAGAGAAAACCCGTTTACAGTATTGTCCTGTGTTTACTGAAATAAATCCACGTATAAGTGGACCCATGCAGTTCAAATCCTTGTGGCTCAAGGGTTAGCTGTTGTCCTGGATTCCGCCAGCTAGAGCCACCTCGTAGTGACCTTCAAGCCTCAGGAATTGCACCGGCCCCAGCTGCAGCCCGCTCAGCCTCCAACAAGGTCTCCTGCCACACCAGACAGCCTGGGCCTCCCTGTCTGATGACAGGAGCACGGGAGGTCCCTTAGAGATGGCCTGCCCCACAGCTTCTGCTGTCCACAAGGAAGCCAAGTCTCTGGGAAGGGAAGCGGTCCGCGCTCTATTCCTTGGCCTTGAACCACCTGGGATGGTGGGTCCCTTCTGTGATCCTGTGCCTTTGCTGTCCATGCAGCTCGGCTGGTCTCATCCCAGCTGTGCCTCAGACGCTGTGTAGATGAGGCAGCCCAGGGCTCAGCCTCTGCCCTAGCCACCAGGCAAGCCAAGCAGTATTTTGGAAGATAAAATAGATGCCCCCTGGCTATGACTGGTTGATGCTTTTGAGAGTCTAGAGACAAGAATCCAAATCCAGCCCCCAACCTTGGGCTGCATGTTCCTCAGGCCTTCCTGGCAAATGCACAGTGAGGTTGACAATCAAATGGCCACCGTGGGTCCAGCTGTGAGAGGCAGAGAGCATGCGAGGGTGGGGCCCGCTGCCAGGGACCCAGCCAGGAGCCCTCCTCAGTCTGGACCCACCGTGGCCTCTAGCCTTTGCAGCTCAGAGCTGGAGAGAGGGTTAGGGGTGAGGAGGCAGGACCCGGAGTGAGCCTGGGGTTCTTCCCCTGAAGACAGTCTCCCTGGGATGGTGTGAAGGGAAGACGGTGACCAAGGTCCGAAGAGGGAGCCACCTACCATTGCATCCTGGGCTGCTGACTCTGCAGCCGTCCTCTCCCCCAGAAAGACATGGGCTGGGGCTGCCTGGGCTGCAGGTGGGGAAGATTCCAGCAAGGCTCTGGCCCAGCCCCATGTCTGATGCCCCAGGCTTCGTCAGGCTCCCAGGAATTTCCCATACTCAACCCAAGGCTGCCTCTCCGAAGGTTACCGGGCAACAGCTCTGGCATCCACACTAGATCGGCTGCAGCCTGGCCTTGGGACCACCTGCTCGACCTGCCCCCTGGCCCCCAGGCTGCTGAGTGGGGGAGGGGAGGGGACAGAGAAGAAAGGAGTGGGTGGCTTCTTTCCTGGAAGTTCCACAGGGGACCTCTCAGAACCATTCTTTCCCTTTGGGACAAGTGATGAAGGGCTGGTGGACACTGCCATCTGCTGGTCACTGGGTATAACAGCATCACAATGTGGCAGAACTCCCGTCCACTCAGATTTGCAAAGACCAGGACGGCCCTGCTGGTCTGGGGAACCTGTAGTTGAACCAGGTTACCTGGAGCTGTAAGGCGTCCTGGGAGATGAAGGGCAAGCACCACAGGCTTCCATGGAGGTCAGAAAAGAAACTACAGTATGGAGTCATGGTGAAGACCTGGCTTGCAAACCACCTTTGCAGGGCACTGGCTTTGTGACCTTGGTTAAGTTAGTTAACCTGTAGTCCTCCATCTGCTNTCAGAAAAGAAACTACAGTATGGAGTCATGGTGAAGACCTGGCTTGCAAACCACCTTTGCAGGGCACTGGCTCTGTGACCTTGGTTAAGTTAGTTAACCTGTAGTCCTCCATCTGCTCATCCATCTTTCAGTGGAGATCGGGATTCCCACCTGTCAGGGTGTGCCGAAGCGTAAAGGGCAGAAAGTAGGGAAAGTCCTTACCACAGTGCCTGGCTCAATACAATAAATGGTGGCTTTTATTGTTTTCTGGGTAAGTCTCAGTTTAACCAGTTGGAAAGCTAGTCACTCTAACCTGTACATCCAGTATCCTCCATCTGGCCACTGTCTTTGAGACATTTCCCTTCTGTCAGCTTGCTATCTTATGAATATCAGTAGTCTGAGTGTTCTGGAGATTTTCTTGGAGACCTTTGTAGAAACATAAGATTACAAAAAATAAAACTCCTTTTGGAATAAAAAACAGGTACTCTTAGAATATTCAATGATTTTGAATGCCCAGTCCTTTAATCTTGGTCAAAGAGGAACCCTGGCCTGGGTCAGGAGCAGAGTTGGAAGATCCAGTTGTGTCCCCTGATCTGGGATGGAAGACCTTGCAGCTGCCCCCAAGGATGAGAACATTGGGACCAAAAAGTGTCATGGTTCTCACAGCAGAGTGTCCTGTGGGAGCATCCTGGGGCTGACCTGGGAACCCAGGATCATCAAGTTGGGTGGCCTCTCAGGTCTTCTGGCCCCATGTGGCAAAGGCATCTGTGAGATCTGTCTACAAGGGACAGTCTTGGAGGCTGCCCTCTTCAGGAAGGAGCTGGCTACAAAACTGGGAACATGACCCCAGGCCATGGCCACCCCCCACCCCATGCTCCCCACTTCCCCAGATAGCTGATCCACCTTAAATAATACCTTAATTTGGGGCAACACCCCAGCTGGGGTGCTGGGGAAGTCCTCCCAGACTTCCTTCCCAGGTTGGATAAAGAGTTGGAGGGCTCTAATGAAAATGCTTCTCTTGTTTGATGGGGACACGATCGGAGAGAGTTAGGAAAACACTGGGTGACAGAATCAAAATCCCAGAAGCCACCAGCCAATCATGGCAAATTAAAAGAACAGTGAGATGCCATTTTTTCTTTATTTCTCAGGTGAGTAAAACCACAGAAGATAAAACCCATTATTGGTGAGCAGTGGACAAGCAGACATTCTGCAGATCCTTGGCAGGAATGAAAGTTCATAGATTTTCCAAGACAGCAGCAACATTTGAAAGAAAGAAATGCTTTGACTTAGCACTCTTGTAGGAATTTAACTTATTATGGGGACACTCACGCAAGTAAAGATAAATATACAAGCATTTTTAAAATTGAGGAAATCATGAAAACTGTAAGTTACCAAAATGGCTTTTGATAGGGTCATAATAAAGTAAATTATGATACACCCTCACGTGGATGGCTCTTGCCCTGTTATAAGACTGAGTTAGATTTCGGTGTGTGGCATGGGAAGATCCCTGCGATATATGGTACTGAAATGCCAGGTGGACAGAATAGAGGAAGAGGAAGGAGTTTCCAACCACACCAAAGGTTCAGGCTGGATGGATGTGTGTCTGTCCAACTGTCACATGTGGGTCACTGTCACACCCATGCTCTGTACCCCAGCCCTCGTCTCTCCTCGGGGATCTCTCTCACTTCTTTCTCCTCCATTTAAAAACAGATGCACATTGTTTACGTCATAAAACAATCACTCTGCCTCGGAGAGCTTCATTCTTAGGTATCGGTGTAAAGGAATTCCCACGTAGCACTTGCAGCTGAATTGACCCATCAAGACATCAGAATAGCGAGTCCAGATCACAATGTTTGCAAATAATAGTGTGTGTGAGTATTTAGAACACAACGTGGTGACAATTCCAGTGGAAGAAAGGACAAATTGTTCAAAAAAACTTACCAATGAATGGTACTGGATACCTAACTAAGTATTTAGGGGGAAAAAATAACCCTTATCTCATGACATAAACCAAATTAATTCCCAGTGAATCAAAGAATTGGTTGCGGAAAATATATCTGAAGAAAATTTGTGACTGTTTATAGAGTCTGGGGTAAGGAATACTTCTCTAAGTATCATTTCATTGCAAAAACCACCCAGAGGAATATCCAGGGTTGGGACTACATAAAAATCTTAAAACCTGCATGTAAAAAGTTCAAAAATCAGAACTGACCTTAGGAAAATGATCCAACTCGACATCACCAATCATGGGAGACACTGGCATCACGTGGCCCCCGATTGATCACCTGCGTCGAACCCCGAGAATTCAGTAGACAAATACCAGCCGAGGACCGACATGCAGAACTGGTGTGGGCCCCTCAAAGACGTCAGCGTCACGGAAGATGGAAAAGCCTGGGCACCGTAGAATGAAGGGGACTAAATGCACAGGACAGTTAAATACAATGCATGACCCTCAATTCGATTCTTGACTGGGAGGAGAGGGGAGCAGTTGTACATAAAAACCATTGTTGGACAAGCGAACATGCTGGAGTATGATTGTATGTTAGGTGAGAGTGAGGTGTCCGTGTCCCATTTCCTGAGTATGACCACTGCATTGTGGTGAAGAAGGACAAGGCTTCTAAGAAAGCGCACCCCAAAGTATTTGGAGTGAAGTGTCATGGCGTCTGCCAGCAACCCATCAGTGTGTCAGGAAAAACGCAGAGAGAGAAAGGAGAAGGCAAATGGCAGTGTTAACAACCGTGCTGCTTCTTTGCCCCATACCCTCTCCCTCTCTGGGGCTGAAGGGCTCACCCCCTCGCTGCTGGGAGGATGGAGTCGCTGCTCAGTCCTCCCTGGGACTTGTGGTGACTGGAGAGAGCAGCCTCACCCAGGTCAGACCCCTCCTGCAGTGGCCCACAACCAAAGGCTGGTCTGGTCAACGTGAGGGTATCAAGTCCTGCCTCCTCCTCTCAATTCAGGGGGCCTCCGGAGGGTTATGTGAACTCCCCCTGCCCCGGGGTTGGGCCTCTGCTCTGACCGAGGCCCTCAGCCGCCTCCATCCAGCCCTGCCTCCTCCCCTGGTCGTCTGCGGGTTCCATCTCGAAAACCCAGTGTGAGTCCAGGTGAAGGATGCACACCGGTGGTATGAATCGGACCACTTCTCTGTGAGTTTGAAACTTTCTCAAAATAAAAACTTAGGGGAAAAAAGAAGTTAAAGACAAACGGGATAATACGTATCAGAAAAGGTTAGGATCTTTCGTTTATAAAGCATTCTTACAAATCAGTAAGAAAAACACGAACAGCCCAATTTTTAACACACGCAAAGGAAATAAACAGGAGTGTTAGAAAGAAACATTCTGAGACCAACAAACTGGTGGAAATATGTTTAACCTCACTAGGAATCAAATACATGTCCTTCTAAAACAAGAAATACCACTTTTCCCTTAACAAATTTGAGAGTATTTAAGGAAATGAATCCAGGGCTGGAGCGGGTTTGGGGAGGAGCTCTGTGCCCAGCCTCCTGGGGAATGTCTGGTGGTGGTTATCAAAGCCACTGAAAATTTTGTGTCCCTGTGCGTGCACCCAAGTTCTCCAGACTTCGGCAGTCCCTTTCCTTTAACATCCAAACAGCAAGGCTGGTTTTGCTGTGCCCCAGGCAGTGGGGAGTGTCCTGGGAGAGCATCACAGAGCAGAAGGGATTCCTGGCTGCCCCGGAATGCCACCATCCCAGCAGCGTCCTTCTCCACCTGGCTGGGGTGCCCCCCTGTCTCTCCCAGAGCTCAGAAGTTGCCGACAAGCAACTCCCCAAAATGTCCATCACTTTTTAATGCAAAATGGTTAAGCTCTTGGTCTTACTGCCCTTCTCCCCATCTCCTGAAACCTTCCTTGACTCAACAAAGGACACAAAGACTCACCAAAGTGGTTTTTGACACATTAGCACTTTTCTCCCACACGGCCTCCTGGTGTATCTAGCACAAACAGCTAGGTAGCCTTGAAAAGATCACCCCTCACTCTCCAGTCACACACCCCACCTTTTTCCATCATACATCCGTAGCTTAAGGACTGGACAGGTAAGTTATATATCGGCACATGGCGTCCTAAGATTGAAAATGATGGTTCGGGAGGTAACTTAACANAACAGCTAGGTAGCCTTGAAAAGATCACCCCTCACTCTCCAGTCACACACCCCACCTTTTTCCATCATACATTCGTAGCTTAAGGACTGGACAGGTAAGTTATATATCGGCACATGGCGTCCTAAGTAAAGATTGAAAATGATGGTTCGGGAGGTAACTTAACATGGAAAAATGCTTACAGGGTGATACATGAAAAAGCAAGTTACAAAACAGTACATCCAGTAAGATTTTGTATTGTTTTAAATATATGGGTATAGAACAAATGTCAAGAGGGAGGAACAACAAGATGTTCATAGTCGTTGTGTCTGGTATAGAACGAGTGGTGGATGTTATGTCATTTTTGTACCATCCACATTGTCTGTATTTCTTCTGGAATGAGGGTTATAGAGGATCCCCTACTTGCCTCCTGTGCTTCAGAATCACGCTTCTGGTGAAGGACGCCTCACTCACGGCCCCACCGTGTCCGTTCCAGACTGAGGCCCACGCTGACTCCGGCCTCGGCTTCCTAGGACAGTATCGGTCATCACACCGCCGTCCCCATCCTGAAATACTCTTCCCTGTGTTCATTCTGGGAGTGCACCCACTTCTTCAGGGTAAGTATGAACTCTTGGGCGTGGCACACAAAGCCCCACGTGGTGCCTGCAGCCTCCTGACCTAGCCACCCTTGGCACCCGTCCTCCCGAGCCCCGAGGACACTGTGCTCTCTGGAGGCACGCAGGCGTTGCACTGCTGGCTAGGACGCACTTTGTGTCTTCTCTCCCCAATCCTCCTCCACCTCAAGCTCCCCTTCCCCCTACTGAACAGTTTTTAGTTCCAGCCTTATAAGTGCTTTACAGCGGTACCAACACGGAAGCCGTTGCAGAAAAGCCCACTTAGAGTGGTCTAAGCACTTGTGCAAGAAGTCTTGACACACCTCGAGAAAGAGTCTAGGGCCTGTATGATAGTTCATGAGCCATCAGGCCCCCAGCCTCTTCCATCTTTAATGAGTGGGCCCCAAATTCATGCTGTGCTTCATAGCCACGAGATGGCTGCTGCCTCTCCAGCATCCCGTCTCCTTTCCAGGCAGAAGATAGGCACGAAGCAAAGAGTTTTCCCCTAACAAGGTAAATCATACTCAGGAACTTCTGGGTATGTGGCCGGAATTGTCACTGTGCCCTCCTAACTGCAAGGGAGGCTGGGGGTGTGAGTGTTTACCTTTCCAGCCCCCCTGGCAGTGAACGTTAAAGAGGAACGGAGTTGTGAATGGCTTTGGGGTAGCTAATCTACAGTGCTTACCATACATTTCCTCTCATCCCAGTCATCTTTAATCTCAAGCAATGCTGTGAATTATATGCATTTCATCAGTAAGAAAACCCGAAGCTCAGAGATAACATTCATGTCTTTCATGACCCAGGTCTGGCACCACCTCCTCCGGGAAGAGTTCCTCGTATGCTCCAGCCCCAGGAGGAGTTAGTTGTATGCCCTTCCCTGTGCATCTCGGGCCTGCATCTGTGTTGATGGATCTCCAGCCGTTCCTGATGATGTGTGAGCCCCACCGAGGAAGCCTGTGTCTGCCGCATCCTCACAGCCTGGCAGCGTCGCAGGCTCGGAGCCGTGGCTGGGAGCGTTTGCTGAGTAACCGGGGAGGTGGCGGCCCTGCTCCACTTGGGATGCCTAGACCCCGAGAGTGCTGAAGCATCACTTCAGAGGACAGGGACAAATCAGCAGATCCCCGGAAGACCCACCCCACCAGGAACAAGGGCTGTTAGTGCAGGATGCCCCCAGAGCTCAGATCGGATTCCCGGGCTGAGGGCTGCACAGCCCTGGGGCCCAGTGACTTCCCTGGGGTAGGGGGAAACTGACGCCTGGAGCATTCCTCCAGGGCGCTGCGAAGGGAAATTATGAACTCCTCCGCAATGTGGTTTGCATTACTGTCGCTTCAGCCATGGCAGGGGCTCCCTGAGTCAGGCAGGAAGCAGAAAATATCAGATTTAGATCCCACATTCCGTGCATTGTATACAATTATCCACTGGAGCCACGGAGGGGCAAGCAGGACCCACAGAGGCAGAAAGTGGGATTGCTCTCAGGGATGGGGTAGCTCTGTCATGGGGAGCCAGTGGTGTTCTTGGCAGGCACCAGGAGCCCCAAGTGCCCTGGTGCTTGCACTCAGGAGCCCTGGGGCCAGGGGTGAGTTTCACTTGCCTGCAAGGCATGGGTGACAGGCAAGCTACCAGTTGCGGCAACAAGGG
>NC_048221.1:128883620-128883897 GCF_002007445.2 Ailuropoda melanoleuca
TGGGTAGCGTGAGCCGCCACAGGGCCCAGAACAAAGCCCAGCTCAGTAGATATTATTGAATGAATGAATGAGTACATGCATGAATGCGTGAAAAGGCCATGAGAGAAAGCAGGGAGCGGCTTTGTGATGGAGTCTGACTAGCGGCAGAAGCCAAGCAGAATCTGTCTTTTTAGTCACTAAACATTAGAGCAGACATATTAACTAAATGTCACTCTCTACCGGCCCTGACCCAGCCTACAGGTGGTCACAGCTGGAGAGTTTGTTGAGAAGGACTGGG
>NC_048221.1:128884728-128890671 GCF_002007445.2 Ailuropoda melanoleuca
CACAGCGGCCGCGGGCCGAGGTCGGTGGCCGCCGGGGGGCGGGCGGGGGCCGGGGCGGGCCGAGCGCGCGGGGCGGGGACGCGACGACGCCAGCGCCAGCGGATCCCGTGACCGTGCGCCCCGCCCGGAGCCGCCGCGGTCATGCAGTCCCCGGCGGTGCTCGTCACCTCCAGGTGAGCCAGACCCCCGTGCCCGGCGCCGCGTCTCGGGCAGCGTAGACTCTGGGTGCGCGCGAACGAGCGGGATGAGCCCCAGTCGGAGGAGCAGGCGGAGGCGTCCGGCCCGGTGGGCCCGCGGCTCGGCCTCGCCACCGCCCTGGCGGGTTGTCTGGGGTCGGCCCCTCTACCGCCCTGCAGGAGAGGTGGGCGCACTGAGTGTCCCCGTTTTACAGATGGGGAAAACTGAGGCCCTTGAAAGGGTAACGAACTCGTCGCGGACCCAGTGGAAGCCGGGATTGGCTGGTCCCGCAGGCGGGCGGAGGGGGGGGGTCTCCTCTCCCCTTTGCCGACGTGTGTTCATTTCTTCTTAGCCCGAAAATACAGTTTATGCCTCCTTTCAGTGCTCCCTGTGTACCAGGCCCGGTGCACGGCACTGGGGACGGGGGTGAATCAGAAAAGGCCCAGCCCTGCAGGGCACACGGAATGAACACAGACCTGGCGGGGGCCAGAACCGGGGTGGGGGGGCGGGTAGTAGGTTCAGGTTGCCATGGGAGCACAGTGCTGCGGCGGAACCCCGGCTTCTAGGAGTGGGCGAATGAGGCCGCGTCCCTCAGGAAGAGTAGGCAGGAGCCAGGTGAAGGGAGAAAAGAGGTGGCAGCTGCTCACGGAGGTCGCTCAGGGGCAGGACAAGTTACAGCAGAAGTCTCGGCGGCCGAAGGTGCAGTGTGGGCGCACCCTGACCCACACCTGGAGGACCCAGGGCACATGGATGCTGGCAAGGATGGGAGGCATATGCTTTGACTCTTTCTAGAGTGACTCACTTAAGGTATTTTCACAGACACCACCCTCATTCCCCCTGCACAGAATCTTGGTCTAAGACGCCGGTTTATTGCATAAATAAACGCATTTATTTCCCAGCCCAGCTGTTCTTTTGCCAGCTGTAACCTGAACTCCCCTGTGACCTCATGTCTAGAAAAATGTGATTCTGTAAGGAAACCCTGATGCCGCAATCTACGTGCTGTCCTCTGCGTGACACAGTGAGGTCACAGGCTGTGTCTTCCTGGGCACAAGAGGTGTACCTGGTGCTCCCCAAGTCACCCCTCCCTGAGCCTGTTTCCTGCTCTGCAGGAAGGTTTGAGGTTGGCAGGTATGAATAATGCCAGCGGCAGACACCCCTCTCAGCCACACGCAGATGGGCTGTGACTTTGGTGCCGGGTGTTTGGGAAGGGGTCAGTGGCTTCCCTCCCTGCCCCAACCCGGCAGGGCCTGCTCACAGTCCTGGGTGCTGGTGATGAAGGACCGGCGGGTGGTGCTCGCCCCTTCCTGCTGGCAGGCACCGGCAAACCCAAGCAGCTGCCCACAGGGGGGGTCCCAGTGCTTGAGACCAGCCATGAGGCAGGCTGTTCACAGTCGGGCCCCCGTTCGGCTTTCCAGCTCAGCCCCCCACTGCCTGTCACTGCATGCGTTCCTCCAGCAGCTACTGACCGGGAGCCTGCTCTGTGCCAAGGACTGGTTCGGAGTCTAGGGTACGGCAGTGAACAAAATGAAGCCCATCTCCTGGAGCTTTAGTGGGGACAGCTGGACAGTAGGGAAATAGATGGTGTGTCAGGGATGATAAACGGTGTGAAGGAAAATAAAACGGTAGGAGAAAAAGAGATAGGAAGAGTGAGTGCTGTTTTGTCCAGGAGTGTCCTTCTGATAGGGTGGCAGCTGGGCAGATCCTGACAAGCTCGCTGAGGGAGAGAGCCATGAGGATATCTCGAACAAGACCATAGGAAGCAGAGGACAGCAGAGCCAATGTCCTGGGGCAGGGGCGGGGGTGGATGGTGCTTGGGTGCCAGCAAGGAGGCCAGCATGGCTGGAGTGGAGTGGGCCTGGGGGAGTGTTGGGGGAGGCAGTGAAGAGCTCTGGGTTTGGGAGCAGGGGGACGGTGGGAGGGTGAGGGAGGGGGAAGACTTGCAGAAGCGTGCCTGAGGAGATGGCCACAAGTAGGAGCCAACCAGCATGTCCCCAGTGGTGGGGGAGGCTCAGGGGTTTCTCTGATTGCTGCCCTTCTCAGTGAAATAAGAAACAGGGCTGTTGGGGAAGAACAGGCATTGGGGGTTTCTCGGGGGTTGTCGAGAGAGGCGGCGTCGACTCCGTGTCTTGCTGCTCAGCGGATGGTCCCAGGAGCCCCAGGGTAGCATGAGCATCACCTGGGAGCTGGCTGGAATTGCAGACTCTCAGGCCCCGCCCCGACCTGTGGAACCCACATCTGCATATTAACAGCTTGCCCAGGTGACTCGGATGCACCCGAGGTTCGAGTTTCGAGGTTCGAGAAGCTTGGTGGAAGGCGTAGCTGGCCAGACCAAGCTCGTGAGCCAAATCGTGCCCACTTCTTGCTGTCGTAAATAAGAGTTTACGTATCATCTATGGCTGCTGTCCTGCCACATGGCTGAGGTGAGTCGTTGTGACAGAGAGCGTATGTCCTGCAAAGCCTAAAATGTTTATTATCTGGCCTTTCGTGGCAGAAGTTTGCGTGGGGTCCAGGGGCGTGGGAGAGTGAGCGAGTCAGGCGCAGGTGCTCCAGTGCATTGGTCACTGGAGGAGTTGTCAACATGAAGATAGTGGGGTACCCCCCCCAGGGCTTCTGATTCAGTGGCCTGAATTTCCCAGGCGACACCCATGCGGCAGGGACCATACTTGGAGAGCCCAGGTCTAGACCAAGGGAGGGGTGCCAGGCCCCGGCTGCAGCTGGCAGGTTGTGGCCGTGAATTTCAGGCTGGCCCAGGGGGCATGTCCGAGCGTTTGTCCCCATCCCGGGCAGCTGCTGGGCACCGGTACAAAGGAGGCAGAGAACTGGAGGATTCGGGAGGGGGCGGGAGATCTGGGCCTGAAGCAGTGATTGCAGCCGTGGCACCCCAGGGCCTCCCAGCTGACGAGGCGTGACAGGAGGGACAGCAGAAGGCATTGGGATGGTGGACTGCAGGTCCCGGGTGGTCAGTGCGGGGTACTAAGAGGGAGAGCGTGAGCCCGGCCATAGGAGGTGCCTGCCAGCGGGGAGGCCAGGGGCTCCTTCACACCTGCTTTTCGCGGCCAAGAGACCCCCTCCTCTGCACTTCTGCCCTCCTGTGCTGCGTTGCCAGAATGATCCCAATCCCTGCCTGCCTGCACCCGGGAAGAGGCAACATGGGCTCTGGGGCAACGGCCTGGGTGTGAACCCTCCGGCTCCAGCTCTGACCTGCGGAGCCCCGGGCAGGTGACTCCCTTGTGCCTCTGTCCCTCTCTTTAAATGGGTCTCAGCCGTTGTGTCCCTCGTAGGGCCGCGAGAGCCCGAGTGACTCAGGTGAGGTGCCGAGAGCCTGCAGCAGTGCCGGCCGCTGCCAGGCTGACCTTTAGTGGGCTCCGCGCTCCCGCGCTCGTCACGGAACACGCGCGCACTGTGCGCTAAGCCGGGAGCAGCACCGGCTCGCTCAGCGTGAGGCCAAGCATGCTCATTCAGTTACTGGCCAAAGGAAGGGAGGGTTGATAGGTTAGTTGTGTCTTTCCATCTCACAGAGGTGCATTCGGTGTCACCTGGGCTTCCCTCAGTCATCGGTGCTTATGACAGGGTGCCCTGCGTCCCATGAAGATGTCCGCGCGTGCAGAGGTCCGTAGGGCCAGTGCATGTGTGCACACTTCACATGCAGGTGTATGGCACTTGTCCCTGGTGGGTGACAAACGGCATCACCATGCGGACCATGTCACATGCCTGGTATGGAGGTGGGAGAAATCCACGTGGAAGGAGTCCTGGTGGACGGCATGTCTTTGAGGGATTGGGACATTAGTACAGAGAGGTTTCCAGGCCCTGCCCTGGTACAGTTTTAGCCCAGAAGTGCCCTTCTCCTCAGAGCACCCCTTTGCTTGTGTTCTGGAAGTCCTGCCCAGCCTGTACTAGGTCTCGACCTTGGTGATGCGGGGTCCTGTCCTAGGTCTGTGTGACGTGTACTTGTACGCACGGGTCTGCATGGCCCCCTTACAGAAGATGAGGATGCAGTTACAATTTTTTATCACTTCAGAAAATACGTTTCATGAGTTGTTTGCCCCCCATGCAATTCAGTATATTTGTGTAGCGTTGACAGATTCTCCAAGAGCTGTGCTGTTTTGCTGAGCACCCTCTCAAAGCCTCATGCAGCAGCCTTGTCAGTGCCTTGCGGGGCCCTGAGGCTAATGAGGACCCTGCATCCAGGGCCCTTCCCATCCTAACCGCCCTGGGCAGGTTCCGTTGTAGCTCTGCTGCCCTCCGGTCGCTGAAGAGCTGAGTCTCTATCCAGGTTCCTGGCGACGTGTCACAGACTGCCCTGTGCGCAGAGAGCCAGGCACTTTCCTTGGTGGGAATAGAGCCCCCAGATGCCATCCCTCCGAATCCTGCGGGGGCTTGAGTGTGGAACACACCTTCTTGTTAGTGATCTTCCACGAGCCCCGTCTCTTCTCCGCCCACTTGTTTTCCTGCTGGGGACGGCCCTTTGTCTGGGAGCAGCCCAGGGGCTGCTGTGTGGTGGGGCAGGTGGCCCAAAGCAGTGACCCCTGAGGGCAGCCCGCAGAGTAGCCCCCCACCCAGGCCTGCAGGACCCCCCTGCCCCCCCGCCAAGGTCCTGTCTGCGTGTCGCTCAAAAAGCCTACTGACTTGAACCTGAGTTTCCTTTGCCTTCTCTCCCTTTGGCAGGCGAGTTCAGAATGTCCACACGGGCCTCGACCTGACCGTGCCCCAGCACCAGGAGGTGCGGGGCAAGATGATGTCAGGCCACGTGGAGTACCAGATCCTGGTGGTTACCCGGCTGGCTGCGTTCAAGTCGGCTAAGCACAGGCCCGAGGATGTCGTCCAGTTCTTGGTGAGCTGGGGGCTCTGCCAGGATGCTCCTGAGGGGGCCCAGGGACCAGGGGGCCAGGCGCACAGACACACCTGCCACTGGGGTGTGAGCAGCACCAGGGAGCGGGCGCTTCTCTAGCCAGCACTCGCTCAGGGCCTGAGAGTGCCAGAAGGTGTCGGAAGGGCACAAGGGTATCCCAGGCAGAGGGCACAGCTGAAGCGGAGGCTAGCCACGGGGTTGTGTGTGGGGAGCTGCGTGCAGTGGAGTATTACCCTGGAGGAGGCGGGAGACGAGGGGCAGAGTCCAGGTCGTGGGGGGCTTGTAGGGAGCCTGACTGTCTTGCCGCCAAGGAGGCATTTGAAGTCGGGGAGTGGCTCACTGGCCTCTCTGGTGGGGAGTAGAGTTGGACTGGAAAGAACCGGGCAGGGGCAGGGGGCCCCTTGACGAGGCCAGTGACGCCCCAGGGGAGGGCTGGAGGCAGGCAGAGAGTTGTAAAATATCTCCAGGGTAACGCACATATCCTCTGCTGACTGACCGTCTGCACCAGCAGAAGTAAGGAGTGGAGGGGCAGGTCTCAGGGGACATGTGGAGTGTGCAGTGTCTGCCTGATGGACACAGGAGGATGAATCCATGAGGCCGGAGCAAGGGACCGGTCAGGCCTAGGAGGCAGGTGTGGCAGGCATCAGCTTGGAGGTGACTTTAAAAGTCTGGGAGTGAATGAGGTTGCCCAGAGAATGGACGTGGAGGGTGGAGGGAAGGGCTTAGGAGGGAACCCTGGAGACCTAGCAGCCCAGGGACAGTCACGGAGAGGGAGGAGCCTCTGAGACCAAGGGAAGAGAAGGGGGCATCGTGGAGTCACGGGAGCTAAGGGAAGAGAGAGCTTTGAAATAAAGTTAAAATGAACAAGAGTCCTGTGGTATAGACGGAATCAGTAGCTACAGGTTTGCACATGGTTC
>NC_048221.1:128890771-128974535 GCF_002007445.2 Ailuropoda melanoleuca
TCCATGAGCTCACTGTGCACTCATTGGGTTCCTAGCCTAAGTGCCCAGACCCTTGGAGCAGGTCTTCATTCGTGGTTGGATGGCCAGAGCTCCCTGATATGCCCCACAAATGTACACTGGTTGGCTTTTTCTGCCCTTAGCCCGAGGACATAGACTGTACTGTTGCTGTGCTGTCAGCATGTTCCCAGGCTCCCACCTGTAACCACTCCGCCAATCTAGGCTTTGCTGCAGGCTTCAGGCTTGGAGCCCCGGCTTCCCCCATCCCAGGAGGCTGCAGGAAGCCCCCAGCTCAGGTCCTGGCACAGGAGCTTGGGTGTGGGGCGACACCACCTCGTCCCCTGGCAGTGGGTGTCAGGTGCCCTCCTCCTCCTCCTTCCACAGGCACCAGGTCCCCAGGGGCTGCGGACCTCACCAGCAGAGACGTCTCTGTCCTGGATACACCCAACCAGGCCCGGGATGACGGGGAGGCTTTCGACTTCTTCGAGCAGCAGGACCGAGCAGAGCTTGAGGCTCTGCCCATCCCAGGCCGGGAGAGCGAGGATGCAGGAAAATCCTCCGAGGAGGAAGAGGAGGCACTGGACCCTCTGGGCATCATGCGGTAGGTCTCCACATCCTGGATGGGGCCTCCTGGCTTGCTCCGGGCTCTCTGGTGAGGGCTCCTGTCTCCCTGGGTCATCACTCCACGTGGCCTGGTGTGCTTGGGCTGGACTCAGATATTACCTTCTCCCTGGCCACGGGGCAGGCCCTGGGTCCCCAGCTCTGTACTGAGTCCCAGCAGGGCTGCCCCCAGCTCATCACTGACAGCCTGGAGCTTGTGGCACGTGATTGGAGCCCCCTGGGCCCTGTGTCACTGTTCTTACAGCACGGGTGTTTACCTGGGCCCTGCCTCCCCGCAAGCCAGTTGTAAGGCCCGTGAATACAGGGGTAGAGGGGACCGATAACCTGTAAGGTGCCAGCTGTGTGTGGTGAAGAAGGTAGAGTGAGCCCCGGGGCCCCCGGCCAGTCAGCTGAGTTCCCTTTACTTGGGCGTACACGCACACAGGTGCGCGCACAGCTACACTGGGGAAGAAGAGGTAAGCCAGGTGCGGTCTCAGTGGTCCCTCTGTGTCCTGATGCTGTCATCTCCTGCCTTCTTTCCTGAGCCCCTGTCTTTGCCTACTCAGTGCGCCCCTCCCAAGCCCCCACTGCGTGACCACCCTGTGCTGGGGGCAGGGGGTACAGGCAGGATGAGACCAGAGAGACATCTGCGGACCTCCGAGACAGACAGACTCACCACCTCTTGGCCCAAACGTGCACGAAACAAGGTGGGAGCTAATGCTTCTGAGCACCTCGTACACGCCGAGCGGGTGCTCTGCCCTTCGTACACTGTGTCTCATTGACACCTGCCTGCAAGGAGATGCTGTCTGTCGTCCCATTTTACAGATTAGAGAAACTGAAGCCTGCAGAGGCCAAGTGCCCTGCCCAAGGTCAGACAGCTGGTAAATAATGGTACTGGGATTCCAGTCTAGTTCAGGGTCCTGGACACTGCTTGGCCTTGATCCTGGCTCTGCCATTTACCAGCAGCATGTCCCTGGCAGTGTACCCCTTGTCTTCAGTTTTCTGCAGTGAATAGGGTAATGGTAGCACCTCTCCGTAGGGCTCTTGTGGAGACCGAGTTAACATGAATGCTAGCACTCACTCTTCTCACGGCTGCAGCACCCCCTCCACCAGATCAGACTGCAGACCCAGGGTGACAGTCCCTCTGCCCTGATGAGAGATCGAAGTTCAGTCAACAGACGAGGGAAGCCTGTCTCGCAGGTCCTATTCCAGAAATGAGGGAGGGGCAAGTTCAGCATAAAGGACATGAACATCACAGTCCAGAAGGCTCTGCCCGCTGTCCGCCAGCCTGCCTTTCCCGGGGGTGTCGGGGGGATATGAGGCTGGGGACACACAGGAGGAGATGTGGCTGCAGGGCTGCCCTGTGACCAGCCTGGAAGCGACAAGAATTCACACTCAGGGAAGATCCAGCACTGCAGGACTCACAGGACCAGAGCCAGAAGTCGTGCAGCACCTTGATGCCCGGGAGTCAGGTCCGCCCGGCCCTCCACAGTCCCCCTGACCTGGATGGGGTCAGCACCCCTGGGGGAGAGGCAGCGAGGTTCTGTGGGGAGAAGTCTATAGTAGCCGCCTCTTATTGGCCGTCTACGACCTGCAGGCCCTTCTTGGGCTTTATTTTGGTCCAGATGAGGCTTTGTTTGAACTCAGGCGCTCTGTTGTTCCGCGTAACCATCCCTAAAGCCAGACGGAGAAGGACTTCAGTGGTTTGCGCCAGCCTTTGGCTGAGGGTCATGCTTAGCAAAGCGGCTCCTTTTTTGGGTAGGAAAATGCTCTTTGGGGTTGGCAAGGGTTGCCTTGAATTTCCTCCTTATTCCAGTAGCAGATTGTCGAGGGATGTGTCAGCCGTCTGGGACCACCTGCCCCCCAGCGCTGTCGCCAGCTCCGGGGGCCTCATTCCCGAATCCTGGGAAAGCGTAGCACCTGAAAGGGATCCCAGAGGCTTAAGACCTTCTAATTCCTCCTGTAGTGACTGATGTGACAGCAGTCACTGCTGTGGCTCTCATCAGGCAGAATAGCACCTAAGGCTTTTTGAGAACTGATTTCCATTCCTGGGAATAGACATTTCTCTTCTACTTTTGCGCTTTTTTTTTTTTTTAAGAGGTCATGACACACCACATTGCTCTTAGGACCTGTGTGGGTTTGATGTGGGAAATGGTGCTCTGGGAAGCCAGCAGTGGCATCAGGCTCATTTTTGTGTGTGTGTGTGTGTGTGTGTGGAAGCTGAAGTCTGGAGACAGGTATAGCTCCTCCAAATTCATGCAGCCACAAATGGCAGGTCACGACTCGGTGGTGTCCCCTTGCACTGTCCCTTGATTCCAGTCATTCTGCAACGTGGGAGGTGGGCCGGGCCCTAGGATTATCCCCCTTTCACAGATGGGAAAGTCGAGGACAGTTGAGCAGGGACTTGGCTGAGCCTTGCATGTGGCAGTGCCACCGCCCCCCCCCCACCCCGTGGCCTCTCCTGGGCTCCCAGTTGAGCCTGTTGACTATTGAACAGGTTGCCCACCCTGCCTGTTAGTGGGGAGCACTCTGGTTTTTGCAGGAGACTTGGGCATTGCACGCATATTCCGCCCCCTACTCCCGGGCCTTCGGTTGCCCTGACACGGCACCCTGCTCTCCCAGTTGTGCGCCACCGCCCCACCCGCAAGCCCCATCGGGGCCTGGCTTTCTGGAGCAGCCGCGTTTCCAGGTCCTTCCTGCTGTGGACCCGGCGGGGCGCTGTTGCTCCGCAGCAGGGCTGCTGGAAGGGGGGGTCGTCAGCACAAAGCCGTCTGCCGGGACTGGCTTGGCTTTTCTTTGTCTCTTAAACCTGGTTTTGATTAGGGGAAAAGACAGTCGCTGCACCAGTACGGAGTGCTTCAGACAGACAGCTTTCGGCCGGCCCGGGCTGGCTCTGCTGCGCTCCTGTTGGCAGGGTTTTGAGCTTCCCTGTCCCAGCGTGGCCCGCGGAGCAGCACGCATAGCATGCATGCCTCTTACCCTGTGCTCCTCTCGCTGCGTCCACGCAGGGCCCTTCCCCTGTCCCACAGAGTCGTAAGGTTTTACTCTGTTTTAGCGACTTCACACATCTGCGAAAGATGAAATTCTGCTATCATAGTCCCACCTTCTGCTGAAAATACCGTTACGGACATCTTTAATTGTAACTTGGATAATCCACGACTGGTACAGAAAAATTGAAAACACAGTGAAAAGACCTTTTGCCATGAAGGTATATGCTTCTGGATGTACATTTCTCATACCCCAAAATGGGATTGGGTTGTGTGCACCCTTCCATGATTTGCTTATTTTCAGCTGATATACTGGGTCTTTCCAGATCAGTAAATGGACTTCTACGTTCCTAACTCTCTGCTAGTCCACTGGGCCGATGTGCTGTAAGTGGCATTGCCAGGTGCCTGCCTGGGGGCATTGTGACGTTTTCTGTAGGTTTTTGCTATTACAGGCAGTGAGGAACTTTATTCTGTATGGAGCTTTTCCTCCCAGATCACTGCCCTAGAGCCAGGTCCTGGAAGCTTCTGCCCTGGGGCCTTGGTTGTGCCACTCCAGTGAAGCATTCTTTAGGGACTTAATCCCTCTCTTTTGAGAAGGCCTCTCTGCCCTTGCAAACCCTGCCCCCCGCTCTGGAGGCCACTGCCTCCCACCTCGTCCCCCAGTGCCCAGGGAGCACCCCCTCCGGCCCCAGAGGACCCCTGGCACCCTGAGGGACAGGCTGGTTCCTGCATGGACTTGCCTTCCCTCAAGGTCGGTTTCTCCGCTCTCTGCTCACAGGAGGGGGGCCAGTGCCCAGTGTCCTGTGCATGGCGTCCAGCAGGGAAGCTGGACCGTTTTTGGAGAGTGAATCATGTATTTTGTCACAATTGTTTATACAAATATTGCTTTATCTTCACAAAAGACTCATACGCGTTTTAGTATAACAAAGTCTTAACGCCCTACATTTGGATGAAATCACTGCTCTGGGATGACCCTATGGTTTTGGAACCCTCCCAGCACAGCACGTTGGCAGGTACCCCCAGACTTGCTCCCATTGGAGATTTACTTATTTCTGCCCCAGCTTTATTGGGAATTAATCGGCACGTAACATCGTGAGTTTAAGGTGTACAATGTGATGCTTTAATACGTGTATATATTGCAAAGTAGTGACCACAGTAAGGTTATTGCCACCTCCATCACCTCCCAAAACCACTGTTTCTGCGATTTGGAAGCAAGATGTCCCCCAGGTGGACTGTGGCGGGGTGTGCAGGGAGAGGCACAGCGGCGACTTCTCGGCTGCCTCACTCGCGGGTTTGGGGTGCCTTTCGTGTTCTGGCCTCCGCCTAGGGTAGCAGGTCCCGCTGGGAATCCTGCAGCACCCTAGAGCTCGTGAGAAGAGCCCTGGAAACCAAAGTTGATGAAAGCCTTGGATGTGGCAGGAGAGAAATGAGGCAGGAGCGGCAGGTCCGCTGGCCACAGGGCTTCTGGGAGGGTGGGCTCGGGGGTCCTGGGGGGGCCCTCTGGCTCTAGGGCTTCCCTCCCCTCCCACCTGCCACCTGCCAGGGGGCGATTCTCCCGGTCACAGTGGGGCTGTGTCATGTACTGCTGTGGACAGCACTGAGTCCTGGACTGGGACCAGAATCAATGAGGAATGCAGGGGGGCACAGCGACAGCTGTCGTAGTGGTCACAACCACATCCCGCACTGGGGCAGCAGCACGTGATCTACTGACCAGATCTCCCCGTCCATGCCAGCGCACGAAGTCTGGCCCGAATGAACGGTGTGATGGTGCTTTCTACTTTTTTTTTCTTTTTTAAGGTGATATTTTGAAGATTTATTTGTTTGTTTGTCAGGCGGCCAGGAGAGAGCACAAGCAGAGGGAGCGGGAAAAGCAGGCTCCTGGCTGAGCAGGAGCCTGATGTGGGGGTCGATCCCGGGACTCTGGGATCATGGTCTGAGCCAAAAGCAGATGCTTAACCAGCTGAGCCACCCAGGCATCCACTTTCCCTTTTTTAATTCAGTAGCAAAAATTTCAGTTCTGGAGAAATCTTGTACAGAGCCCCAGTGTGTATCAAACAGCCTGAGGGAGAATTGGCCCGGTTGGGACAGGAGTAGAGACTGGATGTCTGCCCCCTCGGCCTCAGCTCACTTCTCCCTTGGCCCTGAGTGGCTCTGTGGAAGGCCCAGACCCCTTAGAGCATGGTTTGAAAGTCACTGGGAAAGCTGGGTGTGAGGTCAGTCCGGAGCAAAATTAGAGGCAGGCAGCCCCAGGTTCAAATCCCAGTTCTGCCCCTTACCAGCCGGAGGACACTGGGCAGGTCATTGAACTTCTTAGCGCCTCAGTTTCTCTCTTTATAAATGAAAGACAAAGTCCAGCCCCGGTGGTAGAAGGATAAAGTGAGATGTATGTAGTGCAGGAAATTGCCTTTGTGTAATGTTACCATCACTACTTGAGATTAGCTTTGCTCTCAAGAAGCCCTGGGCTGTTTAAACTGAGCTAAAGGCAGCCTTCCCATTTCCTGTTGTGTGATGCAACTCCCAGGGCCCAGTACAACCTGTCTGACTGGCTACAGCCAGGGGGCAGGGATTCCCCCCTTCCCCCAGCCTTAGTCCCCAGCAGCTGGCTTGACTGGCTGTCCTTGATGGGATTGAATGGTCGCTTGACTCGCTGGGGGTGGAATTTTGGGAGGTCTTGCCTGCCATCCCCCTGCCTCAGGCTGCTCCCTAGTAAGAGCATTAGAATGACAGAGCCTTGCATCTGGGGACTGGAGGGCAAATCCAGTGTCTTTGCGGTTATTACTCAAGAACGTGTCCAAGATCACACAGTCACGCTCCGTGGAGCGCCCCACCGTGGAGCTCCGGGGAGGACTTTACCCCTTACCCCCAGGCTGAGACCCCACCTGTGCCAGGGTGCCAGCTTCCTGGCCCTCATCCATGTGTTCTCCGTGTTGGGTGATGGGGGTGATGGGTTTTCTCAATCGCAGGGACTGCCAGGCCCCCCCAGGTCACGTGAGCATTGGGAGTGTCATCCGGGATGTGGGAATAAACCAAGACAGCGCAGGCGAAGGCCTTGATTCAGAGCTGGCCATAGCAAGGGACGGGTCAGCCACCACACTGCATTTGACAGAGACTCAGAGGCAGACTGGGAGTAGGAACGATTCCTAGTGGGAAAAGAGAAGGCTCGGGTGTGCCCTAAATGGAGGCTGTTGGTGAGGGAGGCTGGTGCCTGGAGGGGGGGGCATCCTGCACGCTGTGCGGTCCATTGAGCGATCATATTTGGCTTTCTTTGGCTGGGAAAAGGGAAAGGGGTAAAGATTAGGGTAGCTGGGAGTTACCGATCAAGCCCTGGCCATCGGGGCCCTAGCCGCAGAGTTGCGGTTTGATTTCCTGGGCTGGTTGCTGCAGGGTGTGGAACAACGGTCTGTCTGACATCTGCTCTGCCCATTGCCTATTTGTATATTCAGTCTCTTGGGGCGCTTTGGGTGCGGCCAGAGCTGGGTCCTTGCTTTCCAGCAGTGGGGGGCAGAGCCCTTGTAGCCAGACCGGCCTGGCTCGGTGGTGGTGCAGGTGTGTGCTGGGCGAGGGGCAGGGTTTGGCCCCAGTGCAGAGAAGAAATGTCAGCATGCACAAGCTGAGAGGGCAGGGACATCCTGAGGGGCTGGCTGGTCAGTGAGCCCTCAGGTGGGGCTCAGTGGGCTGGGGAGTCAGGCCCCGGCTGTCGAGAAAGATCTTTGAGTGTGACCCTGGGGCTACAGCAGATGACCAGAGTTTACCAGGCAGGCCTTGTTTATTTGTTAGGGCCCAGAATGAAGTCGTGGGTCAGAAACATGATGTGAACCTAGTCGGCCTCAGGCTCCCGCTGTGCCCTGTGCCAGCCTGCCTGTGGGCCCCCTGTCGCAGCTTCCAGAACATTCCTTATTGCCATGTAACAGCTAAAGGAATAGACCCAGAGAAGTGAAATGACTAGCCTGAGCTCATACATGGATTCCCTGGCATCCCCCTCCAGGGCTGCTCCCCGGGAACAGAAAGGCCACACTCTTCCCCAGGCCCTGACTTCCCCGACACTCCTCCCCTGTGTGCCTGCTACCCGGCTCTTGGCCACTTTGCATACACCAAGTGCTTCCCACTTTGGCATTTGCACAGGGCTGGTCTCTTCCTAGAACATCGCTTTCCCGACTCTGCTCAGCCCCCGTCCAGCGTTTCCCCGAAGCTCCCATCCAGGGAGGCTGGCCTGGCTCATGGGGTGACTGCCTCTTCTCAGTGACCCGCACCATGCTGATGACCAGGTCATCATGGAAGCCCCGAGGCCTGGTGCTGCTACAAACAGCATTGTCCCAGAATAAGTTTCACAGAAGTTCATTTATGGGCACTCACTCAGAATTTTCTCTCAGTGAAAAAGAGACTAAATTTAAAATTTAAAAATGAAAAATACTTTATTGGAAAGCAGGAACATTGTATGATTGGAAAGGAGGTCGATTTCTGTATTTGATTAAGCATCATCCTGGCTTGGAAGGTAAGTCATGCTGTCTGTGAGTCTTGGCTTCAGAAGGTTCCATCGCCTTCTGTTCCGTCCAGGAGATGCTCCCGCCACTCAGGTGACACAGCTCCTGGGCAGCTGGTGCCCATCAGTGGTCTGCCGGCGGGGGGCAGGTGCATCCAGGAGCACGGACATAGGCCCTCTGGGTGGCTGGAGGGGAAGCTGCTGTCATGTGTCCATCACTGTCCCCACAGCTGCCTGAGCCCCATGAGCGGGGCTGCTTCTTGGGCTGTCGGAGCTGTCAGCCTCGGCATCTGCCGCCTCCCTCACATTGGCTCCACAGCCGCCCGCACAGTGGGCCTGCTGTGGACATCTGTCTGCCGGCAGGCACACAGAGCAGGAGAGCTGGTGTCTGTCCGTGCGCACACCTGCGTGCTGCAGGAACTTGCTTCCACACGCCTGCACCCATCCGGGGAGCCCCCCACCCGCCTCCTGCCACCTGTGCTGTGCTGGAGCCTGCCCCAGTTCAGGTGACCTCCTTCATGCTCACCAGGAAGGCAGGAGCCATTTGGTCCCTCACCAGGAGGTCTGTCCATCGCTCACTTCTCTGTTCTGTGCCCCGTTGCCCCAGCCCTGGTGACAAGAGTCTAATCCTGTTGGCCCCCCTTTGGTGAAGGGAGAAGAGAGACGTCCTTTATCGTGTTGGTGCAGAGGGCGGGCTGGCGGATGGGCACCGCAGAGTCGGGCAGTGCGTCCTGCAGGCAGCCAGGGGGATGCTGGTGGGGCAGGAGCACAGCAGGGACGGCAGGTGTGGGGGCAGGGCCTTAGCCCTTATATGCAGCCTGAGTCCGTGCTCATGCAGTCTGTGAATGAGGGGAAGAAAGTGGGCTGGGGGACTCACCTCACATAGGATATACCTGACGCCTCCCTGAGGCCACATGCCTCTTCTGCTCACTGATCACTTCACAGTCCACATTTTCTAGGAGCTCTGTTGCCTTGTGATGTTCCCCCGACCCCGTCTCCCCATCCCCTCATCGTGCTGCCGTGCTCCCCCAGGCCAGGCCTTGATTGTTTCTCCGTGGACCGTGAGCCAAGCTGCCCTGGGAACCCGGTTCCTGATCATGCCCAAGCCATGCCCCTGGCAGACCCCG
Source organism: Ailuropoda melanoleuca (assembly GCF_002007445.2). NCBI lineage: Eukaryota > Metazoa > Chordata > Mammalia > Carnivora > Ursidae > Ailuropoda > Ailuropoda melanoleuca. The sequence continues at coordinate 128,899,963 of NC_048221.1, forward strand.
ACAGACGAGGGGCTCACTTCCTCTGCCTGAGTCCGTGTCTGTTTCGCTTTGCCTCCTCCAGGAAGCCCTAGGGCAGGGTTGGATCCTTTCTCTGTGCTCTGTGTATTCCGGAACTATTGCTCTGTGGTCATGACAGGTTTATGTGCTTCTGAGTCTCACCTGTGAGCTTCTGGGGACAGTGGCAGGTCTCCCTGCTCAGCCCGGGAGGTGCATGTGGGAGGGGCTTCGTGAGTGCTGGGTCACAGAAGGCATCGGCCGTGATCGCATGAGCTGCTTACAGAGTGGTTGAGGGCGGGTGAGGAGACCAGCTGATGTGACCGCCAGCTTCGGAGGAGCAAAGCCTTCCAGGTTCTGTCTCTGTCTCAGACTGGTGCTGGGAACCCTCTGTCTTCACACCCTTTCTGCTCTTCCTGGGGGAGCAGGTGGAAATAAGTCTGGATAAGAGATGCACTATCACCTGTGTCCATCTGTGTGTTCATTTGTCTGTCCTTCCTTTTCCCCTCCTTCCTTCCTTCCTCTCTTCTTTCCTTCCTTCCATCCATCCATCAGTCCCTCTTTCATCCAGTATCCATCGAGCGTCTGCCTGGACCAGGCACACTGCTGCGGCCCAGACTCAAGTTTGGGGGCCAACCAGAGCAGGACCCTGGGGCTTTGAGCTGTCAGTGCGCCATATTTCCTGCCTGTTCTTTGTCTCCCCTGGAGACAGGGAGAGTTGGGGACGGAGGATGGCCTGGGTGGGTGGGGTAGAGTACAGGTAGTGCCTGACGGAACAGCGTCACATGCCATAGATGCGCTTTGTGTCAGTTCAAGACGATGAAAGACCAGAAATGTCTCCAGGGAGAAAAACAAGATCATTCGTCCAGTTTGAGAGGTAAATTCACATAGGAGGAAAGTCAGGCCTAATTTGTGTTCTCAGCACCAGAAGTAGGTGTAAGAATGGAAATCATTGAGATCTCTGTGAAGCTTCTCCAGACAGAATTCAGCATGTGTGTTCTCTCACTTCCTTTGTTCTGCAGACAGTTCCCTTCTTTCTGTGCTTCCTCGGATTTCTGGTCCATGGGAAGCCTCTGGCCCCCCTGCTCTGGGGTCCTGGATCCAGGAGCAGAGCCACGTGAGGGCTGCCTGTGGCTGATTGAGGGCAGCAGTGGGGCCGGGCCCACAGGCATGGGCCAGTGGCTCCACACCTGGCTGGTCATCAGATTCCTCGGAGATTCCAGCCCAGCTTCCTGGGCCGGCCCTGGGGCTCTGACTCAGTGGCTCTTGGCTAGAGCCGTCTCTGGCTGGCCTGCCTCAAGGGGCATGGCCTGTCTTTGGTATCCACTTTCCAGGGGTCATGAAGGTGAACTGGCTCTGCCAGATCTGTGAAACAAACAGCAGATGTCCCTGTTGGAGGAAGCAGGGACGGGGGCTCATGGGGCTTCCTGGCACAGCCCTGCCACTGCGTCTCTGCTCTCCATTTCGTCCTCGAAACATGCAGACCCGAGCCTGTTGTCCTCACCCCATCCTGGATCTCCTCCCTGCTACGGGGACACTTTGTGGGGACAAGAGCACAGGACCGTGAGCGGGGCTCGGCCCTGAATGCGTAGGTGTGCTCCATCCTGGAAGTGCCACCCTGCAACAGGTGCATTGCCAGCTCCTGTGGCTTCTCCCATCTCAGCCGAGCCTGAGATTCTCCAGGCAGTCTGCAGCCAGACCATGGGAATAGTCACCCCTGAGCACCCTGCCCTCCAGCACCCAGGGCAGCCTGCCGCTCTGTTCCTCTGCCGCTGGTTGGTCTGTGCTGTCGAGCAGGGCAGGGCTTCTGTATGCGGTTTCCCGCACAGTGTTGCCAGCAGGAGCTCAGATGGTGACCTCTGTCCAGTGGAACTGTCCGCCAGGCAGATAGGCACACCAGAAATCCTGTTTCCAGTAAAAAGCATATTTTCCCTGTTCGCGGGAACCTTATAATGGCTCATTTTGGCATCCGCAGCAGGGGTTGGGTTCATGTTAAAGTAAAACCGAGTCTGTTTATTTATCTGTAGTGTGACTTATGTATGCAGATCTGCAGGGTTCGATTCCAAAAATGCCTGCATGAGCCCTGCATCACCACCACCCAGGGCAGGAAACGAAGCAGTCCCATGGCCCAGAAGCTTCCCTCGTGCCCTCTCCCACTTTCCCAGAGCAGCGTCTGGTCCAAGGCAGAACCTTGGCCAGTAGGAGAATGAGACGTTAAGGGACCTTGGTGGGGGTGACAGAGCCAGTGGAGCTCTGAGTGGCCAGAGAGGTTTCCTGAAGGAGGTGGGGTTTGCCCAGTGGGACTGAAGTGTTTGCTAGGATGACTGAGGTGTCACTTCTCAAGGCTGCTTTCTGCTGTTCCCTGCGTACCACCTGCCTGCAGCCTCAGACTGCGTCACCCCCTTTTCCAGGTGGCGCTGATGTGACTCTGAGCCCGGCCTCTGGCAGGTGGCCCCCACAGCCCCCAGAAGGAGAGCATCTTCTCTGCCCTGTGAGCAGGCAGGCAGGCCTGAGTCCTGGCCCGGCAGTCGTCTGGCTCCTTGACTTTCCCCTGCTCCTCCCGCACATCCTGACGTCAGTGCTTGCTGGGGCACAGGGCTCAGCCGCTTTTGCTAGCAGGGTCTCACACCCCAGGGCACTGGAAAGTTCCTTCTTGACTCAAGCTCAGCTCACCTTGCCTGCGTGGCTCAGACCAGGCCACCTGCACCAGCCGGTCGGGCTCTCATGAAAAGTCCTAACCTTGAGCCGTTTCTGTGATTCCGTAGCTCCAAGAAGCCCAAGAAACGCCCCGAAGTGGTGGTGAAGCCCAAACCCTCACCCCGACTCACCATTTTTGATGAGGAGGTGGACCCTGATGAGGGGCTCTTTGGCCCGGGCACAAAGCCCACCCCCCAGCGCCCCGCAGAGGACACGCCCCTCCAGGATCGTAAGTAGAGCCTCCTGGCGTTCCCTTCTGGAACGCGCCGTGACCCAGCCAGCCTCTGTAAGGGGCTTTGGACCAGCCCCACGTGAGCAGACGGAAACGTCTCCTTGTCCCGTTTCAACATGTTACACGCTCAGCGTACAGAGATTTTCTGCTGGAGAAATCTAGTCTTGCACTTAATGTCTCCAGAGCCTGGAACATTCCAGACTGTATGTTTGTTCTGATCATCCCATGGAAGAGGAGGGGGCATCTCTGTCATTCCAGTGCCAGGTGTGGCACCGTCTGGGGAGGAGATGCAGCCCCCCAGGTGTGCTGTGACGGTGTACGATTCGGGTTGGAATGAGAGATTTTGTGTGACCTGAAGGACCCCACTGGAGCATCCTCTGCAGAGTTGGAAAGGGGAAAGCCAAGCAGCCTTGGGACTCCTGTGCTTGTTCCTAGGTCTGACCTTTCGTCACCCCACCCGGGTCCTCATTCAGGAGGAACAAATGCTGTCACCCATTTATCCAACCAGCACTTGGTGACCACCCACTGAGGGCCAGGCTCTGTGCTGAGCCTGAGAGCACATCGTTCAGAAAGACACTGTCCCGGCCTCCGGGCTCAGAGGACATGTCCTGACAGTTACCAGGTCACCATTGAGTGCTGTCCCTTGCCCTCGTCCTGTCCCCACCTGGGCCTGTTCCTCTGGTTCTCTGTGCTCTGCCTTGTCTCTCACTCACGGTCTCCTGGCTGGGCCGGCAGGCTGGGCGAGGCTGTCTCCCCCCTGTACCCCCTGGCAGCTGAGGACGGGCCAGGCCGTCCTCTGACCACTCTGCTCCTGCCTTCTCCACAGCCCTGAAGTTGTTTGAGGATCCTGACCTCGGTGGTGCCGTCCCTCTGGGAGACCCCTTACTGCTGCCTGCCGCCCAGGAGAGTAGAGGGCGCATATCCCACGCGGAGCTGTTCAGGTACCGTCCGTCCCTCGCGTGCTCTCCTGTCAGCCCTGAGAGTAGCCTGGACAGAGCCAGGGACCTGTCCCCGTGTGGGGGCGTCTCACCAGCTTCGGCCTCCAGTGGACACCATCTCAGCCCATCAGAGGCAGGAGCCTGTGGGTGGGCGCTGACCAGGAGGCAGTGGCGGGGATTGGGGCAGGGGTGGGGGTGGGCCGCAGCCCAGGGCAGCTCAGCATGTTCCAGAAGGAACTTCATGAATACAAGTCTTTGTCTTTTTCTTTCATACTCACACTTTTCATAGTTTATGTGAAGAATAATTAAATTATATAATTGCAGGAGCAGGTATAACTGGCATAAATAGGTTTGGGAACAACTAAAATGGGTCCCTGGGGGCAAAGCACAGGAGGGCCAGACAGCGCAGTTCCCAGCAGCAAGTTGTAGAGGGGAGCGCGAGGCAGAGTCCGTTACAGGGAGATGGGACAGACGCGTGCACAAGAGCTGGCTCCTGCCTCGGAGTGCTTGCCGTGGTCTGTGTGCTGGACTCCGCACACGGCCTCAGTTCATCCTCACAACGCCCCCACCCCCAAGCCATCTTCTCCGTTTTAGAGAACAGAGTGTGGGAAGGTAACTGGTCCAAGGCCGCAGCTCCTACAGGACAGAGCCAGGATTGGGACCCAGTCCACCGGATCTGTGTCCTGTCCTCCCGGCTCCTCCCAGGGCTCTCGAGGCACTTACAGGAGGAGAGGCCTGGAGATCTGCCTTCCGCCCTGGGCCGGCCACGCTCCCCGGGCTTCTGCGTGTGCCAGCTGCGCTCTCCACGTGCTTGGTACTATGCGTCTCCATTGCATCATCCGTGCCCCCGAGAACGTGGCTGTGCTCGGCGGTTTACAGGAGGCCAAGCTGTCTCTTTCCAGGAACTAGTTACGTGGTGCCGAGAGGCTGTCATCTGCACCCTCGTTAGCAGCCTTGGGCTGTTAGACAGCCCTGTCAGTGCCCAAGTCACAGCAAATGCATCTTGTCTTTACATCTCCCGTGGCCCCTGGCATCTGTTCCCTGTCATCCCGTGTCCTCGCCCCTGACTGCCCCGGTAGGCTGGGAGAAGCTGGGGTGGTGCTGTCTTGAGAAACTGAGGCACAGGGAAGCAGACTAGTAGAGTCAGCCCTGGGGAGGGCGGCGGGGCCCCACTGAGTGCACCCTGCCCGGGGAGGCTCTGCCCTCTCCCAGGACTCAGTGTGCCCCAGGGAGGCCATTCCACGGGGACTTTCCTGGCACAGTTTATTCTGAATCGTGACGCCAGCTCTTCCCGACCCATGTTCTTCAGAACTCTGGTGTCCCCTTCAAAGGGTTCTGTGGCCGAGTGGCTGGGCCCATACCTGTGTTCAGCAGGACTCTGTGGGCACAAGTGGGAAACAATGTGGAGCATTGCACATTCCCGTTGGTCTCTGGGACCCTTTCGTTTGTCGTGCCTCTTGGCGTCCCCCAGAGCCCTCTGGGAATCCCTGGGGAATGGGTGTCTGTGGCCCTGCCTTCGCTCTGCCAGAAAGCTGGTGATAAAGACTTCACGTTCTGAGAGCGGGAGCCAGGTTTTGTTCTCCTTTGTGCTGGCTCTGTGACCATCCAGGCGGCGGTGGGGGTTCCTTGTGATAAAAAGCTTCCTGACCCTCACTGATTCACTGAAGCTGTCACCCGTCGCTCATGCCATTGTGGCCGTCAGCTAGCCTGAAGCCCACCTGGAGCGCAGTTCTTCCTGCTCTCCCACCAGGCCAGTGGGCGGCCTGTCCTCTGTGGGGACCTGAGGAGGGGAAGTGGGACTGGGATCTTTGGAGCTCCCCGCAGCCTCTCCGTGGTTGACCTTGCACGGCAGGGCCTGGGAGAGAAGGGAGCCGGACCTTGCATGAGTGGGACCCAATTCCAGTGGTGACTCGGGGAGCCGGGGCAGAAATAGAGCCCGTAGAAAGGGGCACCGCCACCTGAACCCCGAGTGTGACTGCCGCACCTGCCACCTGAGAGCAGCTTCTGGCTAGTTCCCAGCAGCGTCTGCCCCAGCTGTGTAAATCCTGGACGCTGACACGAGCAGTTAGCTGCTGCTTTATTTCCCCAAGGCCCCTCCGTGAGGATCGTTCAGGCCCCGTGAGCTTTCCCTGGGCCCCAGCGCCAGTGGAGGCGGCAGGAGGGGCCGCACCCGAGCTCAGGGAGGAGCGGCTGCTGGCAGGGAGCTAGGCCACAGCTGTGCTGAGGTTGCTGGGAGCAGCCTGTCCTGGGTCACGCTTCTGCAAATTGCCTCAAACCCAAGACGGCTACCTCTCTTCGAAGGCCTGGCTCGGGCTGGGCCCTCTCGGTTGGGACTGGAGGGACATCTCTGCCATCCACAGAGGCTCTGAGTTCTCCCTTTGGGGTCCCTGCCCCGCCGCAGGAGGATGACCCAGGGAGCAGACAGCATGACCCAGAGCTCCTCAGGCAGCTGGTACTTGGCAGGCAGGCCCTGCAGGGGAGGGTGGTGCTGGGCACTCCACGCTGAAACAGGCCGCTTCCTAGCCCTGCTGATGTCTGAGATGGATCCCACTGGCAGATGGGGAGACTGAGGACCAGGGAGGGAGGGTATGAAGGGACCCGAGGCCGCTGGTGAAGGAGTAGCGGGAGAGAAGTGGAACTGTGCTCTGGGCACTGTGCTGTGCGTCTGGGCCCACCTGTGCCCTCCCTCCCCTGTCCCCAGCATGGCGAATGCGGCCTCCTGAGATCCCCTTAGACACCTTGCCTGGGTGTGGGCAGCACCTGTCCGGATGTCTCTGCCGGTCGTTGGTTTAGGAAGCATGTAAAGGGCCAGGCATCCTCTTTCAGGAATTCAAAAGGTGGCCCTTGGATTTTAAAGGGAATTTTCCGTGTGACTCTGTGAAAGCCCCCAGGATAGTGTTACCAGACTCCCCCCTGGGCACCCCCCCGCCTGGGTCTCCTGCTGTCCCCTGGTTCTAGACCACATCGAGTTCCTCCGCCAGGAGCTGGCAGCAGGTGCTCCCTCAGGCAAAGACGGCAGAGCCGGTTGGTGGCCTGCTCTGGCTAACTGCCGTCCAGGACCCAGAGCAGGTCCTGCGTGACCGTCCCACTGCCGCGGGCTTTAGTCCCACCCAGTGGTGGGCTGTCAGCTCCAGAACCATGGTGGCACCAGCCCTCGGTGGGCTCTGTCTAGCATGGGTGGCCCACAGTGGGCACGTGGACAGGCAGCCCCCCCACACACTGTGGTCAGATCCCCTCATGTCATCTTTCTCAGGCTGAACTGGGTCCAGACGAGGGCTCAGCTTCTGAAGTCAGACTCAGACACCATCACGCACGGTCATCTCGCGGGTAGCTGGGCCTCCTGGGGCTTGAGGGTCCGCATCTGCAGGGTGGAGACCAGCCGTATCCCCATAGGGTTTGGGGATAAAGCAAGATACCGTGTCCGGGGTGCTTGCCACAGAGCAGGGCTCTGCAGCTGGCAGCTGTTACTTTCTTCTGGACTTTCTCCTGGAGGTTGGAGGACAAGTCCCGTAAGGGCCATTGTCTAGAGGGGACCAACCGAAAAGCAGAGCCCTCCAAAGGCTGCTGAGGGGCTGGCTCTGCTCCCCCTGTGCTCTGGGGCGAAGCCTGCCCCCCAGTTTCTCTGTGGGGCAGCTGGCGGAAAGGCCAGGTTGGGGCGGGGCCTGTCGCACTCTTGGAGTGGGGTGCCGTTGCCTCAGGGCCTTACTCCCTCCCGGGGGGTTATGTTCAGAGCTTCCCCTCTGGTTCCCTAGAGTTGAAGAGGACTTGGACCAGATTCTGAACCTGGGGGCTGAGCCCACACCCAAGCCCCAGCCTAAGCCCAGACCTCCAGTGGCAGCTAAGCCAGCACTTCCCAGAAAGCCAGCTGTCCCCCCCAGAGCAGGCCTGTTGGAGGCCGAGGCGGGGCGGCGGAAGCAGCAGCAGCCGCAGATTCAAGCCATGGACGAGATGGACATCTTACAGTATATCCGGGACCACGATGCGCCTGGCCAGGCCGCCCCCAGCCTCTTCTGACCCTCCCACCCCTGAACTGGCCCCGGGCTGCCAGAGCCTCTCCGCTGGAGGGATGTGGGGTGATGTGGGCACTGTGCCCTGCAGGGCCAGGACCTCTATTCCCAAGGGAGGGGGGTGGATGCACAGGTCATAGGACCCCTGTGCTACCTTGGGCTTTGTTTTGTTTTGTTTGCCTGTGGGGTCAGAGAACCCTGAAGGGCATGGAGAGAGAGGTCACCATAGGAATCGGAGCTCAGATTGTCTCAGCCACATGGATATGGAGGGGAGAGCATGGGGGCTGCCGTGCTAACCAGGACTTCAGCCCCCAGGATGAAATTGAGACTGGAGGGACTCCAGGATGCCCTGCTCGGGGCAGGGGGACTTTGTGTCCAGTCGTGCCTATTGCGTAGGGGCGAGGGTCTGCCCAGCCTGGGAAGAGGGGTGGAGTCCCTGGGCTGCCTCTGGTCATCAGGTGCTAAGCAGGGTGCTTTCCCATGTGTCCAACTTGAGGGAGACACGAAGCCCAACCCTGCCTCTCGCGTGTGGACAGCCTGATGAGCCCCCGGTCTTCCTTCCTCCTCCTTTCCCAGGGACTGCCTGGCCTGACCTTGGCCTCTGTAGGCCTCTGGCCGTATGGCCAGTGTCCACCCTTGCAGCTCCGAGCAGAGCGGTCGTGGCATCCTCCATCCGCTGCCTGGGCCTGTTCTTGGGTGTCTCTCGTACTCACGGTGAGCCTGGGCGGGATGCTCTTGGCTGCTGCTTCGAGCACTCTGTCCAGCGGTGGGTGCTGCCAGGCCTTCCCTGTCCCCCAGATCTGGACGTGCTCACCGGCCTCTCAGCTTGGGGACTGCCTCTCCAGGGAGAAGGAGCCCTGTGCCAGAGCAGGGCCAGTGCCTTAGACTTCCCCCGGACCCCCCACGCCCCGGCACACGGGTCGGGGCATGGCACAGTGCTCAGGAAATTCTCAGTGAACGCTGTTTAATAGAGCAAAGGATATCTTTTTAAATACATTCTTCATGTTCAGAACTAGTTTTTAATGAAACACAGTTTTTAATGAAATGCAATCACTGTTGTCCCTTGGCTTCTCTTGCTTGACAGAAACCCTGGAAGGGGGTTTGAAAGCAGGACCCCCTGATGCTTTCCTGATCAGGGCCAGCAGCCCCCCCGAGGGAGGCTTCCGACCAAGCTGGTTCTTGGCCACCATCAGAGTCTCTAGTACCCTGCGCCTGCCCTGCGCCCGGACCTGTGGGCTGTGGGAGCACCCCCTCTGTCCTGCGTCTCAAGCACCCCGGCACCCTCGTCAGCTGTCCGGTCTGAGGAGGCTGCCCTCCTGCAGCCTGGGCCAGAGGGACAGGAAGTAGGCAGCTGTGGGATCTGAGAGCTGCATGCCTTCTCTGCCTTCCCCGGGCTTCAAGGCCTCTCTCCCAGGGCCCCACACAGCCTCAGGGCTCCTCACACCTGCCATTCCACTTGCCTTTCACTGCCAGGCCTTCGCGTCCCACGCCAGAAGGCCTTGGAAGGAGTGACTGCTGAGGGGAGGGCTGCCCCTGTTCTCCCTCCTGTGCCAGCTCCCCACCCACCACCATCTCTCACCAGCTGTGACATAGGAGCAGAGGGCTCAGCTGGCACGTGCCTGGAAGGGGTCACAGACAGAACCTGCCATTCTGGTGTGGATTTCAGCCACTGTGGGCTGGCCGCCTCCCTGGAGGCCTGGCGCTGCCTAGACACTGAGTGAAGATGTGCACGTCCCCGGATAATGACGCTCAAACTGTGGCTGGCTCTCCGCCGCGGGTCTGTGACCTACTGGGGAATTGGTGACAACCAGTGATCCAATAAAGTTCATGCCAGTGACTCATTCCAGCATTTGTTAATGGTGTTTTTTCTGCGCCTGGGCTGATGGGGAACACTGGGGAGGGCGGGGGGAGTACCTTGTTAACAGTGGGCTCAGCAAGGGGAGCTGCCCTGGAAGGACCCTGGGGTCTGCCATGGCTCAACCCACGCTCCCAGGCTGCTGCTTGGTAGGGTGGGTTGAGGCCAGAGGGAGGATTCCACTGTGTAAACTGAGGCAGAGGGGCCAGAGGCCCAGCAGGAATCATTGGGTCAGTAACTGACCAGCCAGGACCCTTGGAAACAGCCTGGGAAGCGGACCCTTCCCTTCTCCAGACTTACCATCTCCTCATAGTGGGGACTGGCCTAGGCTTGGACTGGTCTTCAGCCTTCAAGCTGCGACATCAGACAGCCCTTCCAAGTAAACCCATCCATCCATACCCACACCTGTCCTGGCCTCCACCCCCCTGCTGGAGCTCAGATTCTGAGATGCCACTTTGTGCCTGGACCCCAGAGGTCCTGGGCAGATGGCTCTGCAGACTGACAGGCGCTGGAGAACTAGAAACGGGGCCCTGGGCTGGGGTGGGCTGTGGGCCAACCCTGGCCTCCTCCCACCACTTGACTTTGGCTCTTGTAGCCAAGCTTGAATTGGGGTCTTGGCTCCCAAGGACAAATAATTGGGCTCTTCTGAGGAGGACCCCACAGCCAAGAGCCTGCAGCTGAGAGCTCACCATACAAAGAAAACCAAGAGGTGGAATTGGGGACAGCGGCCTTTGTCTTGAAGCCCCTGTGAGCTCTGTGGACAGGATGCGCCATCTGTGGCAGGGGCCGCCCTCCCTTCCAGCATCACTGCTCTCAGGAAGCCAGGAACTCCGGTCCTGCTGGAAAGTCCCGATCCTAGCTCCTGTCCTGGCCAAGCTGTGCAGCAGGGCTCCCTGGGGAGTACCCACCCTCTGAGCTCTGGTGTCCCCTGTTCATATCCGTGCAGCTGTCTGGAACTCCCCCTCTCCTCCACGAGCTCTGGGGGCTGCCCCAGCTCGAGTCCTCACACTGGATACAGACAAGACAGCAAAAATCCAGCCGCTTTTCAGAGCCCTCTGGCCTCAGTGCCCAGCTGCCACCTTGGCATGGTGTTGATACACTCTGTGCAGAGATTAAACACCCAGCATTAGGCTTTGGTTGGCCTCCACCCCTGGAATCTTCCAGGGAGCCCTGGTGTGGGAAATCATACTCAGTTGTCCAGCTCCCTGGCCATCCGGCTGAGCATATCCTGGGGAAGAGGCAAGGGCCGTGGAGCTGCTGTCCCCCGGATGGTGGCCCTGAATGGGCAGCAGGCACCTCCCAGTGCTGCTGGGGCTTTGCGTAGGTAGATGGCTGCCCAGAGCAGGCATGGTCAACACCCAGAACCTTTTTTGAGTGGCTGACCTTTCAGTGTCAAGTTTTGGAGGGTACTATTCAGTGCAAACCCTGATCCCTCCAAACCATTCCCCGTCGGCACCCTGAGGCGTCAGAGTGGGGATCGTTGACTGAAGGACCCTTGGAGAAACCAGCCATCAGGCACTGGGCATGGAAGGATCTAGGTTTCAGTCCAGCTGGGCTGTGCGACATCCTCTCACCCCACAGCCCACAGTAGTGAGTGAAGAGACTTCCCTGGGCTCTCGTGAAGGGGCCAGGAGGACTGTGACATCCTGTTCGTGCTGGTGGAGTTTCCATGGGCTGGTCACTGGCGCATCACAGGGGGACCCCTGCCCGGGATGAGCTGAACGCTCCTGGGAAGAGGCAGGCTCAGCCCGCCCGGCGTCCAGCCCGGGCTCTGAGCACCAATCGCCAGGTGCTGAGCTACGTACAACATGGGATGGGACGACGTGGTGAACACAACCAGGAGGGCCGATGCTAATCCCACTCCTGGCTGACCGCCGTCTCTTGTTCTCCATGGCTCTGGCCACGGGTGAGAGCTGAGAGATTTCATTTCTCAAGTCACACTCAGGATAAAACCACAGCTTCTGGAGTGGGGATTATGGGCTGAGTGCGTGGCCTCGGTGAGCGGGGATCCCTACTGACAACTTTCAGAGGTGCCGGTGCTTCTTTGCCAACTCAGCAGAGAGCAGCGGCCTCTAAAATGGGTTTTTAGTAAAGCTGAGTTAGCTCCCTCCAGCCCGACTGGCCAGTCATGCCATCGATCCAGGGCAAAGCAGAGGAAGGCCAGGACTAGGTAGGAGGCACAACTCGGGGGCTCAGGGGAAACAGAGAGCGAGAGATGCCATGAACATTTCCTGAGCACCTGCGGGCTACAGTACCTTTCCCAGGCACCACAGAGATCGTGAGGATGGAGAAATGTGAACCGGTAAAGCTGGATCTGCTATGAGCCGTGCTGAGCCCCCTGTTTCAGTTCTGTTCTTCGGGCTTCCCGCCCAAACAGCAGACACAGCTGAAGGAGGCACCCCTCCCGTGCAGCCGCTCAGCCCATCTTCCCTGCCCTCCGACACCTGCCAGCGCACAGAGTGTTGCGTGTGACCTGAGCCCAGCCTCCCGTCTGCTGTCACGAAGGACCACAAACTGGGTGACTTTAAACAACAGGAATTTATTCTCTCCCAGTTCTGGAGTCTAAGGCTCTAGGGAGAACCCTTCCTTGCTTCGTCCGGCTTCTGAATGGTTGGTGACATTCCTTGGAGTCCCTTGGCTTGTAGCTGCGTCACCCATGTCTCTGTCTTCATGGGGTCATCTCTTTTGTGTCTTTTCTGGGTTTGTGTCCAAATTCCCTCTTGTAAGAACACCAGTCATTGGATTAGGACCCAGTATGATCTCATTTTACCTTAATTACATCTGCAAAGACCGGATTTCCCAAATAAGGTCCCATTCACGGGTCCGGGTGGACATGAATTTTGAGGGGATGCTGTTCCACCCAGTATAGTCACTAAGGGCCTGGGAGCTTCCAGCAGGCTGACTTACTTGATAGCGGAAGCGATCATTTCTGCACCTCTAGTGGCTGCCAGGGCCTGGCAAAGACCTTCTCTGAGGGCCTGTTGGGTGCCATCTGGGACTTACCATATAAGGTTTGGGAGACGCTGGAATCAACCTGCCACTGATAGCGGACCCAGCCTTTGTCATCACTTGTGACCAGAGGTTAGTGTGGGACTTGTGGAGCTCCAGGTCCTGCCCCACGTGGCCCAGGGGTGGCCTGACCCCCTCCCGGGCCGTCATGCCTCCTCTGCCCCAGGCAATGGCAGGCCACGAATGGGCCTCCATTACTTCCTGTCCTGAGCCATTGGCTTTTAGGAGTAAGACGAGGCAGGCAGTGTCCCATTCTGTCCTGTCACATCCTGTCCTCTGTGCCATCCCTGTGGGCTCCATGGGCATGGCAGCCGTCCCCTGTCTGTAGCGGGGAGGGAGCAGGGAGGGAAGTGTCTTTGTTGGCCACCCGCCCTGTGCCAGGGTCAGCGTTCTCTCATTGACAGCTGCCACCAGGAATGTGGAAACCTCTTCATCCAAAGTTGCATCTCTTCTCTTCATTATGTTTCACAAATGAGTGAAACTATATATTTGTCTTTCTCTGCTTGACTTATGTCGCTCAGCATAATCTCCTCCAGTCCCATCCATGTTGCTGCAAATGTGGGGTAATCATTCTTTCTGATGGCTGAGTAATATTCCATCGTAGCAGGGAGATCGGTAGGGGAAGGAAGGGAAGAATGAAGGAGGGGTAAGCAGAAGGGGGAATGAACCACGAGAGACTAGGGACTCTGGGAAACAAACTGAGGGCTTCAGAGGGGAGGGGGGTGGAGGATGGGCTAGGCCGGTGATGGGTATTAAGGAGGCACGTATTGCATGGTGCACTGGGTGTTATACGCAAACAATGAATCATGGAACTTTACATCAAAAACTAAGGATGTATTGTATGGTGACTAATATAACAATAAAAAAAAATTTTTTTAAGTTGCATCTCTTTATTGAATAGGGAAACTTCACAACTTATTTAAAAAATGACTCTTTGGAGCAACCTGGGGCACATAATGGAGAGTCAGCCGTGGTCGGAGCAGTCCCAGCTCGCGGGGCTGTGTCTCCCTTCCTAGAGGGGCGCACCGGGCCGGAGGAGGCCTTTCCCAGCGAGGCCACCGCACCTCCTGCTCAGAGCGATGGCTTTCCCAGGCTGCTGGCTGCCAGGGCTGCCCTCCTGCCGTCGCCCCAGCTTCTCACTGGGCCCCTGAGGAAGCTGGAAAAAGCTCTGACAGGCCTGGTGGCGGGAAGCGGCCTGCAGAGCATGAGAGCCGCTAGCCCAGTCCCCAGGCGCCCAAGGGGGCCTCCCCTGCTTTCTCCGGTGGCTTTTCTTCCTTGGCGAGATCTCTCTTGACTTCATGTATGTGGTTCTGCTTTTCCTTTTGGCTTAATAACCACTTTGCTGATTTCCCCCCAGCAAGTGCTGCTGGTCCCAGAAGGGGATTCTTTTAAATTAGACAGAAGAGCTGACTTCTTGTCTCCCTGTTTCTCGGACCATCAGGAGCAGCAGAGAGGCTCTGCTTGACCTGTCGGGGGCCCGAGGGCCTCACTTTACTGCCTGATGGTCTGGGATTCTCATCAAGCTCGTCTGGTTTTATGGGTGGCCCTGGGACAGGAACCCTGGCCCCTACCAACTATAAAATCCACGGGCACAGGAATGGAAAATGCTTCAGCACCTTGGTGAAAGTCTGGCAGTTTCTTCAAAGGTGAACATGAATTTACCATATGACCCAGCAATTCCACTTCTATGAAAATACCCAAAGAGAAAGGGAAATACACGTCCTCGCAAAGAGCTGTGTACGAATGTTCACAGCAGCTTGATTGATCATGGCCAAAAGGTGGAAACCACCGCCAAGCCCACGAGCTGGTGAATGGATAAGCAAAATGTGGGCTAGCCACACCGTGGAATATCACTCAGCAATAAAAAAGAACAAAGTGCCGACGCCTACACCACATGGACCGATCTCAAAGACATCATGCGGAGCCAAAGATGCCAGACTCGCCAAGACCGCAGAGTGTATGATCCTATTTCCATGACGTTTCCGACAAGAGGCAACTGCAGAGACTGAAAGTAGATGAGTTGTTGCCGCGGGCTAGAGGTCAAAACAGTGACTGCAGATGGACAGAAAGGATCTTTTGAGGGGTTTGTTGTAATGACTGCACCGTTCTGTACATTTCCTGAAATTCTTTTACTGCACATTTAAAACGGGTGAATTTTAAATTAAATTATACCGTTAAATTATACCTCAGTAAAACTGTTTTACAAATTAATGACTGGCAAACAAAACACGCAAACCGCCCCATGGGCAGCAGAGTGCGGTGGCTGAAGGCATGGGTCAGCTCTCTGCTCTCCCACTGGCTAGCTGTGTGGCCCTGGGCCAGTTACCTACCCTCCCTGTGCCTCAGTGTCCTCACCTATAAAATGGGGATCATAATCTGCTTCATTAGGGTAGTTGTAAGGAGAAAATGAGTTAATATTTGTAAAGTTCTTTGATCAGTATCTGATGCCTAGTACACATTATATGTGAAAAACTAGAACTCCACTGCATTCTGTCTCAGTTGTTTGTCATACTACAAGCAACTCTAGGGTTCAAATGCTCCTTCTCTTCATCTGAGAGTGAGAGCCAGACCTTTGGGAAGAAAGGGGAAGCCAACGGGGCTTGCTGTATGAGGGTGGCGGAGTGAGAGGCTGTGTCATTCTATGCCACCGTCTGCCCATCCGTCACACGGGGCAACACAGCCTGCTCGGCCACCTCACGTGGGGTGTGGTCGTGGGAGACAGCATATGGGGCAGATGCACCATCTGAGGTCCACAAAGGGGCCTGGTGGCTGGAGGCTCTGGGATGTGACAAACATCCTAGATCTGGGTGGGCTATGGAGGGTGACCAGAGGGAGGGCGGATGGAACATGCTGGAAAGGAGCCTCTGGAGAAGACGTCATTCTGATGAAGATTACTAGCAACACCTGCAGGGCCATGGCAGCAGGGAGCTCGTCCCAGCATACCCCGCACCCCAAACCAAATACAGCTTTCCCAGCACCATGGAGACAAGGAAATAAACACATTGCTTCCCTCTTCTGGCCCCTGACCTTTTGTACAGAGCCACTGGCCGGGGGCGGGGGGGTGGGGAGGGAAAGTGGGGTGGAGAGAGGTTTCTGGCAGTCCTGGCTGCTTGTGACCTGCCCGGACTGTGAAGAGGGCCTGGACGTGATACCCCTTCCTCTTTATGCGTCGAGCTTCCTCCAACTTCCTCATCTCCCAGGCCCGGGGGTGGGTTCCTGCATTCCCCCTTTGGAAAGAAGCCACACCCACAAAGACATATGCAAGGGTTCGAAGCACCATGATTCAGAGCACACTGAACCAAAGGAAGGAACCCGCGTATCCACGAGCTGGTCAACAGATAAACTATCAACAAGGACACCCATACAGTGCAAAGCTGCTCAGCAAAGAGAAGGAAAATGCCAATGACGACACGGTGGGTCTCAGAAACAGACTACGTGAAAAAAGCTAGACCCCAAAAAGGGCACACTGTGTGATTCCATTTTTATGGAATTCTAGAAAAGGTGGAAACTATGGTGACAGAAAGCAGATCAGTCGTTGCCAGGGGCTGGGGCTGGGCAGGGGTGCCTGAGGAAGCTTAAACTTTCTGAGGTGACAAACACTCGAAAATTTGAGCATGACTATAAACAAAACTCATTAAATTGTACACTTCTAAAAGGGGGATTTTATTGTGTGTAAATTATACGGCCATAAAGCTGTTGAAAAAGGAACCGTAGTACAAAACTAAACATGCTCTTACCCCTTCAATCCAGCAGTCGTGCTCCTCAGTTATTTACCCAAATGAGTCGAAAACCTCACGTCCACGCAAAACCCTGCACACCAATGTTTACAGCAGCTTATTCACAATTTCCAAAACTTGGAAGTATCCAAGTAACCAAGATGTCCTTCAGTAAGTGGATAGATAAACAAACGGTGATATATCCAGACAATGGAATATTACTCAGCACAAAAAAGAAATGAATCATCGAGGTATGAAAAGATCTTCCTTCCATTGGAGGAACCTGAAATTCAAGTGAAAAAAGCCGATCTAAAAAAGGCTCCACACCCTGTGATCCCAACAATAGGACATTCTGCAGGAGGCACAACGCTGTGACCCCTAATGTAAACCCCGGGCTTTGGTGAGATGATGCGTCTCTGCAGGCTCCTCATTCGTAGCAAACGTCCCACTCTGGCGGGGGGTGGTGAGCATGGGAGAGGCTGTGTGCGGGCAGCGGGGACATAGGAGCTCTCTGTACTTCCTATTTAATTTTGCTGTGAACTAAAAATTGCACTCAAATATAAAGTCTACTTTCAAAAAGAAAGGAACCGCAAGCTGAGGCTCATGAGCCCAGAAGAGGCCTGCTGCTCCAAGAAGTCAGCCCTGCTGCCCCAGACCTTGCCCCACCTTCTGTGACACCCCCACAGCCTCCAGGGAGCCCTGGGCTCCAGCCTGAGGCTCAGGAACATTTGGCTGATGGTGGCAGGGTTCCTGGTCCAGCAGACGGGCAAACCTGAGGGAAAGAGTCGGAGGCCCCCTATGAAGGGGAATACCCGCCCCTGAGTCCCCTGGGGGAAATGAGGGGTCTAAACCCCATCAGCCTGGAAGCCTCGGGCACTGACTGGCCGTGGTTCTTTGAAAGCTTCTCTGTCTTCCATCTTTCCCTTTTCCTCCCTGTAGTTGTCCTGGACAGGCAGTTGGAGAGGATTTATTGCCGGATGGCGCCGTGCCGTTCAGAGGTGGGGGAGCTCACCTGAGCAAATCCTGAATCAGCTCGGCCAGGTTTTCCTTCTTCTGTCTCCTCTCGTGGACTGAAGCTGAGACCCCTGAGTACTAGGAAAGCATGCTGGGGGCTCTCCCAAAGGCCTCATCAAGCTCCAGGGGCTTGGACTACATGGGCCCTCAAGAGAATGAGCCTTGGGGCACCTGGGGGGCTCAGCTGGTTGGGCATCTTCCTTTGGCTTAGGTCATGATCCTGGGGTCCCTGCTTGGTGGGAGGGCTGCTTCTCCTTCTGCCCCTCCCCGTGCTCGCGCGTTCTCTCTCTCAAATAAATAAAATCTTTGAAAAAGAGAGAGAGAGAATGAGCCTTCCTGGGAGGAAACTCAGTGGTCCACCAGGACCCCAGGAGCTGGCTTTGAAATCTCAGTCCTGACGAAGGCCTCCACCAGCTCTCCCTTTGGATTGAAAAGTGCATGGACCTTTGCTTGTGTCCTGTTGTGCAGCTCTCAAGGCCCTACAGCAAGTAGGAATGCCAGTGTGGGGCAGGGCGGGCCTCTGCCTCCCAGGACAGTCTCATCCTGCTGTGGCATCAGACAGAGAGGTGTTTTGTTTTGTCCCATGGTCACCTACGAGCAGGCACGCTACATGGCTACGTTCGAGGAGGTTTCCATGGGGGTACGTCATTTCCCTTTAATGTAAGCCGAAGGTGTTATTTTTGCTAATAAGTGAGAGGCAGCCCCTGCTGATGTCCCTGCCTGTTCCTGTAGGAATTTTTCTCTTGGCATTGGTGTCTTTGGGCTCAGCCTGAAGAAGATCTCGTAGACCTGAGGCTCAAGGGGCCCAAGTTTAAACAGAAGAGAGGAGGGAGCCCAGAGCCCGAATCCAAGAACTGGGTCCCCAGGCTCACTTGGCGATGAGAACAGACATGCTGCAAAGACGATGCACTGTCTGGGCAGCTCTCCAGCCCACCCCCAGGCCTGCCTCCCCACCCCGAGCTGGGCCCTCATCCCCACCTGCCACCCACCTCTGAAATGTCCTGCTTTCTTGGATGGGCTTAGCTCATTGTAATCATTCTGGTTCTTCCGTGAACATGAATTTGCTCATGTTTTTCTAACTCTTTTCAAGTTAATTTTGATCATTTAAATTTTTCTAGAAAATTGTCTCAATGTCAAATGCATATCATGTTCTTTTATAACTTTAAACATTGTCTTCATATTGGTGGCTATAGAAATTTCCATTTCTAGGGTTTTTTTGATCCTCTTTTTTTAATTGGTTTTTTCTTTTTTGGTCAGAAATTTATTCTATTCATCTTTTCAAAGAGCCAGTTTTTGGTTTTAAGGATCTATTTTACTTCTTTTCCATCTAATTCATTAACTTCCACTTTAACTTTATCCATTTCTCCTTTTCATTTGGTTTGGGGTTTTTTTAAGTTCTCTTTTTTTTAGAGTCACATTTTTAATTTACTTTCCCTTTTTTGTTGTTAACTTTTAAAAATATGGAAGGCTACAGAATTTTCTCTGGCACAGTTTGGGTCACCTCCCATAGATTTCATAATCCTCTCATTTTCATTAATTTTTTAAGAGTCTAAATTGGAAGTTTTTATTTCCTGTTTAAAAGTGAGGAGCTATTTTAAATACTAGTGGTGTTGATGTGTTTGTGCTTTTGCTTCCAAGGTTTTATCACTATTATTATTCTCATCCTTCTGTGATTCATTTCTAGTCTTACTGCATTACAGTCTGGGAACGGGGATCTGTACGATTTTTGCTTTCTATAATTTAAAATTTTTTCTTTACAGCCTAGTGCGTAACAAACTTTTATAAATGTTCAATGGGTATTTTTAAATATATATTCTGCTTGTAGAATGTATGGAATTTTTACGTTATTAAGTAGGTTTCTCAGAATTCTATATTCTTATTTACTCTGGGTCCACCTGACCCATCATTTCTGAAGGGGCATACCACTGTCGTGATGGCTTTGTCCAATTCTCCTGGGAGTTATTGGTGCCAGTCCTGGCCGAGGATCCCCAGAAGACTCTGGTCTGGTCTCGGAGAGGTGCTGAGGGCTTCCACGAGGTTATGACCCCACATCATGGTCCTAGACTCATCTGGCTTCTGTCTGGATGCTCCCAGCTTGCCTTTTCTGTGGCTCAAACCATTGTCTTCATAGAGGTGCCTGGCTTCAGGGGCCTGGGCGTCACTGTGGGCACTTACAGAATTTCCCTCCAGCTAACAGGGAAGGGAGCAAGAGGCCCTGCCCACAAACAGAAATTTCTCTGCCAAGTCAGCAGCCTCCACCTGCCACGGAGGCAGGTGCCCTGGAACACCTGTGTCTCTTGGATGGCCCTCAGTTCTCTCTGGGAACCTGCCAATCAGACCAGCAAGAACTGGTGATATGTTTTTCCTCTGGCCAGGCAGGCCTAGATATAGCCATAAAATTCATATCAAATTGCAAAGAACCCTGAATAACTAAAACAATTTTGTGAAAGAATAACACTGGGGGATTCACATTTCCTGATTTAAAAGAACTTGCTACAAAGCTACAGTTATCAAAATAGTGTGGCGGGAATGCAAACTGGTACAACCACTCTGGAGGACAGTTTGGAGGATCCTCAAAAAGCTAAATATAGACCTACCCTAAGACCCAGCAACTGTACTACTAGGTATTTTTTACCCAAAGGATACAAAAATACAAAAATACTGATCCAAAGGGGTTCATGCACCCCGATGTTCACAGCAGCATTATCAACAATAGCCAAACTATGGAAAGAGCCCAAATGTCCACCGACTGATAATGGATCAAGAAGATGTGGTATATATACGCGATGGACTATTACTCAGCCATCAAAAAGAATGAAATCTTGCCATTTGCAATGATGTGGATGGAGCTAGAGTGTATTATGCTAAGCAAAATAAGCCAGAGAAAGATAAATACTACATAGTTTCACTCATATGTGGAATTTAAGAAACAAAACAGATGAACGTGGGGCAGGGGATAAAGAAAAGAGGGTGAGACTCTTATCTGTAGACAACAAACTGAGGGTTGCTGAAGGGGAGGTGGGCAGGGGATGGGCTAGATGGGGGATGGGGATTAAGGAGGGCACTTGTTCTGATGAGCACTGGGTGTTGTATGTAAGTGATGAATCACTGAATTCTACTCTTCAAACCAATATTATGCCAGATTGTTAACTAACTGGAATTTAAATAAAAAATTGAAAAAAATATATACCAGACTTTACATAAAATAATGTGATACTAGTACAAGGACAGACATATAGATCAATGGAATGGACCGAGAGTCCAGAAATAAATCCATACATCTATAATCAATTGATTTTTGACAAAGGTGCCAAGAGCATTCAATGCAGAAAGAATAGTCTTTTCAACAAATGGTGCCAGAGAGGATATCTACATGCAGATGAATGCACTTGGACCCTACCTCACGTCATGTACAAAAATTCTCTCAAAATGGATTAAAGACCTAAATTAATATAGAAGCTAAGTCTATAAAATCCTTAGGAAAAAAAAAACATAGGGGTAGATTTTCATGACCTTGGATTTGGCAATGGATTCTTGGATATGTCCCCAAAAGCCCAAGCAGCAAAAGAAAAAAATAAATGTAATTTCCTCAAAGTTAAAGGAGGTTGTGCTTCAAAGGACACCCCCGAGAGAGGTGTCCTTTCTACTCAGAGAATGGGAGAAAGTATCTGTAAACCGTTGTGCTTCAAAGGACATGCCCGAGAGAGGTGTCCTTTCTACTCAGAGAATGGGAGAAAGTATCTGTAAACCGTATATGTGATAATGATTGAGTATCCAGAATGCATGATGAGCTCTTACAACTCAACAATAAGATAAAACAAATAATTTAAAATGCCCAGAGGACTTTGACAGGCATTTCTCTGAAGAAGATACACAAATGGCACATGCAAGTTGCTCAACACCAGTAATCATCAGGAAAATGCAAATCCGAACCACAATGAGATACCATTTCACACTCACTAGGATGGCTTTAATTTTTAAAAATTGGAAAAATAACAAGTTTGTGAGGCTATAGAGAAATGGGAGCGCTCACACACTGCTGGTGGGAATGTAAAACGGTACAGCTGCCCTGGAAAAAAATGGGTGGTTCCTCAGAAAGTTCAACACAAAATTACCCTAAGATCCAGTAATTCCACTCATAGGTATATGCCCCGAAGAATTGAAAACAGGTGTTCAAACAAACTCGCACAAGAATATTCATGGTAGGGGCGCCTGGGTGGCTCAGTCGTTAAGCGTCTGCCTTCGGCTCAGGGCGTGATCCTGGCGTTCTGGGATCGAGCCCCACGTCGGGCTCCTCTGCTGGGAGCCTGCTTCTTTCTCTCCCACTCCCCCTGCTTGTCTCTCTCTCTCTCACTGGCTGTCTCTCTCACTGGCTATCTCTGTGTCAAATAAATAAATAAATAAATAAAATCTTTAAAAAAAAAAGAATATTCATGGTAGCACAGTTCATAACGTCACTCGCAGATAGTAACAGCTGAAATGTCCATCAGCTGATGGATGAATAAATAAAACGTGGTATATCTGCATGGGGGAATCTTATTCACCCAGAGCACATCAGCCCAGGAAGTCCTGATATGTGCTCCAACATGGAGGAACCTGGGAAACATTAAGCCGAGCAGAGGAAACCAAACGCAAGAGGCCACATAATGTATGAAACCATTTATATGAAATGTCCAGAATGGGAAAATCCATAGAGACAGAAAGTGGATTCGTGGTTACCAGGGGCTGGGGGCTGGAGAAATGGGGAGCGCCTGTCTAATGACTATGGGCTCTCCTTTTGGGGTGTTGAAGTGATCAGAGGTAGACAGTCGTGATGGGCGTACAACGTTGTGAATGTACCAGCCCACTGAATTGTACGCTGTGAAATGGCTAAAATGGTAAATCTTACATCAAGTGTACTTTACCACACACACAAAAGTGAACTTCAGGCATGCTGGGAAGCAAGCCCAGCGAGGAAGTTGGCCTTGCCTGCCAGGCCAAGAGGCCATGGAGTCACGAGATGATGGGGAGCAGGGGGGTGGCAGGGCACCTGGGGGGCCGTGGAGGATGGAAGGCGTGAGGCAGATGGAGGAAGGGGGGCAACATGTTTCTACAGCTGATGTTGGAAGCCTGGCGCGAGAGGCCACTGGAGTGCAGGCCTCCCAGGTTTGAGAAGCCCATGTGTGTTTGCGCGTCTCCTGGGAATGATATGGGCTGGGATTTGTCTTTCTTGGCTGCTTCTAAACCAAAGACAAGCTCTCCCCTGGTTTGGCAGGAAACCTGTGAAGTTATTGCCAGACATCTGTTTCATTTTCCTTGGCAACAAAAGACATCCTGAGAGATAGGCTCAAGGCTTAGAACTGGGGATGTCCGCAATGCTTTCTCCTTGTCTCCCATGGGAGTTGAAACCCAAGCTCCGAAGTTCAAGTGGCGAGAGGGCCAGACCTGGGCTGGGGGGAATGGAGCACCTAGTGGAAGAAATTAGTGCGGTAAGGAGGGAGGGGGATGGGAGGGCAGCGGCACAGCCAGGCCAGGCTCAAGCAAACTCTGGAAATCCAGAGTCTGGAGCAGAGTCCCTCGTGGGGTTTGGGAGTGGAGGTGACTCCTCTCCCCTGTGACCTGCTTGACTTCTGAAATGGAGAAACTGGGACACCAGTCCAGAAGAAAGAGCATGGGCTCTGGCATCAAACAGGCTGCGTTTGACTCCCAGCTTGCTGACTCTCCGAGTGACCTTGGGCAAGTCTCTGCTCTCATCTGTAGAAGGGAAAATAACTTCTACCCGACAGATTTGTTGCTGGGATTAAGCTCGGGAATGCACTTGAACCTTGAGTGGAGCGGAGCGGTGCACACTAAAGGGGGTCCGTGAATGTATCTAAATCCTCCAGAGAACTAGGCTGGGGAGGCCACTGTGGCTGGGCCTGCCCATCTCTGGGCCTCTGTCCCCTCATCTGGAACAGCAGGGGGCCTCGCACTGACTGTCTATAATTTTATAACTAAGAACTCCAGACCCAGGCTGTTCCCGGGGATTATTAAAAAGTAGGGCAGCTTATGGGACGCCTGGGTGGCTCAGTCGGTTTAGTGTCTGCCTTCGGCTCAGGTCATGATATCAGGGTCCTGGGATCGAGTCCCCGCATTGCTTTGGGCTCCCTGCTCAGTGAGGAGTCTGCTTCTCCCTCTCCCTCTGCCCCTCCCGCCCCATGTCCCTCTCTCTCAAATAAATAAATAAAATTAAAAAAAAAAAAAGGCAGCTTATATAGGGCCTGAGAGACACACAAGGTGTAGACTGAAAAGCTCCTCGTTCCTCAGCTAAGTTCAGGCAATGAAATGACCATTGACGGCAGACGGCCACCTCTCAGACCATCCCAGGCCCACAGTGGGCCAGGCTCCCTGGGGAACAGGGGTGGAAAAAGTGGCCCCGGCTATACTCCTGCCTTCACTGTGCTCCTGCCTTCCAGCACCTTCTCTGAGTTTCTCAGACCTGTAAAGTCTGATGAACTGTTAAACATTAACAGGGCCAATGACAGTCAATTCCCATAAAGAGAGTCTGCAAGTCCCAGTCATTTAGGAAGGTGGGGGGTGGGGGGCTTTGGAGGGGCCGTCTGGAGAGCAGCAGGGTCTGTCCCTACTGAGTGCCGGCGCTCTCAGGCCCACCACGAGCCCACCACGCATCTAATACCACTGTCTCTATTTTAGGGAGGTGAAGGCACTTGCGTGAGAAGGTTACCCAGCAGGGAAGTGGCTAAGCTGGAGTTTAAACCCATCTCTGCTGCCATGTAGACCTGGCTTGCCAAGAACACTCAGTCTACTGAGTGGGCCAAGCATGGCGACATCCCAGGATTTTTTAACAAGCTTTGTTGAGATATAATTCACATACTATACAATTCTCCCACTTAAAATGTACAATTCAGTGGTTTTTATTATATTCACAGAGTTGCACAACCACCCCCACAATCAATTTCAGAACATTTTGCATCACCTAAGAAAGCCCACTCTTTTTAGCTACCACATGCCGACCTCCCCAACCGCCCTAGCCCTAAACATTCAGTCTATTTTCTGTCTTCTGTATATTTGCCCATTCTGGACGTTTCGTATAAGTGAAATGATCTAATATATGGCTTTTTGTTCCTTGGTTCTAGCACAATATCTTCAAGGTTCCTCCATGTTCTAGCATATGTCAGCATTTCATTCTTTTTATGGCCAAATAATATTCCCTTTATGGCTAGACCACACTTTGGTTATCCATTTATTAACTGATGGACGTTTGGGTTGTTTCTACATTTGACTATTATGAATAACGTTGCTCTGAATACTCACACACAAGCTTTTGTGTAGACACATGTTTGCATTTCTCTTGGATCTGTACCTAGAACTGCTGAATCGTATGGTAATTCCATGTTTAACTTTTTGAGGAACTGCCAGACCATTTTCCAAAGTAGACGCAACACTTCACGTTCCTAGCAGTGCTGGATGAAGGCTTGGATTTTTCCATCCTCCCCAACACTTGTTACTATCTGTCTTTTCATTATAGCCGTCCTCATGAATATGAAGTGGTATCTCATCGTGCTTTTGTGTTTTTTTGTTTTTTTTTTTTTAAAGATTTTATTTATTTATTTGACAGAGATAGAGACAGCCAGTGAGAGAGGGAACACAAGCAGGGGGAGGGGAGAGAGGAAGAAGCAGGCTCCCAGCAGAGGAGCCCGACGGGGCTCGATCCCGTAACGCCGGGATCACGCCCTGAGCCGAAGGCAGACGCTTAACCACTGTGCCACCCAGGCGCCCCTTATCGTGCTTTTGATTTATATTTCCCGCTAATAATACTGAGCATCTTTTCATGTGCTTATTAACCATTCCTCTATCTTCTTTGGAGAAAGGTCTATTCAGATTCTCTCCCCATTTTGTAAATGGATTGTTTGACTTTTTATTATTGAGTTGTAAGAGGTCCTTATATACTCTGGATAAAGTCCGCTATCAGATCTAGGATGTGCAAATATTTTTTCCCATGCTGTGGGCTACCTTTTCACTTTTTCGGTAGTGTCCTTTGAAGCACAGAAGCTTTAATTTGTTATGCAGTCCAATGTATTTTGTTTTTCTTCGGTAATTTATACTTTTGGTGTCATAGACTGCCCTGTTTTTTTAAAGCAATATTTAACATAGAGAAATAGGCCCATACCAAAATAGCAAAAGCCATTGATTCTCTTGTTTTTTCAAGCTGAGACTTTTAAAGAATTTTTTAATGGTACTACACTTTGATCCAAACATAATTTGATGCTACTTGTGAAAATTCAAATAAGAAGGATACGATACACAAGGAATTCTAGGCAAAACGGAAGTATGCATCTGACAGAGAATGAAGGGTAAAGTCAGTGTGTAGAATTACATACAGAGGGCTTCCTAGTGGCCAAAGCGAAGAGGAAAATGCAATGAGCTATAAGATTCACAGGCCGATGGGACAAAAATCTATCTACAGCTTAGGGGATGCCTCCCTTTTCCTGGCGCAGAGGCCAGAAAGAAATTTCTCCTGTGGCTCCTCCTAAGGGAAGAACGTGTTTGGGCTCAGCAGCTAGAAGAGAACACACGTACAATGTCCCCAATAACCTATTTATCCACAGCTGAATTCCCTTCCCTTCGTGTTTCCAGACCACACTCTCTTCCTCCCAACCGTTTTGCCCCACGTGAAATTGTCCTTGTAGTCATCTTTTTAAAACACAATATGAGTACCTCACTGCCCTTCTTGGAATTCTTGGATAGCTCCCAGTTGCCCTCAGGATGAAGTCCAAGCTCTTTAACTTGACTTATGCGAAGCCACATGATTTGACCCGAGCCTACAGGAGCCGATAACTTTGAACATGTCCCCGACTCTGGAGCTCAGCTTGTCAAGGCCTCCACTTTGAGGCCTCACTCTGCTGTCCGTTTTCTTAATTCACTCACGCTTTTAACAAGGACACTATCTTCATCTTTGTCCAAGGCGACAGCCGATTTGAAGCACCAGGCTCAACAGAACAGGAAAGAGTTGCTCCAGGCAGGATGCTTACACTGCCAGTTCCTCAGCAGAGGGACAGACTGGAAAATTACAAAGAAACAGGTCTAGATACTCAATAGGTTGGATAATCCGAGGCCATTCATTCACCGCAGGTACAAACACTCTGCTTATCCAGTAGCCCCTGCAGATCAGCCTATTAACATAATACGGCGAAATTTGGACCCTTCACAGTGATAAAGCGAACGGTAAATTCTTTTCATTGCACTGTGGTAAGAAGGCATGAGGATATGCAGTATTGGTTAGAATAATTTCCTTATATACTGGCTGATGCAAAATTTAAAAAGCAATTTGTTCTTGAATTAATATTACATTATAAATATTAGAATATAAATATTCTTTATAAGAAAACTTGACCCTCCAAATCAATGCCCTTTCATGAATTTTATTAACTGAAGTTTGGTTACAGAGGGAAAGGATGACCACCCTATAATTCTCTGTACCAACGTTTAAGAAAATAAAAGTTCTTAGAAATACAAGAGAAATCAGTATATGTTCATTATAAAAAAAAAATACAGATAAATCAAAAGAAAAAAATGACACTTTCCAAAGATAATCACTGGCAACATTTTAAAATATTTTCTTCTGTATTTTTACTGTGTGTACATATATGTATGTAAATGATCTATCTATATATATATGTGATTTTTTTTTTTTTAATGTCATCGCACGGACAGTTTGTAACCTGTTTCTGCGTACTGTGAGGACTTCAGCGCCATAACACCTGGGCTGCGGTTTGGCCACACTAGGCTTTATGTAACCGTCTATTGCACATTTGGGTGTTTCTCGTGTTTCTCCTTCTCCTCTGGTTGTGGGCTCAGGGTGACTTGGAGGCTGGTGCTGGAACCATTCTCTTTGGTGTACTGGGCTCTCTGTGACTTGAAAACATGGTGCCTCTCCTGGTAGGGCCATTGCGACTTGTAATAATGGTGCTTTGTGGCTGAATGAGAACAGGGCTCTATTAATCCCTCTTTGTCTGACCTCAGCCAACCTCGATCTCAGTGAAAGCAGGATTCTTAGGCCCTTGGGACCCTATTGAGCTGTTGTCATAGCGATTGGTGCCGGGGGCAGGGTCACTGGGCCAATGTCCCTAACCAGACCATCTCTGTCTTAATGACACACACAGGTCATAGCTGTTCAATCGCAAACTCGGAGAGGAACATGACTAACCCTGCTGTTATGCCAGTGTTTGTCCTGACTGCCCTGAAGCTGGGGTCCCCTGAAGGCTTTCTGAGGCCTGGCAGACTCTCCCCAGGAAGGCAGCTCGGCTCACCTGCCCAGGGAACCCCCGGGGTGCTCTGCTGTCCCCCATGGCCCTGGGACCATGCCCAAGCCTCTGCAGGCTTGCACCTCAGAGGACACGGCATCTGAAGTGAACCCTCCCCACCGGGGTGGCCGGGAGGAAGCCAGACAGACCAGTCGTTTGCTGCTTCACACAGTGAAGCTTCTTGTTACCTGATGTCAGGGCTGGAAGGACCTTGGAGACTATCGGGTCCACCTCCCCGTTGTACAGATGGAGAAACTGAGGCCCAAGGAGCCAGATCTGATTCCAAACCACTTGACAAGTCAGGAGAACATTCTGAACCAGTCAATCCCGACCCCCATCTCTAAAAAGGAACATGTTTGTAAGACAGTTGATATTTTTACAGTAAGTTCGTTAAGGTTTTTTCAAATTATTATTATTACCCATGTAGTCCAAGAATACATTTTCCTTGGGAGTGGGGGGAAGAACATTGCAGAGAAGGTTCAAAGTTCCTTTGGCCTCTGTCCTCAATCCCAGTACTCTTGCCTGAGACAGACTCCCAGTTCGGAATGTATCCGAGTCTGACTTTTAAAGTGCCCACATCTCGCTGGCTTGACCTGGGTGCCCAGAATGATCGGGGTAATGCAGGCTCATGTCCCCAACTGGGCACGAATCCAGGTGGCTCACTGTGGCTGGGAGCATTGCCCACGTGAGAGGCATGTCCCTGGCCCCCGGGGTGGCAGGGAGTGTGGGACATGCCGGCGCGGCTGTGTCCTCACTCAGCCCTGGGCTGTGACAGCTCTTCCATCTTCTTGCCCCAGTTCCTGTTCTGGAATCCCAACAGCCCCTGCTACTGGCCTGGATTGGATGCCGGGAGCCTGAGCAGAAAAATAGAAACTTTTCCAGCAGAGTTTAGTAATCTCTCCAATAGGCCACGGGCCCCAGGGGAAGCTGTTCACTCAGGCTTCAGGTCCCTGTGCCCCTCTTGGTTTCCATACACCCTCACCCCATTCCAGCCGCCCCCCCCCACCTACCTCCCTAGGACCTGCCCCCTCCGTCCTATATGCCAAGGAGAAGCTCAGCTGACCATCCCTGGAACTCATGGAGAAGGAGGAGGGGGGTTTCAAAGAAAAATTTAAAGAGCATAACCATGTATCCAAAGTAGTCAGTCTTAATGGAGTGAAATGCCTCTGAAGGCAAGAGACGGGGAGGAAAGAGGCTTTCCAGGCACCCCTGCCTTGCAATGTTGTTAACACCGCACAGGTTTGGGCTGGGAAACAGGAAGCAGCTCTTTTTCCCTCGAATTTCTCTCAGTCCCAATCTTTGAGAACCTCCTAGAATTTTAGGATACACCGCTTAGATTTCTAAATGCATAGAAATCATATCTAGTCATTTTCAGGGTTGGGTTTTTTTTTAATTAGTTATAATCTTTATTTTTTTCTCACGCAAAAAATCTTACCCAGAGCTTTAACATGTCTGACTTAAAAAAAAAAAAAAAATCAACGCGTTTTCTCCAGGCAAAGTAGTTTGCTTGCCAAAAGTTCTCTTACGTCTGTAGAATCCTAAGGTTTCTTCAGCCCGGTTTTGATGACCTCTCACCAAAATCAGCCTCCTCCTCTTGCAGCAGAGAAAACGGAAGCAGGAGGCTCAGGGGCTTGCAGAATAGTCAGCGGCAGGTCTTACACCGCCCGGGGCACCTGGAGATCTGGCCTGGGGCTCAAACACTGGTAAAAGACCTTCCTTAGCCTGAAACTGTAAATATGGACAAAATCAGAGCTTGTGAGGACACTTGGCTAGTCTGAGGCTGCTGGGGGAGAGGGGAAGGGAGGGGATCATGCTGCCATGGTTACCCTGGCCCAGGAAATGACCTTTTGCTCCAGAGTCCTGGAACAGATGCCTCTTTCCTGCTGGGCTGGGGGCGGTGGGGCATGGCCGGAGCTAAGGCGGCGGGCCTTACAAGGCTTATAAACCCCCGAGCTCCAAGGCCACACCATAAACATGGAGGGAGCGCAGGGTCCCTCCCTCCTCTGGGCGTCCCTCTTCATGTGGAAATCAGCAATGATGCATGCATGTGGCCATGAGGGGTGGCCCTGAGCTGGACCTCCAAGTACAGTCAAGTGGCCCGGATCTCACCTAGAGTCCAGGAAGCCAAGGGCCCTGTGGCTGCCTCGGGTCTGCATGGAACATTCACCTACGTGGGGCAGATGGGTTCCCAGCCCAGGGAATGTAGGAGGTGAAGAGACACCAGACTCCAAAGGAGATGAGACACTTGTGGGGACAAACAGGGAAGCAGGCATTTCAAACACAGTAGAAGGAATACTTTGATGTTGGGGGGATAAAGTATAGAGAGAGGAAGAAAAGGCCACTTTGTCTCCATATGTGAGTGGCTGCTGGAGGGAGATCAAGGTAAGCTTCTCTGACAAAGTGGTATCCTAGCTAGGGTCTTGAAGGATGAGTAGGAGTTTTCCAGGATAAAAAATGGGAGGGATGGAGGAAGAAATGGAGAGACTTTGGCATTCAAGATGACAAAGCAGATAGCGTCAAAACCCGTGAGGGCCTGGACAGGAACAGGGAGTACCTGGTGTGGCCACAGGTGGGGCTGCAGAACTGTTGGGCAAACAGAAGGGAAAGTTACCAAGTGATGTAAACATTGGGGTCACATCTTGTGGGTCAATAGTTTTCAAACTACTCATGGCCCAAGAAGTGTGTCAGGAGGGTCCCCAAACAGTGGGTAAGGAGTAAGCTCCGGGTCACTCCTTCCTCCATCTTATATTCTGGGGCTCCACACAGGAAAACCATTGAATTAAGTTCCCAGTGGTATAAAAAAGAAAAAAAAATGTGAAAAATCCAGCGAATCTTGTTGATTCACGTCAAACTCTGGCCCCTGGCTACCCTCTCTTCTTGGCCGCTCAGGGGCCTCGGGGCCCTGAAAAGGCCTCCTCACCCAGGGGAGCCCAGGCGGGCGGGCACTGAGGGACAGGTCGGCCCAGCTTCCCGGCCCAGCAGGGTCCCTTGGGGACAGCTCCCTCCACAGGCTTGCTTGGCTTTGAAGTTGTTGTGCTTGTTGTCTCATTTGCATTTATGTCACCGAAGAGTCAGCAAGAACCAAAATATAGAACTAGGAAAGAAAACAGCTGTGCTGGGAAAGGCAGCAGCGCAGAGCCGGCCGCAGCCCCTCCGGGGAAGTCAGCGGTCCAGACTCTTGGGCTGTGGCTGTCATCGTGGCTATGGGCCCCGCGGGGCCCAGCTCAGATCCTCCCTCCTCCATGATGCCTTCCTGGTGCCGTGTGGAATGACTCCCCCCTTCTGGGTCGACATGCCTCATTTCGAGCCTGAAGAATTGTGACGATGAAGCTAGCGGTTCAGCAGGACCCGGAACCCCAGGGCTACCACTAGTCCACGGCACCTTCGAGCGCAGTAGGAAACAGTGGTCCATCTTCTAGGCGGGCACAGCTCTGCCCCAGGGCACGGGGCCCCACTCACCCAGCCGGCCCTTGCCTTTCTGCCTCACCTGGAAAGTCAAGAGCTGGTGTGATTCCTACCTCACGGGTGGGAAACTGAGGCTCATTCATGTTGGGCCAGCTCCTCCTAGGCGGCCAAGGCCTCCCTGCTGATCCGGCTGCTCTGGCTGTGAAGTCTTCCCAGCATTCCCAGGAGGGGTGCGCCAGGCTCCGTGTCTCCTGAGGAGTCCTCACTTCGGGCAGCTGAGGAGGGCGCCGGGCCAGGCCCCGCCAGGGCCTCGGCCATGTGGGTCCAAGCCCCAGGCCAGAAGCCAGCCTCTGCCGGCAAACACCACAGCCGCGCCAGAGTCCGAGGGCCGTGCCCGGCTCTCGGCTCACTGTCCTGTGGCCTCCACCCCAGCCTAGAAATGGAACAGTGTCTTCACTGGGTCATCGAGGGTTTCCCGGCCAGCAGCTCACGCTAGCTGCCTCAGTCACCAGCTGAGTTCAGCAAGGACTTGCGGTACCACGCAGGCGTCCACAGACCCGCGTAGACGTGTAGCCCGAAGCACCATCACAGATCCCCTCACCGAGCCTTCCCACACGTGGCCCCCACTCTCCTCCCCTGTCCCCATGGCAGACATCACTCACTGACCACTGTGCTTCTTGTAACCCTGGACTGAACTTCAGAATCCTTCTCAACTCTGCTCCAGGCAGCCACGGCGGAGCTCTTTGGGTCACTATATAGGAAGAATCCTATTTTAGCTATCCCTCATGTGTTTGAGAGCCCAGATTTAGAGATGAGGACACAGAAGGCCAGCGACAGCTGTGAGGGGAAAGCCAGTGTCCTGTCTACCTCCAGGCCCAGGGTTCTCTCTTCTGGGCTAACATCCACCTCTTCTCAAGTGGAGACTCTGGGAGTTAGGGATTTTCAACCAAATGTAGGGGTTGTATTTTGGGGGAGGCCCCCCACAGTTAGCCCTGCCCATGTGTGTTCCTTTAATGCCCACCCTGGGCCCATCCCACGATTTAGCACATCAGAAGGACCTGCCCCCACCCTGAAGCCCTCCCCCATGGCAGCTCTGGAGGGGCACAAGGGCAGCAGGGCCCGCCTATCCTCCCACCCTGGTCCCTGGGCACACGTGTCTGAATGTGACCAGGGCAAGAATCAGCCAGGTGGGAGTAAGAAGGGCCAGGAAAGATGCAGGGCCTGAGGCTGACTTGGTTTAGGCTCAGGGAGTGTCTGCAGAACCAACAATGGCCCCCTTCTAGACTTACACTTGATAAGGAGGACGCTCACAGGTTGATGTAGGGGCCCTCAGAGTCCAGGTTGTTCCAGGAGTTCAGAGAAGGGGGGTTAGCAAGTCTGGGAACTCAGAACTCAGCCTGAGCAGAGGCCTGTCCATTCACTCATTCGTTCATTCATTCATTCACGAATTCATGCGTTCCACCAAGGCCACCTGGCCCCAGGCATCCAGCTGCGGGGACACAGCAGTGAGCAGAACTGGCGGAAGCAGCCCTGCCTCCTAGGGGAGGGCAGACTGCACACAAGATAAAGGAGGAAAATGCATGTGTGTTCAACGTGGTAAGCGCTGGGGGAAGACACAGCCGGAGACCGAGAGGAGCTGCGTGCAGCTCTGGGAAGGACCATGGCGCGGCTCTCCCAGGCAGCAGGACCTGTGCCCGCGGAGCCCAGGCCTGAGCGTGCCTGGCATGGTAGAGAAACGGCAGCGACCCTGGGCCAGAGTGGGGGTGGGCATGAGGGGACAGCGGTGGGCTGAGGTCTGGGTTGAATTGTGGTTCCCCCCAAAAGATATGTCTACATTCTACCCCCCAGAACCTGTGAGTGTGACCTTATTTGGAAAAGGTGGTTTTTGTAATTAAATTAAGGATTGTGAGATGAGATCATCCAGGGACAAGGGTCCTTACAAGAGATGCTCAGAGGATGGACAGAGAGCAGAGGAGAAGGCCAGACAATGGAGGGACGCAACTCCAAGCCCAGGAACGCCTGGGCCGCAGAAGCTGGATGAGGCCCGGAAGGATCCCCCCCCCCCCGCCGGAGCCTCCAGACGGCATCCCTCCTCTGTGCCCGGGCTGTGCTGTGCTTGGGCCGGTGGTGGCAGGGGATGTGGAAACCGTCCCTCACCAACCTGCCAGTGGCTGTCGGATTTCATTGCTTCCCCGACCCAGCTGGGGCTGGGCTCCTGCTCAGAAAGCTCAGACAAGACCCCACGGGCTCCGAAGGGCCAGGGGGCAGCAGGCCGCCTGCGTGGCCTGTACCGAAGTCTGACAACGAACACCTGACGGTAAATCCACGAGTGGCTTCTGATTCGGAGCAGCCGAGGCTTCCCGGCGCCTGGTGGCCGTGCTCACGTTCAAGGCTTTTTGTGGCCTGGCGGTGGGTAGCTTCAGGCAAGACTGGGTCCTGTTTCTGTGAAGCAGGAGAAGGGGTCCAGGCAGTGAGTGTCGCAGGAGGGCTGTTCTTGCTCCCGGAAGATGACGGAAGGTTTCTCTGATGCTGGTGGCATCACAGGAACACGGGCACAGATGGAGGTGCCCCTCTTCAGCGGCTGCGACCGCCTTTGATCCTGCCCCCTGCATCGTGAGGACAGCTGGAAAGTATCAGCTCCTGGAAAGTATCAGCAGCTGACTGGTCCGGGTCCCCCCACCCCGGTGAGACCACTCTGCCCCCATTCCTGGCCTGGAGACTGGCTGTCCTCCTGAGGGCTCACCGCTGCTCGGAGAGGCCAGGCTTGCCAGCACTCAGGGCCTCTATAGGGTGAGTACCATGTAAGGCAGAGGAGGGGGGCGAGGGCCAGGGTGGGGCCCCAGGTGGCTATGTGGGAAAACACCAGCTCTGCCCTTTGTCCTGAGCCACCAGCTTCAACCGTCTGCGCCTCAGTTTCCTTGAATGCGAAGTGGAGACAATACACGGCACTTCGCAGAGTCCGACAAAGATCACCAGAGTCAGCAGAGGTGAGATACCTAGCTCGGTGCCAGGGCTGTGTCCACACCTGCGTTGACTCTGAATCTAGAAATACAGGTTGATCCGGTTACCCACAGTGGGGGGCCCCACCCATCTGTCAGCTCTGTCAGGTGGGGAAGGGTGGGATGAGGGGCCAATGAGTCAGATGTAGCTGGGACCTGGGAGAGGGAGATATGGAGAGGAGGGAGGCCAAGGAGCTGCTTCAGGGTGGGAGGCCGGCCCCACAGGCCCTCTGCGATGACCCAAATCCACAGTTGCCCACCGAGAACCCCAAAGGCCGTCAACACACCCTTCCACCAGCTTCAGTGAAGAGGAAATGGAGGATGCCACTCACCTGCCCCTGGTGTCTCCCAGACCCTGGACAGCTGGGGGGAAGGGAGGCCCACAGCCAAGCTGGGCCTGAGGTGGATTCAGGGAATGAGGATTAGGCTCAAGCCTGGGGCCAAAGACCATGCACAGAGTGCAAAGCCTGAGGTCCAAGCCACTCAGACAGAAGCGCCAGGGCCAGCGGGCTGCCTGGCCTCTGCCCCAGCACCCCCATCTGTCCACCTGGCAGGGGTGAGGAATCCAGCAGGGGCAGCCTGAGAACTGCTGAGACCTGGATGACCTCGATACATTGGCCTCATTCATTCATTCATTCATTCATTCAGATGTTGACTAAGTGCCAGCTCTGTACCGGGCACCAGGACACAGCTGTAAACGGAGAGCTGCTGGAAACCACTGGTCCAGTTAGAGGTTCTGGGGCACAGGAGCCCCCATCCCCTTTCCCTCCACTTCTGGGGCATGAGACCTTCATCATCCCTGACCTCATAATTCTCACCAGCTGTGAGGGGGATGGATCCTAGAGCCGGCTGGGGCTCCCAAGCCCAGGTGTCACGGCTTTTCTTGTACGGCGTTTTACTGGGAAGTGAGTGATCTGGTTGGAGAACTCTTGGTGAGCGCGACATCGATCCCCTCGTGCAGGGACCACATGGCTGGAAGAAGAGACTTCCTGCTCAGGCACGTCCATGCTTCCCCTCTTTTTTTTTTTCTTTTTAAAGATTTTATTTATTTATTTGACAGAGACAGCCAGCGAGAGAGGGAACACAAGCAGGGCGAGTGCAAGAGGAAGAAGCAGGCTCCTAGCAGAGGAGCCTGATGTGGGACTCGATCCCAGAACGCCAGGATCATGCCCTGAGCCGAAGGCAGACGCTTAACGACTGCGCCACCCAGGCACCACCGTGCTTCCCCTCTTGGACGGGGGACAGGCCATAGCACTTGGTGGCCAGTTCTGTGACTACCCGATGCTGGCACCCTAGGACAGGACTCCTCACAGAGGGCCTCCTCCGGACCCAACATGGGACCCCTTTCACTAAGGGGACCCACACATTTAGTTCTGGGCCCCTGGCCTCCAGCAGCTAAGGGGTTAATGAGTGTGTGTGTGTGGGAAGGGGGCAGGTGACGATTCCGTACTAAGCACCTGGGACACAGTAGTGAACTGAGAGTCACTGGGACCCACTGGTTTTTGTTTAGTGACAAAAAGCCATAGGTACATACATACAAAGTCCTAGGCGCCTGTGTGTCGGAGTGTGTGAATGTATCCGGATCCACACTGGGCTCTCGGCTTAGAGGAAAGAAATTATTTTCTCCGGCTCTTCAGTGATCAGAGTCCTCCTGGATCCAGGGATGCCCCCCCCCGCCTGCAGTGGCATTTTAGCCGACAGGGCCCCCACCTGGCAGCTGGCATCTGTGCTGAGGCTGGGGGAGGATCGGCTCCTGCCCCAGCTCAGGGTTGAGCGGAACCATGGCGTTAAGTAGAAACATCTGGGCTTCAAAGAGCAGAGGTCCGAGGCAGTGGAACATTAACCTGGGGAAGGCAGACGTGTCAGATGGAAGTTCTCGATTGCCAAGTTCAGAGAGGTTCACACCCATGCTTAACCTCATGGTCAAGGCAACTCCCCAATTGTGCTTCTTACCCACCGTGCCCTGCAGATAGAGCCCTGCTCCAGGCAGCTCTAGGCTGCTGTAGCAGACATGGGTGGGGACAGGGGACAGGTTCTGAGCGTTCTTGGAGCATGGGGAACGTTCCGGCCTGCACGTTAGAGCGACTGATGAGCTCACCAGGTCGGCCAGGGCGAGAAGCCACCCCTTGCTGTTCCCAGGGCCGAGCCTGTGGGCAGGCTGTGCTTTTGTGGTTCAGGCAGCCACGTGTGGCAGGCAGCTGTGGACCTGTGACTGGCTGTTCCTCTCTCAAGGCCCCTCCACCCCAAGGAACCCGAGCCTCCCTGCAGAGACTGTGGCACAGCCACTCAGTTTCAGAGATGCGGGGACACACCCACCCGGCCTTCCCCACCCTTCTCACCAAGGTGAGGAGGACAGTTAACACTCTGAGACCCATAGAGACACCTCCTTCACAGAATCTGGGCCGGGTCCCAGGGCAAGTACTCTAGCTTCTGACTTCCCCGACGACCCAGCCAGGGACAGCAAACATCTAAGACCCACCCTGGGAGGGCACTCTCCAGACAGAACATACGGGCCCTAATTAGATGCCTAATTAGCACCTCCCCTTTAGAGAACTCAGCCCTGGTTTTCTAGTGACAGGATTGCTGTCAACTGCTTCTGGGCAGTCGACCTGCCTAAAGTCAAGGGGAGGCAGGGCCCCCACGGGTTTGAATAGGCCGAGTGTTTTCTATGGAGGAGGGCGGCCAGCCAGGGGTGCTGCTCCTGAGAACACAGTCTCAGAATCTTAGGATTTACATCGCTTAGAATTCTCTGTCCTCTGAATCTCAAGGTCCTGGGTGCTTACAGGCCTGGAACTTGATGCTTTGGAATCTGGAAGCGAGCTTTGAAGTGACACAGCCCATCCCCATCAGGGCACTTGGAAGTTTAACAGCCTCAGCTAATGGCTCCAACACCCTACCTTCCCCCAGGAAGAGCCTTGTCCCTCGGTGGATTGGTGGATTGCCGAGGTCAGCAGGTGCAGGGGCTGGTCTCTAGACAGGCCCTTGAGTAACCCGCGGCAGTGCCCACCCCCACCTCCAGGGGGAGCCAGAGCAGGGCAGCCACACAATTGCAGGGGACACTGTTCCAGTCACCCTCAAAGGAGCATTTCTCAACTCCCACTAAGGGATGCTGTTCTCCAGACAGAGCTTGGGGCATGGGGGGGGGTGTCATTCGTAGCCAACCATGTGACAATGTAGTTGTAAAGACAAGCTGTTCACACATGAAGCTGCTGGCGACCCAACAAAAGACTAAGGATCTGTGTGGTCAGGCAGAAAGTGCTGGAAGGGTCCAGAAGAAACACTCCTGAGCCTTGAGGAAAGGGAGGGCTTCCAGGAAGAGGCTGGCTTTGGAGGCCATGGCTATGAGGTCCTAGATTCAGCCCCCTCCCTCAGATTCCTCAAGGATCTACAGATCCCTGCACGGTCTCCACGGCCTGCTTCAGTCCTCACCACAGGCAGGCCAAGGGGGAACTAACACCAGTGTTAGAGATGAGCTAACAGAGGCTAGAGAAGCTCAGAGTCTCACCAGGATCATGCGGTGACTTGGGGCAGAGACAGAGGCCGACCCAGTTCTCCTGACTCCTAGTGCAGTCGCGGCTTCCCACGCAGCAGCTCAACCCGACCCTGAGCATGCCCGCGTTCGCGGAGCCCATCTGGGGACTGGTTCTTGATGCTGTCATCCGGACTTGGATTGTGGTTATATTCTTGGTCCACTGGCCCTGACCCGCTCTGACCCACCATTCCTGGTGGCACCTAGGCGTCCTGTTCTTTAGGCCATTTGCTCTGAAACTTCCCTCAGGCTCTTTCCCCATCCCCGGCCCCACCTCCCTCCTCTCTGGAACATGAAGTGCTCTCATGACATGCCTACCACCCTTGGAGGGCAGGGGATGGTGCCAGCTTTCCTGCCTTAGAGATCATGCCTGAAGGGAAAGCAACACGACTTACTCTTCCTGCCGTGGATGTACCTGGTGGACGGTCGTCGTGTTTCTACATGGCCATGTCATTCATAGGTGTATGTATGCTTTTTAAAATTGGGAACATACAATTGCTTTGCAGTCTACTTTGCTCAATAACATTTCGTAGTTCTTTTTGCTTTGCATAAACATTCTTCAAAAATACCATTTTAAAGGGCTGTGTAAGCATATAGCTGCATTGTAATCTATTTAATTTTTCACCTGTTTTGGAGTAGCTGGGCATCTATTTTTTTTGCTACTCCACATTCCCTTTATGGATCATCTTTGTCTATAATTTTTTGTTTGAATTTCTAGTTATTCCCTCGGAGAAAATTCCAGGGCATGTATGTTTTCTAGTTAACCATCCTTGATATGTTCTGCCAAAGTATTTCTAGAAGGGTTGTCCCTGACTTCTAAGCCCCCACCAGCAGAGGTCCGAGAGGGCCAGTGTCATGGGTCTGCACCAGGCTCATGGCAATACCAGCAAAGAAAACTCTATGATCTAAAAGGCAAATAATGTTATTTCAAAATTAGAACTTACATGATGATCAAGGACACAAAAATGCTCAAAATTATCAACCATTTTAAATTTTTTGGGTCAATTCTTTGCTTTCTCCACCAGCTTTTGTAACACAGTTTTGATGGGCTTATTTAAAACTCATCCTACGAGCTCTCTCTACATTGCCGTTGTGACGTTCGTGGCATATGTGTTTTACTAGTGTGTTGTTTCCTTTTATTTTTGTTTTTGATGGTTTTTAACCTCCCAATGTTTTATATTTTTACACAGTCAAAGCCACTGGCTTTTCCTCTTGTGACATTGTCCATTACTTAGAAAGTCCTTCCTGGGAAATAGCTTTTTAAATGGGTGAAGGGGTGCACGCTTCCTCCCCTTGGTTCTCTATTTTTGGTAAATTTTGAACAAACATCCTTTTCCCAAATCCCCTTTTCCCTGGACCATCTGGACCTTGCTTGCTCATGTTTCTCCCTCCCCCGGGGCCAGAGTGTTGGGGTGGGAAGAGGCTCTCACAGTGTACTGATCTCCGGGTGTAGAAACGGGAGCGAGGGCCTCTGGGCTCCAGAAATGGCTTGTTCTCCACCTTCAAGGCGGACATGCTCTGCTCTGAACATTGTCTGATCTTTTCCGCCAAAGAAATGAAAACACTGTCCGAAAACCTTCTAAACATGCTGTGTCTGCAAGTGAAGACTAGCTGTGTGTGGGCCTCAGACCAGCTCTCAGGGTTTATGGCTGTGCTCCTGAGCCAGGCTGCCCCAGCCCCCTGAGAGCCAAAATGCCTGGGGGCCTTGAGGGTCTTTGGGTCCGTAATGTGGTCCAGCCACTTGTCTCTGCCATGGGCGCATTGGAACCTTATTCCCTTGCAGCCCCTACAGCGATCGGCTGCTGAGCTTTGGTGTATGCAACCAAAATGGCACCCTGTGGAGAGTTCGCTTCGCTCAAAGCTGGGATTTCGGCCTTCTGACCGCAGCTCTGCCTCCTTGGAGCTGTACGAACTCAGGGTGCAAGGAGGACCATCACACCAGCTTGCAAGGTTGGCGTGAGGATTAGAGGCGACTCCTGGTGCACAGTAGGCACACAGTAGGCACGGGGAGGCTTGTTCATCTGATGACGATGATACTTCTGCTGCCAGTGAGCAAATCAGATTCGTGCACGCTCTCTCTCAAGAAGGGAACAGCATGCCAAAGAGAGCCAAAGTGTGGGACTGGGAAGAGAGCCAAGATAACTCCAGGACTTGAATTGTTATTTCTCTAGTATTTGGACATACGAGATTCTCAGTCCTTCAAAGCATCAAAGGATTTTAGGAGAGGAAATTTGGTGTTGTGGCTAAGCAACGGGGCTTTGAAGTCAAGAGCTGAGTTCCTAACGGTTTCCGGATCTGCCCCTTCCGACTGTACGACCTTGGGCAACTTACTTCTCTTCTGTAAGCCTTAGTTTCTGTATCATAAAATGGGGCTATCAGCAGTGCCCCTCTTGTAGGGCATGGTGGGGATTAAATAAGATAATATTTATAAAATTAGGGTGAATATGTACCTATCTTCTGAACCAGGACACTTTTGAAAGGGAAAAGAGATGCTATTAATAATTGTCCAGCAACCCAGGACTGCCCCAGGCAAACCAGGGCAAACAGCTACACGTCACGATGGGCCTGGCACAGTGCCTGACTCAACATGGCCGCCACGACAGCCGCCCATTTCCTGAGGAGTGTGGGTTCTCTCCACGCTGGGTGGCTCATGCTGGAGACAGAAAGGAACCATCTCAACAGAGCGCCCTGGATGGAGCAGGGGCAAGGGGCTAGGATTCACAGCCACGACTCAGGGGGAGCCAGGAGCCCCCAGAGACTCACCCAGCCCCCTGGTGCTCTCCGGGATGTTGTCCTTCTCGGAAGAAGGTGGTGAGGGACCAAGTCCCTTTCCCAGGGTTGCTGCAAGGGAGCCTGTTTGGACTGGCCCCTCTCCGCTCTGTCCCACGGGATCAAATTAAAGCCAACTCGGCACAAGGCAAAGGCTTCAGTTCCTGCCTGAGTCTGAGTCTGGCCCTTTCCTTCTCGCGTCCCCTGGGGCCCATGCAGAAAAACATCTCAGTAGCTGCAGAGGTCACAGCCTAGTCCCCCTTGCCCTTGCGTGGGCCCCTTATCCCTCGCCCCAAGCCCGCCAGACACAGAGTGAACTGCCTATGGCGTGTGCAAGCCCTCTTGGGCCCTCAGCTCTCCTCCCAGCCTTAGCACAAACACATTCCTGAAGACTAGCAGGAACCAGGAGTGACTCAGGCCTCAGGAATGTGCAATCTGATCCCCTTGCTTGGGGGGCAAATTCCTCATTCTAAGGTGGGCAGCTAGCTGGCGAGCCTAGAAGCCCTGGAGGGTCTGAGCCTGTGAGTCTGGTCCGA
Source organism: Ailuropoda melanoleuca (assembly GCF_002007445.2). Classification (NCBI taxonomy): domain Eukaryota; kingdom Metazoa; phylum Chordata; class Mammalia; order Carnivora; family Ursidae; genus Ailuropoda; species Ailuropoda melanoleuca. The sequence continues at coordinate 128,940,946 of NC_048221.1, forward strand.
CCCACTCCAAAGGAACAGGCTCTCTCTGTAGCAGCTTTCACAACCGCCCCCCCCCATCCTTATGGTGTTGAGGGGTGGTTGTGGGGTCAAGGGAATGCTCAGGGACCCCATTCCATGTTCAGGGCCAGAATTCAGATCGCTGGAGCAAGCAGGCTGAGTCCCAGGGGCGGGAGTCTGGAAGCAGAACCATGGGGGGGATGGGCACCCCACCCCTCCCCAGGCCCATCCCCTGAGCGGTGGAAGAGGAGAGAAGCCTCTAGATGCAGGACTGAGAGAGCGGCCTGTCCTAGCTTCCCAGCCTCCCGGCTGTCCTGCAGGATGCTGGCTCTCTTCAGTTGGGAGGCTGCAGCCCCGGGTCACTCACGCTCTGCCTGGCCCAACCTAGGCCAGGGATTCTTTACGTCCTTGTGCAGTACCACCAAACGATTGTATAGGCAATCTTTTAAAATCATAGAAGAAATCCCGCATTTGATGACTTTGAGGGCGGACATTCGCTAGAGGAGCAAAACGCCGGTTCAGCCGAAGTCTGTGAGTCCAGTACCAAGTATGGCCAGTCAGAAACCCCAAGGAACGGAACACAAATAAGAAACACAGGCCCTTTGGCCTGAAACGGACACCTGAGCACATGGTGGGAGACCCAGTTCTGGGACGACACCAGGCACAGCGGCTTGCCATCACTGTAAGTGGAAGAGTGTGCTGGCCGGGTCCACAGAGCGACCTGTCTTCCAGCCATCCTGAGACAGAGAGACCTCAACCCCTCCTGCATGGTCTGGTGAGCACTGGCAATGCCGGGCCCCAGGGGTCACGATGGCCAAGGTGAGGGAACTAACCTGAGAGGGTCGTGGCCACGCCCTTCCTCTGTTGGACGACTCCCAAGCAAGGGGAGCCCACCTCCTCCCACCATAGAAGATGACATGGGGCTGCTGTCGCCTTCTCACCCCTCAGCCAAAGTGGTAGCTGGCCAGTCGAACCCTTGTCCCTGGCTCTTGGAATCTGGAGGGAGTGATACAAAGCTTCCAAGAGAGGCTGACAGGACGAGGGAATCCACTAGGGTCCATCCGGGGGTGGAAGGTACTAGCACACTGTCCCCATGGGGGACATTGTCCAACAGTGCACACCTTCCTTGCTGTCCAGCCTTCCCGATAATCCAGTGTGAGCAGCCCAATATTCTTCCTTGAAAATCTTTTTCTAAGTAAGTTAGCCAAAGCTGATTCCTGTGGTTTGCATATGAAGGCCAAGTGCAACAGACCAGCGTGTGCCAAAGCGAGCACAGCTCAGTGGGGTTATCCATAGTGCCAGGGCCCCACCTTTGATTGCATATGTCTTGCTCTAGAATCCTTGCTTGATTAAGGTGTGAGCAGAGGCTGGGGGGGGGGGTTGACTGAGGATTTTGGTTTTGGGTGGGGGAGCTGGTCCTGGAGCTTTCAGCTTAGGGTGAGAGTGGCAGATAGGCCAGAAGGTGAGGGGAAATTGAGGCAGTCAGTGGCACAGGGCTGGGGCTCCTCGTTGGCCTGGTCAGAGGAGGCAGGTACCCACCCCATCCAGCTCACAGCTTGGCAGGCACAGAGGGATCAAAGGTGGTTAAGGTGCAGGGGCAGGGCAGGGAGAAGTTCTCAAGAACTGGGAGGAGGGCAGGAAATCTGGGCAGGATCCCAGACTCAAGGACTCGCACCTGCCTGGGGCCACCAGTGCCTTCTGCCTTTTCTCTCAGCAGGGCATGGAGTCCTGAAGCCTGGGCTGCCATCAGAGAGGGTCCCCCACTGGATCTGAACCCCGCAGTGGGAGGAGCCCCAGCATAGCAGGTGCTTGTCCCTGTTTGACAATGTCCCTCCCCGGAGCAGGCTGAGCTGAGGCCAGCGGGATGACAATCCTCCCACTGTCCCTCTCTGGGGACATACAGTGCCCTCCCATCTGCCCCTTAGCTGACCTCTTAGGTGCCTATGAAAGCTGAGTGGAGGAGGGCATAGGTCCCCGGATGGCAAAGACAGGACAGAATAGGTTACAATGTAAGGGGCTGACATGTATAGGGAGGCGCCTGTCTCTGGGACCCTCTCAGCTGGAAGTGGAGAAATGGTCATCCCAGGGCACCTGCAGAGCACACCATGCCTGCTGCCCCCAGCCCTCCCTTACTCATGCTGCCTGAGAGGCCAGCCCTCCCCAGGATCTCTTTTCCCACCCACCCCTCTCTCTAGCATCCTCCACACCTCAGGTGGACAAGCATCCCAGCACCACCCCTGTCAGCCAGCCCTCCACAGCCCTGCCTTGTCCCACCCTGAGCTGGGTGCCCTGTCCCACCCTGCACAGGGAAGGTTGTGTCTCCCGGGGCTGCTCTGTGCAGCCTGAGGCTTCACCTCCCTTCAGCAGATGTGGAGCCTTCCTCTACAGGAAGACAGAAAAGGTGGTGGACAGACCCTAGACTGGCCCCATGTTTTCCTGCCCCATGTTCAGTCCGTAATTCCCTCCCCTTGGGTGTGGACAGGACCTGTGACTTGGTCCTAGCTCATAGAATATGAAGGGATTTTGCAGGTGTCATGAAGATCCCAAATCAGCCGGTCCTGAGCTAATCAAAACAGAGATTATTCTGTGTGGGGCTGGCTTAATTGGAGAAGAACTCTTCAACATGGGATTGGGCCCCCTCTGAGTGGAGAGCCCGTCCTCGCCAGCTTGATGGAACACGCAGCCGTCAAGGAAGCCCACGTGGCAAAGAACCACAGGTGCTCTTGATCAGGGGTGGCCTCCAGCTGAGAGAAAGAGTGGGAGCCTCAGTCATGCAGCTACAAGGAAATGCTTGCACTCAGATGCAGACTCTTCCCCACTTGGCGTCCCGATGAGAACGCTGCCATCTTCCACATAGATTACAGTCTTACGAGGCCCTGAGCAAAGGATCCAGCTAAGCCAGGCCCAGATTCCTGACCCACAGCAACCGTGAGATAAGAGGATAAACACGTGCTGTTTTAAGCTGCCAAGTTTGTGGTACTTTGTTACCCAAAGACAGAAAGCTCATACTGAGCTGGAAGGGTTGGGACGTTAACCTGGAGCTCGGAACGGGAATGGGGTTTCTTGTCTTCTTTAGGGTCAGAACCCTGAACCCAAGCCCCCAAGGACCAGAGTCCGCAGCCTGATAGTGGCCGGCTCCAGGCAGGACAGCAGGTGAGGGCCCTCATTGGGGCCTGGTTTCCAGGTTTTGCTGGAAAAAGCCCACATGCTGGGGAGTATGTGGGTTGGGGGGGGAGCTTTACCTAGGGAGGGGTCCTCTGCTTTGGTTCTCTAGGGCCTCATCCAATTCTCTGGGGCCGAGCTCCACAGGGATAGGATTCCTGTTCAGGGGTCTATACACACTGAATTTACATAGAGATTTTCAGTAAAAACTCATCACTTGCCTGCCTGGCGTTCATTCCCACCAGCAGCTCCTGAGGCCTCCCTCCTCCCCATGCCGCCAGCTCTTGAGAGGATCTGTCTTGGTCATTTTTGCCAATCTCATGGGTGTGAAATAGTACCTCATTGTTTTAATTTGCATTTCCTTGATAAGCAGTGAGGTTTACAACCTCTTCGTGAACTTGTTAGTCATTTGGATTTTGCTTCCTGTGAATTCTCTTTTATATCCTTTGATTCCTCTAAAAAAAAAAAAAAGATTTTTTGTTTTCTCCCTTTGAGGTTTCTAAGGGCACTCAGCTTGGTCCGTCCCCCGGGGCAGCCTCCTTCTTCCCCAGCTACCCCAGCTCAGGCCACCTGCCCGGTGCCTTCCACACCAGCCCTTGGGTCTGTGTCCCAGAGGGGGCCCTATGTGAGCGCCTGGAGAGAGCAGAGACAAACAGGTCCTAGCTGCCTCTCCTGCTGAACCACAACCTTTTCACTTGCTCTTTTTTGAAGCCGGGAGGGAGAAAGAGGGGGTCCATACCAGGGGTATTCTTGTGGGATATACGGGTGAGTGACTGGATACTGCCTTTCCTCCTGTTACAGGGACCCAGGCTGCCTGGTGGACCCCCACCCCCCAGACTATAGTTCCAGAAAACCAGGGAGAAAACACAATTGACCCCTTTGAGCCTGCAGTGCCAGAGGGGGGCTTCCGGGGCAAACAATGGTCCTCTGTGTCTGGTTTCTCCTGAGGGCCGGAAGCCCCTGGTGCGTGGCCCACCGATGAGTCATGCAGGATATCTCCTGGGCCTGCTTTGTTGTGCCTGAGGATCTCAGCCCAGCCTGGAATGGCAGATGATCTCATCGGCTGTTCTGGGGAAGCCCTGTCAATGGACAGCCCCGGGAAGCTCACCGCCCACAAACACAGAAGAGTCCTGGTCCCCCGGCCTTGAGCGAGTTCCTGGAGGCGGAGGCGGGGGTGGGGGTGGGGGGTTTCTGGGCAGTCAGAGCCAACAGAAAGAAAAGACCCCGTGCTCATGGAGTCCAGGGAAACCCCCGCTCTGCTCTCTGGGCTCCGCACGCGCGCGGTGGCCGCCTAGCTCCAGATGTGTCCTGGGGAGTTTCCTGAACTCGGGGGGGGCCCCAGACAAGTGTACGAAGAGCACCCCAGGGAGGGCCGACCTGGGGCTGGCAGGAAGTCAAGGGCTGGGGTGGCCACCGATCCTGGCTTGGCCTGTGAGGCTCGGAAGGGAACAAGGGTCGGACTTTGGCTGGATGCGACAGAGATTTCAGAAACAATGAGCCATGAGGTACTGAGGCCATTTCAATTCTTGGAACTTGGACATTTCTGTTAATGGTTGTTGTTTAAAATACACCTCCCTGGCTGGTACAGAGCATGGCTGCGGAGTCCCAGAGCCCACAGCCGCTTATTGTGGGGCCTTGACCAAGTCACTCTACCTTTCTGAGCCTCAGTTTCCCCCTCAATAAAATGGGATTGTGGTGCTACGTCTGAGGCTGTTGTGGGCAGGCCCGAGTGCACAGACGCCAGCTGCCCCGCTCCCAGCTGGCCCTCAGGAACCAGCGGTCTCCTCTATTCCCTTCCTCCCCCCACAGCTTTGAAGAGGCTCTTGGTTGGGCTTCTATTCTGGTTCTGCCCCCCAGAAGCTCACCGCTGAACATGTTCCTTGGACGGCCCACCTTTCGCCTGGACCCAGGGGACAGGTGGGTCCACCTGCCAGAGCCTCCAAGGAGAGAACCGCCCCAGTCCGTCTGAGGTGCAAGAATGGGGTCATTGTCGCCTTCTGCTGGCATTTCACATCTGACTGGGTAGCAGGATGAATGATCCTACTCTGAGGACCACCTGGAAACACCGTAGGCATAGAGTCCTGGCCTGCAGGTGTGGGGAGCCCAGAGCTCAACCCCAGAAATCACTGAGGCCAAGGTCCCTCCTGCGCAGACTGAACCCATCCCACCTCTGAGGGCCACCCTGAGCCGCTGAAGAGCCGCAAGGAGGAGGCTGCCCTACACCTCTGTCGGAGATGCAGGGGTGCTGCTCCCCAGCCTTCGTCCTGTACCCGCGCCAGGGCTGCGCACGTTACCGAAAGGGAAATGACACAGCGCTGAGTTCCGTGTCAGAGGCTCCCCGCCTGGTGGATCATCAAGAGAAACTAGACACGTTGCCGTGGCTTTTGCAAGTTCGTGGTCACCCCCACACACACAAAAACATGCACCTGTGAGGTGAGTCGAAGAGTCACAGTGCTAAGTTTGATGAAACACTTCCCAGATGGGCCCTTCTTCCCCCCAGAGGGTCTTTCTTCCCCACGCCCCCTCTGCCCACGTCGGATCTGTATGAGAGCCACTGACGTGTCCCAGGGAACGCGGGGAACTGGGAAGATCACATGAACTTGAACTTCTCTCGGGGAGAACAGTGCCCGTGATTTCACAGGAGGTCTTGGACAAGACGCTTGGGAGGAGGTAAGACCCCCAGGAATCACGCTGGGTCTCGGAGACGGTTGGGAGCTTTCTAAGGAGGCCTTTGGTCTCTCTGAATGGGCGTGGGGCGAGGGCCGAATGGCTCAGGCCCACAGAAAGGGTTCTCCTTTCTCTGCTTCCCACTCAACTCTCGGCCCCTCCCCGCACATAAATACCAAGCCGACATTGAAAGAACGTCAATTTCTAGTGTCCCCAATTCCACGTCCCCAGGCCGCACCGGGCTGCTCAGCGGCCCCCTCCTGATCGCCCTGCAAACCCGACTCAGCGGCAGCTGTGGCTTTTGTTCTCCACGGTGTTTGCAAAGACTGCAGGCCTCCTACCCCGAGTCAGCGGTGGGCACGGCATGACGCCCCCTCACAGCCCAGCATGCGCACACGTAGGTAGGGGTGCATGCAGAGACACGGGTATGGGATCACTTCAAGTGTCTACACCGGATTCATGCCCTCTCCCGCACCAGATACACTCCTGCCCCGCCCCAGCAGCCTCTCAGCCAGCTCAGCACACCTGCTGTCTGTCTTCAAATCCATGCACATCTGTCCTCCTCACCCCATCCTTGATTGCCGGACCCCAAATTCAGGTTCCAATCCCCCCCCTTTTTTTTTTAAAGATTTACTTATTCATTTGAGAGAGAGCACGAGTGGGGGGCGGGATGGGGACAGGTGGAGAGACAGAAGGAGAGGGAGAAGCAGGCTCCCTGCTCCCAATGCAGGGCTCAGTCCCAGGGCCTGGGATCACGACCTGAGCCCAAGGCAGATGCTTAACCATCTGAGCCACCCAGGTGCCCCAGGTTCCAATCCTCTCTACTTGGACCCCGCCAGTTGTACCAGAGGCAGCAGGTCAGGAGTCCCCAGCCCGGGCTTTCTTCAAGGCAGGATCTGCCTTCCAGATAGAGCCTCAATCCCACTGCTTCCCACTGTCCCCAGGTGGGGCCCCTGTGACACTCCTGCCACTGTCCCCACGTGGGGCCCCTGTGACACTCCTGCCACTGCCCCCCACATGGGGCCCCTGTGACACTCCTGCCACTGTCCCCTCTAACATACACCCTCCACTCCCGGCCTGTCGGCCTCTTTGGGGCTCCTGTACAGTTCACACCCAACCCCAGGTCTGGGTCTCCACCGCTGACTCTTCTCCACCCGCCATGTTCTCTTCTCCCCTCTGCCGGCCACCTAACTGCCGTCTCCAAGGCCCAGGTCAGCCGTCAGTAGCCCGTGTGTCACCCTCTCTGGCCACCATAGCTGCCATGATTTTGCCTTCCTCTGTACTCCTGTGGGCTTGATTACTCCACAAAGTTAGGGTCTTTGAGCCCCAGTCTAATCCATGTTATTATGAGCACCTACTACGTACAGGACACTAATCCAAAGTCAGACTGGCCGCGGCCAGACCGAACATGGAGCCCACGCACAAAGCCCTCCGGAATCAGGGTTGCCCCAGGGCAGAGCCTTGGGGACACTGCATGCTGCGCCAGTCCGGGCCTGGCCTTCCTCTGCAACGGTCAGATCTGGAGCTAGACCTTCAGGAAAAGCGGCTGGTCAGAGACGGTAGACCCCAAACAAATTGCTCCTGGGAATTCCCAGAAACCATCCATCCTGGACATCTCCCTGGGAACGGATCCCTTAGGGAGAGTTCTGACTTTTTCATTTGTTTTGCACTGAACAAAAGGATATGACTGTGTGTCCTTCGGTTCATAGAAAACAACCACTCGGTGCAGAACAGAAACAGAAACTTCAGCTTGCATTGTCCCTCTGGTGATAAACTCCGTTTCCCAGAAGGCAGGGAAGGCCCACAAAACCCCACAGGCTTAGGGTGAGGGGGTCAGCTTCCATTTCTGTTGTGGAATAAAAAACTCCTAGATTGTGGCACATGCCCTGGACTCACACTGAGGGAGCCCCTCCAGTCTCCCCATCTGCAGAACATGGGGGTACCCTCTATGAGCCGGGCACTCCCAACACTGTGAGGGAGGTAATGCTGTCCCCGCTTCAGAGAGAAAGTCCCATGGCCTGGAAATGGCAGAGCCTCTAGAATCAGGCCCGAGGCTCGGGGAGGCCCCATACAAAGCGTAGAAAGTGGGCAGCCAGCGCCGTGGCTCCAGTGGCAGGAGCGTCTGCGTGGGGAAGGCTTCTTGGAAGAGGTAAAGCTCAGAGGGCAGGAGAGAGAGAGGGACAGGTGGAGTCCCAGTGGAAGGAAGACCACGAGCAAGGTGGAGGGAGAGAAGTCTGGCCAGAACGAAGATGGGGCGGGATGGATGGGAGGCCCCCCTCCCCAGGAGCCGGTCAGGAGCTCCTTAGGCATCACCCTTTCTGCACCTAGCTGTCGTTTAACGGGCAGTCCCTCCTTGAGTGCGGGCATCAAGGGCCTCGTAGCCGCTCACACCTTAAAGGAATTCCTCAGCTGCTCCTGTCCTCCCTGGAGACGGTGGGTCAGAGGGAGGGGGTGGCAGAGAGGACCGGGAGGAGTCACAGACCACGGCCCCCTGTGTGGAAGAGCTCAGGCCTGCGGATAAGTCATGTCGGAGAGCCCAGGAGGGAGGAGGCCTGCTTGGCTTCCTCCCCAGGGCCCTGCCCCTCAGCTGACACTGCAGCGAGGCCCCCTGGGGCGCTTAAAGAGCAGCTCACTACCTTTGGGGGCCTACAAGGCTGAAGCAGCGTGGTTCTGGTCACTAGAGACTGCTGAGGCCGTCAGAGCTGGAGGAAGGAGCTGGCACTTCTTAGCCTTCTTAGTTGGCACAGGAGGCCTTGGGCGAGGCCTGCGGGGCTGACACGGTGGCGCCCCTGGCTCCTGAGGCTGCAGGACTGAGCCAGGTAAACATCCCTCCAGGCCCCTCACTCTTGGCATGTGACCTCAGCTCAGCAAATGCATCCTTTGGGGGTGTGAATAGCTGCAGAGCCAGCCCCCAGAACCCATTGTTCTGGAAGTTCCAAAACAACCAAAACAAACTCTCAACAATATGGGAGTGAGGAGGGAGGACGGAAAGGGCCAGTGGGGGCCTTTGTCCTGAGGCAGCCAGACGTTTACATTTTCCACATTAATGAGCTAGGAAATGGCTCTTTTTATGCCAGTAATAACAACCACCACCCCCTCCATGTTATCATCTAATCCTGGCAAAAACCAAGCAAGGCCAGTACGAGCAGCCCCTTACAGAGCTGACGGCCTGACATTCCAAGAGGCCCATGATCGCTGGAGCTGAGGCTCGAACCCAGGGCCCCAGCTCCTCTCCATGCAGCTCAGTGCAGCCAGCCGAGGCCAGGGACAGGATCAGTCCGAAGGAAATGCCTGGTTCCCTTGAGCCTCCCAACATGGTGAGCCAGATGAGGAAGCACTCTCGTGAGGTGGCCAGGAGGCCAGGCTGACCCAACACTGCCTGCCCCCAAGTGCCACTGCGCGAAGGCCAGGTGTCTGCCCAGTGGGGCCAGCCGGGCCATCGTCCTCTCATCAGCCTGGGCTGACGGGGTTCCCTGGCTACAGCCACACACCCCCCGGCCAGGCGGTACTCCCGTCTTCCTGCAGGAGGCCTGGCCCTTGGGGGCCTGAGAATGAGGTCTCCCACATGCCGTCTCCCAGGCCAGCTCAGCCTTGCTCCCTGAGCCCCGAGCCCTGGGCAGTGGTGGGAAAAATGTAGTGATGGATCCAGCTCTTACAATTAACAATCGCCCGTATCTCTTCCAACACTGCATGATTTTCAGGGGCTACTATTTTTAGCAGCAAAAGAAAAAGTGCTGAACTCCTAAACTGTGATTTTGCGCACTCATCTATTTCCAAAGCTCATTGCTAGGTAACTAAGAGCTTGTTCTTTGATTACGGCCATTTAGGAGAAGGAATTCTGACAGGCTTGCTCGAGTCTCACGAGCCTTGCAGTTTGCACCAAGAAGTTGCGTGTGACAACACTTCCATCTGGCAGACGGCCTCACTGGAATGCACTTGGAAGTCTGGAGAATGGAGACATCAACAGAAGCACAATTAATCAGTGCAATTGTTTTCCCTGCTGTGAACAGGACGTTTCTCTGGATTTTTGAGGGCAACGCACACGGCAAGGCCCTGGCTCAGCATTCTCTGTGGCATTCAAAACCGAGCTGAGCGGCGGGCACGCGTGGACTTCTCTTACTGGTCTTCCCGCTCACTTTCTGTCTCAGGCCAGTGCAGCAAAGCCCTCCGCCCTCCTTGCTCCAGTGAGGGTGAGAGTGCTGGGTCCCGTGAACAGCCTCAAGTTACCGGCTCTGACTGGAAGCTCTCTGGACTCTGGCTTTGGTGATTGTTGTTCTTATGAGAAAATTTCTTGGTTTTGTAACTTGCAGACCAGAAAAAGGAAAAGCATTTAAACCAGTATCCGAACAGGAAGGGGAAAGCCAATAGCTCCTTGCTGAGTGAACTGCTGGGAATTGTAGATTTGGAGAAGCCTCCAAAAAAACACTCCTTTGGAACTGCTGGTCTACCCTGAGCTAGTCCTTTCTCGGGAACCTCTGAATCTTAGATTTTTCAGTCTACAAAAGGCAGCTCACAACCTGCCGAACAATGTGGGTTTCAGGATTAACATGGATGAGACGGGGGCTTTGGGGTCTCCCTCGAAAGAACAATTATAAAACACACCTCCTAGAGAGACCCAAGTCACTGGGGGTGGGAGTGGGAAGTCTCAAGGCTGAAGAGGAAAGGGTTTTTCTGTGGGAAGGATGCGGTGGGGAAAAGGCCAGACAAGATCATGGAGCTGCTGAGCTTTCTTCCTCAGGACCCCAGGGCCTGGCTCTGGGCCCTAAAGCTGGCAGAAGCCTAGGGGCCTGGGCTGGCAGCACCCGAGACAAAGTCTCCCTTTTCCCAAGTGTCAGGGCTCCCAAACTCCCCCTCCCCCACATTAAGAGGGAAGGGCCTGATCACCCACTTTCCAACTGGTTAGAGGAAAATGTCCTTGGTGTTTTCATTGTGTCTCTCCTTGGAAGGAACCTAGAGTTCTAAATCACAGGCATGGAGAAGGGTGGGGAGGAGGATGTGAGGAAAGCATTTCAAAGCCTTGGGGCTACACCAAGACCTGAATCAGGAGTCTTGGTAGCCCCAGGGCCTGGGTCATGGGTGGCTTGGGTCAGTGAGAGGGGATTCTGATAGGAACAGAAATCTTCAAAAAACAGTTATTACAACACTTGTTACAGAATGGTCAGGCAGACGTTACTCAGGGGACTGTCACAATATGTACAGGAACCACAGCAATGGGGTTTTGCAGTAGGGGAGAGAGACTGGGCTCACTCTGACTGCAAGGAAAAGAGGGAATTATAGCCAAGAAGCAAGGGTGGGGTGGGGATGGGAAAGTACTAAGAGGAAACACCAAGGCTCAGGGGATTCTGGCTACGAGAACCTCACAGGATTGCTGCTGAAGGCAGGCCAGGGTGGCCACAAATCACCCAGGGAAGGTGGGTGATGGGAACTCCCTCAGATGTTGAGGGTGACCAGATATCGAGGAGGGGGAATTCTGGAGAAGCTGATTTAGCGGGATTCTTGCTAAATTGGACAATGTAGAGACAAACATGGAAGCCCCCAAACCAAGGCCTAGTTGAGAAGAGAGCACAGAAGAGCCTGATGAGAGTTCCACCCAAGGGAAAATGTCAGTCAGAGGAAAGTGGCCCCAACCCGGAAATCTGGGTGCTCAGAGCTGGAAGGGGCAGCTGAGTGGGATAAAAGCCTTATGGGACCCACATAAGAAGTTGGCGGGCAGAGTCAGGCCTGAGCCACACTTCCCAGCCTCTCCCTGGGCCTTGCGCTCCCCCTCCTTCTCTCCTCAGAACCAGCTTCAGGACCAACTCAGCCCTGGACACAGGGAGGAAAGAGCACTGGGTGTGGACCCAGAAGTCCAGGTCTGAGGGCCAGTCCTGGCTTTATCAGCTCTATGGCCTTACAAGATGACCCAAACCCCTCAGAGCCTCAATTCCTTGGAAATAAAGTGAGGAAATATAATCAAGTGAGGCGTGCGGCTTCTGTGAGGTGGTCGCGAGTCTGCAGCCCTGTTCCCCTCAGCTGCTCCCACCCTGCCAACGAGATGTGCAGACAGGACGACAAGACTCAGTGGTTTGATGTCTGTCCTGGTGTCCCAGGAGTGGCCGCGGGGAAGGCGGCAGGTTCCGTTTCAAGTTCATGAATCGACGCCTTCTGCCACTGGGCTCAGCCACCAGCTTTGCCTGGGGACCCAGGGACTTCACGGGTTCACTGACCCTGGGGCACTCAGGCCTTCTCCAGAGAAAGGCTCTCTCGGGAAGGCCGGCGGACATGGGTCCAGGGCAGGATCGCAGAAGCCCCTGGGGAGGCCTGGGAGGGCCGTAGGGGAGGCCTGGGAGGGCCGGAGGGGAGGCAGCGGACGGGGGGCGTCCCTGCTGTCTTCTTCGGCAGGGGGCGGTGCTGGGGCTTCGCGGGACTCTGTTTTCTCCAGTCTGTGGCGCCAGTCTGAGTTTGGCAAGTGACCCCTGGAGAGAACCAGGGCAATAAAGTCAGAATAGCTCAGGCACAGGAAAAAGGACACAAAGGCGAACAATGTGGGGAGTGTTCAGCAGGAAGAGATGGGAACAGGGCCGGGGGCCCCGGCAGGCCTAGGCTCCAGGAGTCTGGAAGTGCATGGGTGACCCAGAGGCTCAGGCAGTGCCAGGAGGGGAGGGGGCCTGGGCCCAGAGGTGGAAAAACACTGAGGGAGCAGAGAAAGGGGAAGGCCTGAGAAAAAGGAGTGCAGCCAGAGGAAGGTGCTTCCGGTGTGAAGGGCTGAAGAACAGCTGTCTCCAGAGTCGGGCCTTAGTTTCTGTCTTTTTCTGTTTTAGGGAGCAGAGATTTCTGTCTATTCAGACCCAAGTTGACGTAGCAAACATTGGGCCCCTGCTGCATACAAGGTCTGGGCTACAAGGGAGTGAGTGATGAAGGAGATATGGTCCCTGCTTCTAGAACCTGGACAACACCCTCCTCATGGTCTCACTGCTCCTATCATGGCTCAGGTGAGCTAAGGTTTCTCCTTGAATTCTGCAATCTTTCCTAGCCCTCCCATGGCTCTTTAAGGTAAAATCCGAGCTCCCAGCCATCATCCAAGGCCTGCCCTCTGCCTATTTGGGCCTCACCTCCCCCAAATACTCTCGCTCAGAGAGCTACTTGCTCCCAAGTCTCCAGGACTTTGCTCCCCTTGCTCCCCTTTCTGAAACACCATTTCTTCTCTCCTTCCCCAGTAGGATATTAACTAACCTCTAGGGACTCAGTTCAGGCATTGCCTCCTCTGGGAAGCCCACCCTGCTTTCTCAGTTTGGCTAGCCCCCAAACACCCGCCATGGCATGCCTTGAATCATCATAAGGTAATGAGACATTTACCCATCTCTCTCCTCCCATCCTCAGCCCCTAGAGGCCACAGTGGATCTTCTTTATGTCTTTATCCCCCTGAGACCAAGCTGGGCCTTGCTGAAAGCAGGTTTCCAGAGGGTATTTCCAGGTAAGTGAGCCAAAGAGCTCAGGGTCAGTGACCTGCAGGTGATCTGTGGAGGTGGTAGAATAGAAGAGAGGTATTTCATCTGTTCCAGGGGGTCCATAAAGTTGGAAATATACGTACCTCAGTGGTTATGATGTAATGCTTTCAAATGGAATGGCACTTCAGATTCAGGTCTGTCAGCCAGCAAAGAGGGAGAAACCTCCCCTTTCAAATGCCGCCCTCCGGGGCAGGTAAGAGGCCCAGCTCTGGGCTGTCTAGAGCCCTGGAGGGGTTTGTGGCCAGGGAGCAGCAATGCGGGACTGTTTCAGGGGGAGGCAGCCTCCCTTGTAAGGGGCCCGATTTTGGTTTGCCTCCCTCGTGTTGAGGCCAGAAAGCCAGTGCAGGGATGGGGGTCAGGGCGTCGCTCCTCCTAAAGGACCAGGTTGAGGGTCCCGACCTCAGAGAGGAAGACTATAAGGGGCAGGGGACAGCACTTCCTGTCAGCTGTCCCTGAAAGGAGAACGGAGAGGTGGGGAGAAAATGGGAAGCGCGGCAAGGCTTAGGTTTGTATGGGCCGTAGCTTTGTGGCTGCTCCAGAGCTCGGCCCCCAGTCCAGCCTGTGACCTGAGGGCCCCGGGGCCTACTTCCAGGGACACAGGCAGAGCTGAGCCAATGGTTGAGAGACAGTGGTTCTTCCCTGGGTTCAGCGGACTCAGGAGGGGGCTGGTGGCCAGGAGTGGCACACTCCGTGGACTGAGGGGCAGTGGCTAAGTAAAATAGAAGTTAAATTTGAATTTCAGATAAATGAATAAATTTTTTTTTTAGTTTAAGTATGTCCCAAATATTGCATGGAACGTCCTTAGACCAAAAAAGTATTTGTTCATTTGAAATTCAAATTTAGCTGCACGTCCTGTATTTTTATTTGCCATATAGGGCCATTCTATTTAGGGGTCAGCCTGGTCTGAGGGCCAGCATGGCCCACAGACCCCATAACAATAAAACATTTGGAAAACAAACACCAGCCCCGGGGGGGGGGGGGGGGGGGGGGGGGGGGGCTTGCTCAGAAAAACAAAATGTGTAACTTCCTGAGAACACATTATTGTTTGAAGGTGGAAGTCTGTGATTTTGAAGGAAAAAACAGTCTTCTGCTGAGGAAGAGTGAGTCACAGGCAAGCTGAAAATGTCTCTGGCTTTTGGGGTAGAGTGGACACCAACCCCCCTTTCTCCCTTCTTTGCATATTCACTCATTCTGCTACCTTTGGCAAGGCCCAGCTGGCCTGGGTGGGCTGGGCTGGGCCCTGACTCTCAGTTTACCAAGAACCCCCACCAACCATGCCACTCTTGGCCTCACTGGGTCCCTGAGGCCTCTCCTGACTCTGCTGACCCCAAGGGGGAGGGTCCCTCTCCTAACTACTGGACCAGCTTTCCCCGTGCCCTTTGGAGGTGCGTGCCGGAGTCCTTGGGTCACAGGCCAGACTGGGGGCCAATCTTTAGAGCAGCAAGGAGGCCTCTTGGGCAGCAGGCAGGCACCGAGCCAGATGTAGAGGGACTGTGGTGTGTCCGCAAGGCGGTCTCAACCGTGAGCTCCAGGGCCCAGAACTAGGAGAGGCTGCCTGGGCCTGTTTCCCCATCAGTAGGGGGCTCTATGGGGAGGGTCAGTGTCCGTGGCTATGCGACCCGTGCGACCCGTCCTGTGCTCCAGCCCAGGGCTTTGTCTGTCCACTGAGTGTAGAAAGGGTGTAGTTTTGGCAACTGCAAGGCCCCAGGCCCTGGGCACAGGCTGCCGTGGGACAGGCAGAGACGTGGGCCGCATGGCCAGGCCATGACTGGGCCTGGGAGCCTCCTAATGTGACTCCTGCCTCCACCCCAGTCTGGTCCGCATGGGCAGCGGAGGGCCATGTTAAATCCCAGCACTCCTCTGCTCAAAACCCCAAAGGACACCCATCTCACGCAGAATGAGCACTGAGGCCTGGCAACGGCCCGGCCCTCACTCTGCCCCCCATTGCCTTCAGACTCGGCTCCCAGGAGCCTCCCCTCACCGACGTTGTTCTTGTCGCGCCCTGATCAAGGAAGACTTCGCCCTTGCTTTCTTTTTCCTGAAATGCTCTTCCACCCACAAGGCTCACCTCCTTCAAGTCTTCACTCAAACTTCTCCTCTTCAGACCTCCTGGCCACACTGATTAAGACTGTACCCCCCTCCGACGCGCCAACACTACCCTCTCTCCGTAGCACGCCTCACGCTCTGGAACTCCCTTAGGGTTGGCCTTATCTTCCATCTCCCTCATTAGCACACAGCTCGTGAGACGGGATTCACATCTGCTCCTAGGACTGTCAAGGCACCCGGCACCTGAGGGTATGGCCCCGGGGGAGGGCCCTGGGGGAACAGGGGAGGTGGGGGCTGGATATACCACTGCCCAGGGGAGGAGGGGGACCCAGATGCGTCTTCAGGGTACAGTCCAGCCTCCTGGGGACAATCTATGTGCTCACGGCTGTCAGTTCTCCCTCTTCTCCTTCCCAAAGGAGCTGCAAAGGTGGGGCCAGGTCCCCCTGTCATAGAAGGGACACTGAGGTTCCCAGGAGGGAAGCCCGGGCTCCCCCAGAGACAGAATGAGGGGGCAGGGTCACAAGTCAGGGAGTGACCTTTCTAACTTGGGGTCAGTTGTCCAGGCAAACTGCACACAAAGCCAGCCGGCCCCTCTGCAGGAGACCGTCTGGCCCCAGGACATTCCAGGCATTCTTCGGGGTCCTTGTGGCCGAGGTCTGAGGTCTGCGTCTGGGGGGGAAGTAGGGCTTAGTGCAGTGAGGAAGTGTCTGACTGCAGACCCCTTTGTTTGGCTGCCAGCACTGCCTGCCTTCCTCTGGGGCCACTGTCTGGCCCACTTGAGCAGCTGGGGAGAGGGTGGGGACAGGGCAGGGGTCCCGGGGCTAGTGCCCTGCGGGTGCCCCCTGCCTCCCTGCAGGCACACAGCCCTGATGGGTCCTGCCGCCCAGCACTGGCTCAAGCCTGGCCTCAGGCAGTCCAGTACGGATCAGGTTGAGGGCTCCAAGCTTCTGCCCCTCCTTCCAGAAGTAGCATCTAAATGGGATGCAGTTTGGCCTGTTGAGAAAACTCAAACCCAGGGGTCACCCACATGGGTTTGAATCCCAGCACTGCTGCTTACTAAGGAGGTGGCCTTCTCCCAGCGACGTCAGCCTCCAAATCTTAGTTTTCTCATCTGCAAAATGGGCTAGCAATACTCACCAGGTACTGCAACTGAAAAGAAGTTTCTGGCACATACACCCAATCGTTGTGAATCCCATGGTGTTGGGAGGCTCAGAGAAGGAGAGGGGGCTGGAGAAACACAAGCCCTGTCCTCAGGGGCTGGGGGGTAGGGAGGCAGCAAGGCTTCTGGGAAGAGGAGCGGGAGACCTGGAACAGCCCCCACCGGCCTCCCAGCTGTGAGCTGAGGGAGCGGCCCCCAGGCCAGGGTGCAGGCGTGCTCAGGGGGGATCCCACTCCACCTCATCGTCCTGGACGTCCTGCACGGCCCAGCATGACTTCAACATCTCCAGGGGCCTCGGAGCTCAGGCAGCAGGGGCAGAAACGCAGGGGCTGCAGGGGTGTCCTGGGCTGGTCCACATGCTCCGGATCCCTGGGCAGCACAGAGGCCGGGCCAGGAAGGAGGTCAGCTCGGGCACCGTCTGTGACTCTGAGATCCCTACGCGGGCACAGTGGGGGCCATGAAGGGTGAGGGACACGTAGCCATCACGGGAAAACAGTGTCAACTCAGCCACAGGGAGAATAAGTCCAGCCACCTCAGGAAGGGCTCCCTAAGGGGGAGCTGCTGAGTGTGGGAGCTGCAGAGTGTCCCCATCCTGGGCAACGGGTCATGTCCAGCCCTGAGGGCTCAGAGCTCCTAGAGATGTGCTAGCGGCATGACTTTGGCAAGCTCATTAAGCTCTTTCTTCATCAGTAAAACAGGAGCCTCGTAACCACTGCGCCGAGAGGCAAAGCCCGGGGATTGCTAGCCCGGAGCTTCTGTCTACAGGTGATGGCTGCTCCCACAAAGCCTTGGCCTGTGAGCCCTGGCTCGGCATCCGGAGTCCTTTGTGGCCCCAGCTGGTCTCTGGCTCTCTCTGGGCTGCTCTTTCTCCCTCTGTATCCTGAGAAGAGTGACAGAACTTCCTGCTCTGGCCTGCTTGGTGGCCTTGGCTTGTCCCGGAGGGTCTCGCTTGCAGGAGGAGCTGGGTCAGAGGTCCTACATTCATGTTCCAGCACCATAACTGCTGCTGGTATGGGATTCACCCGAGCTGCAGGGCATGCTGGGAGTGTCCCACGGGGCATAGCTGGCCTGCCCACGGCACGGAGCAGGTGCCCACTGCTGCCCATTCTGGGTGTGCCTCAGGCTGCAGATGTCTGCAGGGGTCAAGCCCTGGCAGCCTCCTGAGCGCCCCTGGGTCAGGCGTGGTATGGGCAGGGAGGAACCCTCTCCCAAGATCAGTAATTGTGGAGATGGGGCCGGTGGGGGCCAGGGTGTTTGGAGGGATTCCTAGACCGTGTGGCAAGTGGACAGGAATGGCAGGGAGCAGTGTGGTGAGAGCAAGCTGCGGGCCAGGGGAGGCAGCCAAGAGATGTGGGCCACAGGGGAGCATGCAATATTTGTAGGCCACTAGTGTTCAGGATCCTGACCTGGGTATGGCCTTGCCCCCACTTTAAGCCCTGTGTGCAGCTGGTACTG
This sequence comes from Ailuropoda melanoleuca, assembly GCF_002007445.2. Classification (NCBI taxonomy): domain Eukaryota; kingdom Metazoa; phylum Chordata; class Mammalia; order Carnivora; family Ursidae; genus Ailuropoda; species Ailuropoda melanoleuca. The sequence goes on from NC_048221.1 coordinate 128,958,919, forward strand.
AGGCCTCTCTGTTGGCCGGCTGAGCCGGTGGGAGAGGCCTGCCCTCCCTCTGGTGTAAAGGTTCAAAAGTGAGCCCCTGTCCATGGCTGGACCCTGCAACCCTATATTCTCCCACAGAGAACGCTGGCTGCTGCTGGGAAGAGGTGGGAGTTCCCCCAGAGCGAGCTCAAGGCAGGACAAGGTGTGGACATAGGCTGGGGCTGCTGCCACCCCTGTCCTGAGTCCCTAGAGAGCAGGATGGAACTCCGGTGGACAGGACACAAGGTTCCGTGTCTTTGCTTCAGGGTAGCAAGTTTGGACATAGCAGGACATGTTTTAGGACATGTGGAACTTCTGCAACTATTTCGTGGAAGCCCTGATGGACTCTGCCTTCTGGATCAAAGGTCTCAAACTGAAACGTGCATATGACTGACCTGCAGGGCCAATGGATACACAGATTCCTGGGCCCGACCCCAGAGCCTCTGAGCTAGCAGGTCCAGGGTGGGGCCCGAGACTCTGCTTTGCCAGCCACTCCCACTGCTGCTGCTGCTGGTGCTGCCGACGCCCCGACCCCTCGGAGCAGGACCACAGGTCTTTGCAGCTCCGAGAGCTGGGCTCAGCCCAGCAGCTTCTCAAAGATGCAGAACCCGCCCTCCGCCAGCCTCTGAGGCCATGTCTGCATTTTAATAAGAATCCAGGGGATTCTGGGCACCTGGGCGGCTCAGTCAGTGAAGCATCTGCCTTCGGTTCAGGTCATGATCCCAGGGTCCTGGGATCAAGTCCCACGTCGGGACTGCTTCTCCCTTGCCAGCCCCTCCTCCCACTCGTCTCTCAATCTCTCCGAGTCTCTCAAATAAATAAATAAAATCCAGGTGATTCTGAGGCTCCTTCAAATTCACTGAGCCGTGGGGCAGCACTGGCTACTAGGATTTTCTGTGACGATGAAACGGATCTACGCTCGCCCTGCCCAATGCCACAGACACAAGCCACATTGGACGAACACTTGAAATGTGGTGAGTATGATTCTAAAGAGGGATTTTTAATTTTTAATTTTATTTAACTTTAGTTCATTTAAATTTAAATAACCACAGGTAGCCAGTGGTTTCCATCGGTCAGCGCAGGTCTAGAGTGACCCAGCTCAGAGGGCCCTTAGAGGTTGGCATTGTGTAGATAGGTAAAAGGTTCAGAGAGAGATCAGAATGTGTCAGGGACAGGGTGGGACCAGAGTCTCTGGGCTCTGAGGCCAGTGTTTTCTCCTCCGCATAGCACTGCCACCATGACCCCAGGCCCTGACCCTCCCTCTCTCTCCACCCGGCCCTGGATGCTATCACTCTGTGGACAGAGGGCTCCCTGGAATCTCAGGAGGCAGCCAGGTGTGAACACTAAGCTTGGCGGTACAGGAGCCTAGCAATGTGTCCACAACCAGTCCCGGCTGGAGCTGTAGAGATGGGCCCGCTGGGAATGAACACGTGGCAGGCTGTGCCCCACAATGGACAAGCAGCCTATGACACACTAGAGTGCACGTGGACTTAGACTGGGGACCACATTCAGCATTCACCACTGTAAGTGATCAAGATTAAATGAACTCATAGGGGTGGGGCCCTGATCTAATGGGATTCGTGTCCTCATATAAAGACAGACCAGAGAACTTGCCGGCTCTCTCCACCCCTTGAGGATACAGTGAGAAAGTGGGTATCTGCAAGCCGGGAAGAGGGCCCTTACCAGAAACCAGCCCTGCCAGGCCTTGTTTGGGGCAGGCAAAACCGTGAGGAAATAAACCGTGGCCAAGCCACGCTGTCTGCGGTATTTTGTTATGAAGGCCCGAGCAGACCAAACACAGGGAAACTGGTTTGACTTTTAAAAGCTAGAGGAGGAAAAAATACTAATAATAAAAATAAATAGAAGTTGGAGGAGAACCAGCTACATCTCGTGAGTACTGTTGTCTGCCTCCTCCAGGAAGCTGGAGGACCCTGGGACAGAGCGCATCCTTCTGCTCCACAGTGCAGCAGTGACTGGGCAGGGGGACCCCATCGGCCTCTAACCCCATAGCTGAGAACTTTGCAAGACTCAGAAGGATTTGGGGACCTGATCCTTAATGGAAAGGGTTATCAGTGTGTGGGACAGGGACGTTTCTGGGGGAGCACAAGAGATTTCAAAGGTGGGTGCCATCTTCCTGGAGAGGAGAAAAAGGGTAGGGAGAGGGATGAGGAAGGGCTTCAGAGAACCCTAAGATTTGGACCCAAGCAGGTCTGGCCTGAAAGCCATAGTGCCCCCCTCGACCCCCCAAACCCTTTCTGAGAGCCTTGTGGGCCCCACTAAAAAGACTGGATTTGATGCCACAGGCCTGGGGTTTGACAGGAGAATTGCAGACAAGCAGGTTTCTGTGATAGTGTTGATGTTCCAGAAAGATCACCCTGCCGTTCATGTTTACAGTAGACTGTAGGAGAGGCTAGGGGTGTAGGACGAATTAAGAGGCAACAGGTGAAAAGTTCAAGGGCTTGGATAGGGTCACTGGCAATGGGGTAGAGAGGAGAAAACAGAGTAGAGATCAGAAGGAAATGGAATTAGCAGAGCCAATCCCAGAATTCCAGAGTTCGTGGAACTCCATAGGAAGCATGGAGGAGATAAGGAGCGAGGAGGAGGGCAGAGCTGAAGGTGGTCCCTAGGTTGTGGCTTGGACTCTGGGTACCACTGGCAGGCACCACTCAGAAGGATGAGACATGGCATGGTGCAGGGCAGGGGAGGATGAGCTCAGCTCTAGAAGGTACGAGTTTGAGGCCTCTGGGCAGTCAGAGGTGTCCCGAGGGCAGGAGCTGGAGCCCCCAGAGCGCGGGTTGGGGCCCCCAGTGCTGCGCTCCTCTGCTGTCTTTAACAGCGTTCACTGGGGTTCCCGGGGGCCCTGCCCATAGCAAGGGGTGATGTTTTGCAAGCCAACCACCATCCTGAGCACCTCTGCGCTCCAGGTGCACCCGTGTCTGCCGCTTCCAAAGACCCGGGGAGGCGCCCCCTCCCTGTGCCTCTGGCCGCCCCAAGCCTGCCTGGTGCCTCCTGGTCCAGTGGCCGGAAGGAGGGAGGAATGAGGCCAACGCGGTGAGTCCTGGCAGCACAAGTTCTGCCTCTGTAGAAGCCTTTCAGCACCTCCACGCGCAGGGAAGAGAGACTCCCCACACACAAAGAGACTATTTCTGGAACTAGAGAAAGAGCAAAGTGGTGGGGTGTCGAGGATCAAAGGAGGGACAGGCCCGGTTACCAGCAGCCCCAAGGGCTGGAGAGCAGGCCGGCCAGGACCACGGAAGCAGCTCTGCTCCCTGTCAGGGGGGCCTCACCAGGGCCACCGCTGTCCTCCTCTGATGGACTGCCTGAGAGGTGGTGAGCTCCCCGTCAGGCTGGGAGCCCAGGCGGGGCCTGGAGAGCAACCGTGAGAGAGACTGCAAAGGAGCTCCCAGCCTTCAAAAGAGGGCAGGACAAAACCTCTCGCCCCTTATTTTCCCAGATTGAATCATCCTATGAACCTCATTTCTCCAGAGGAGTTGGGAAGCAGTTTCTACTTTCCACATGCATTTGCCTCCCTCAGGATCCCTCCTTTCCTATCCCAGCCGCCACACACACCCCACCCCACCCCCGTGATAATCAATAACGGCGTTCCTGTGCAGTTACCTGCAGGTGTCCCTGCAAGTGAGTCACTGCTGGGTGAGGCCTGCGGCTTAGTGGTTCCATAGGCCAGGGCTTCCAGAACCCTGGTGGGCGTAAGAATGATTGGGGATCCGATCCAGCTGGTCCAGGGCGGGGCCTCAGGTTCTGCATTTATAGCAAGCTCCCAGCTGCCGCTGGTCCTGACGGGGGCCACCCGTGCAGAAACAACGCTGTAGCTGCTACTGAGAGCCGTCCAGATTCTACGACGGGAGTCGGTGGAGGGGTGGGGGAAATGCTAAGAAGGCTCCAGTGCAGGAATCTCGAAAGAATGGACTCTTCTTTCTAGAGCAGAACTAAGTCCATCCCTCCACTCTCCACCTTGGGGGCCTATCCCGGTCCCCCTGCTTGAGAAGCGTGAACCTGCTATAGGAACATAGCTTCATTATGGCTTTGTGCCACCTCCCCCCAACCCCACCTGTCCCTGCTGAGCTGTTTAGGCCTCAAGGGGTTCTTTACTCGATTCGTGGGGTGGCCAGGGCCCCATCGCCACCAGGGGCCAGCCCAGCCGGGACCCTAGACAGGAGCTTTCTTCCTCCCCACCCTCAGCTGGTTGCTGGCCACAAGGGCAGCACACTGCTGGGCCCCTCCCTGAGAACCAAGAGGCCTCAGCCTCTGATCCTTCCCCCTCTGGGCCTCTGTTTCCCCGTCTATAATGGGGGAGGAGGTGAATGAAGGCTCTCTTGGCGGTGGCTCTGCACCTACCAATTCAGGCTTGTGGGGCTCAGAGCAGATGGGGATGGGGCCTTGCTGGAGAGGGGGCTAGAGGAAGTGGCCCCGGGCCGCCGGGGCAGGGCGGGCTGGCTCCATTAGGGACGCACACGCCTTTGCAGGCTCTCTCTGTACTGAGGCTTCTCAGATATTTTTAGGAAGGTTGGCGCCTCTTGGGCTGTGATTCATTAATGCAGCTGACAGAGCTCAGCATCTTTTGAAATCACAGTAGAAAGCTGAGAAGGTTCCCCAGTGCTGCTGCGTGTGTGTTGGTGGAGAGAGGAGGGGTCACAGTCCTGGTGTTTCTACCTGGAGCTGTGTGTCAGGGAACAGGGAGGATAGAAGGCACAGGGGAGTCAAAGAAGGGCCTTGGTTTAGGGCAGCTCCCAGCCTAGAGTGGGGAGAAAGCCAAGAAAACAAAGGACAGGGGGCACCTGGCTGGCTCAGTTGGTTAAGCGTCTGCCTTCAGCTCAGGTCATGATCCCAGGGTCCTGGGATTGAGCCTGCATCAGCTTCCCTGCTTAGTGCAGAGTCTCCTTCTCCCTCTGCCCTTCCACTCCACTCATGTGCGCACTTGCTCTCTTTCTCTTTCTCTCAAATGCATAAAATCTTAAAAAAAAAAAAAGAATGGCCTTTATTTTAAGTTAGATTTTCCTTTAATTGGGTTTGATCAGAAAGCAGAATGTTTATTTTTCCATCATCATTACTTTGTGAAAACATTATACATATATTTCCTAGGCCTTGGAGTGTCAGTCTACAGGTAGAAACAAAAAGGACATCTCACTGAAGTTGGGAAGATGGGAAGATGGAAATAATTTCGTTTTTGTCATCATTCAACCATGTGCTTTTAGTTTTTGTTTGTTCTATTTTTCTGGTGGGGAAAGAATTAGCACTGATCCATCTGNGGCAGGCATACAACAGTGAGCTTAGTGGGATATTGGGCGCAAATGCAGACGTGGGGGGAATGGAGGAAGAGTTCGTGCTGCAGGCCCATGAGTGGCTCTGGGTAGATCTCAATCTGCTAGGGGGCGCGTGTTGGGAGTGGGCGGGGGTACCCCGGAGAGCGAGGGGCAGGCAGGAACACTGGCGGAGGCCCGGGGTGCTGGGCTGCGGAGAAGGAGGAGAGGAGGCCATGGGGTCCACAGACCACCTTAGAAAGCTGGAACCGTGTCCCACAGGCAGGGGGTTTTAAGTACAGGAGAAAAGCCATCAGATTTCTCGGCCACTTTGGGCACCTGGGTGGCTCAGTGGGTTAAGTGTTTGCCTTCGGCTCAGGTCATGATCTCAGGGTCCTGGGATTGAGCCCTGAATCAGGCTCCTGACTCAGCGGGGAGCCTGCTTCTTGTCTCTCTGACCCTCCTCCCTGCTTGTGCTCTGTCTCAAATAAATTTAAAAATATTTTTTTAAAAAAATTTCTGGACCACTTTAGGGTAAATGTGGAGAACGGGTTCCAGGGGGAGACTCCAGCTAGGCGTTCTCAGGTTTGCAAGGAAGAAAGGCGCTGTCCTAAACCTGCCTGCCCAGGCTCTTCCTAAGCTTTGCGGGTGTGGGAGGATGCTGGGCAGACTTCTAAGCACGCTGAAGTGAGTTCATGCTCGTGTGAATGTGTGCTGGGAGTGTATCAAACTGTAGGGATGTGTATCTGAGGATAGAAGTGGCAGGAGACAATTCTCTACGGATCTCAGGTTTCTGCCATCTTGCAAAGTGAGCTCCAATACCCTTTGCTCTGGATTTTTTTTTTTTTTTTAAGATTTATTTATTTTAGCGGTGGGGAGGGAGCATAAGGGACCGGAAGAGAGAGAATCTCAAGCCAACTCCCTGCTGAGCACAGAGCCCCACACGGGGCTCGATCCCACAACCCGGAGAGCATGACCCGAGCAGCAAACAAGAGTCATATGCTCAACCCACTGCGTCACCCCAGGAGCCCCCCGTTTTATATTTTCAAGGATATTGTAGAGCAAACAGCCTTGGTAGATGGAATTCACATCTCCCTCCTGAGCAAAGGCCAGGCACACTTCGCGCTTACTGTAGAAGCAGGCACCCTGGGCTCAGAGCTCCTCCCTGTAGTGCAACCCACAGCACGTGGGGTGTCATTTGATCCTCTTTGCATCACCCTGGGGGCACTAGGGCTCAGAGAACTGGCACCGAAGTTCTGTGACTCCGGCGACTGTGATCGCTGTGAGAAATAACCCATCCTGCCTCCCTGACTCAGGAAGCTTGTGTTTTCAGCCAGCATGCCCAAACCCGGGACGGCCTAACCCACTAACCAGCTAGTAGAGAAAATCCCAGCCCTTCCGTAACTGACGAGATGTTTGTAAATGCGTGTGTTTCAGCGAGTCTGGCTTTGACCACATCGGTATGGACGTGTGAGAATTAGAGGGCTGTGGTGTCTGAGGAAAGGGGTTCCAGAGCTTTTACATACTGGGAAACCAGCTTTTGGGTGGTGGAGTCTATACGGGAAAAGGAGCATATATTTAATACGGGCTACCCCAGCTCTCCTCATTGAGCCATAGGAAGGAGATGGAGAATTAGGAACATAAAGACAGATGTCCCCCCTCCACCTACCCACCTGCCACCTGGGCTTCTGGGGGCCCCCGAGGGAATACTGCGTTTCCCCTGGGACGGCTGCAGAAATACAGGAATAAGGCATGGAGAAGGGGCCCCTGCTTTGTGGGATGGGTTCTTTCTCCCCACCCCATCTTAACCTCCCCGACCTCTGCAAGCTCTATCCACACCTGGCCCACCCAGGCCAATTAAGTCAAACTCTGGGCCATAAACCCCAGCGCTGATTTTTAAAAATCTCCTTGGGTATCTCTTCTCTAGCAGCAAAGCTTAAAAACCTCTCCTGTAAGGTGCCTATTATCTCTTTCCAGCGAAGAAAACAGGATAGGGCATTTATCAATTAACTCTCATATCATGTGGTTCCAACAGGAGCCTGAGTCCATCCCCACGGGATACCACTTCAGCCCCCGTCCTGTTTCCAATTATTTTGTTTGCATCTCTCGACACATTTGGCCTGGTGAAGAGGGAGGTTGGGTGGAAAAAGAAAGAACACCTGAGCATGTATTGTTTTAAGAACAGCGCTGGGTGCTTCCCCTGCATTAACTTCTCTGCCCCCTCAAATACCACCCGGTGGTGGGTGTTGTCATCCCCACTTGAGAGAGCCGAGGACCAGAGGAGCTCGGCAATGGGTCCAAGTTAATGCAGAGAAGGCAGCGCCCAGCCTGGCTTGGTGGGGAGGAGGGACAACACGCGAAGTGAGAAGAGAACCATTGATGTTGGGAGGTACGGAGTATGCTATGGTTGAAATCTGCAAAAGCACCAAGAAGGCTTTTCGGAGGGGAATTGGCAGGAGGAGGGTAGGTAAGTGTTTTGAGAGGTAGGCTAGCCGAGCCCCAAACCTTGTAATGGAATGCGCCAGAAGCCCTCCAGGCTGTATCACAACCACATTTATATTCTGCATCATCTAGAGATCAAACTACACCCAATCCCATATCCGCAACCACTGCTGAAATTCATGGATGGGTCTCTACTGGCAGCTCAGCCTCAACAGCCACGGAGGGGGCCTCGCAGGCCCACGATGGCCTCATTACCATCTCTGGCTTCTCTCACCCCGTCTTATTAACATTCAGGCAGCTCCTCACACATTCATCGAAGGCCACAGAGGAGTTGAGATCTGATCTAGCCTGGCTGAGCCACATTAAAATCAATTAAAAATGAGAGATAAGCCCCTTCTTTCCGATTGGAAAAAATCCACGGGAGCAAGAGAAAGACACACACAGCCCATTGATGAAGACTCCAAGACTCTGCCTTCCTTGGCTGGCTTGCTTGCTTTTCTTTCTTTCTTTTTTTTTTTTAAATATCTAAACAGCTGCCGAGGAGCTGGCTGAGCGGGGGGGCAGCTCCCAGGCCGGATCTCGGCTGCCCGCACTACGGGCCTGCTATCCTGTGGCATTGCCCACCTGGCCAGCCTGGCAGTCTGACCACATTTGGAGGGAGCAGAGGCACCCAGGGGAGAGTGCAGAGCCTGGCCTTTGAGCCCCATGAAGAGATCAGACACAGACGCCCCTTTTACTCCCAGGCCCAGAAGGTAGACTTCAGGAAGACCATGGATTCCAGGCTGGCTCAGCTGTCTGTAGGGAACTGGGCAGGAGGAGGCTTCTTTCTTGTTTCTTCTTGGAGAATTTTTACCACTGTGATAATTCCTGTGAAGTTGCATTCCCTGATTTTCCAAGCAAAAGAGTGTGTGCGTGTCCATGTGTGTGTGCGTGCGTGTGCACATGCAACGTGCTGGCGCCTGAGCCACAGAGCCTAGTACCTCAGCGGGCACTGAGTAAACATTCGTCAGATGAATAGAAAGAATGAGGCCGAGGCTACAACGCCTCTGCCACCCGCCAGCTATAAGCAATCAATCCAACAGCATTTGCGGCCAGTTTTGGAACATCCAATCTTATCAGCTGAGCTTTGTTCATTTAGTTCCTTAACTGGTGACCAGGTCTTCACTAGGTGCTGTAACACATTGAGAAAGTGTTCATATAGGCACACTCGGCCCCAGCGTGGTGTCATGCCAGGATGGCAGGCTCCCTGGAGCAGGTGGCCTTGACCTTCATCTGTTGGCATGAGTGGCCTTGGTTAGGCAAGGCTGGAGGGGAGAGCACAAATGATCTTAATTATCAGGGAAGGGAGTCTGGGCTTCCTCTGTGTGGGGACCCTCCTGTTTATACCACAGGCAGCCCATCCTCGTGCAAATAACAATTTCATACTCTGACCCTAGAGTGTAGGTTTAATGAACAATGAGTGAGAGTATCCAGATCCAGAGCCCCTGGGGTTGTACTGGGTGTTCCAACATAGAGGCAGTGACTGGATTGGATTCAGAATACAATTCTTAGCAATTTATGAAAAGATACTGACTCCAGTGCATAATTGTTTCAAGTAATTGGAGCACTTTGCAGCTCATTGGGTTAGGTGCTTAACCTGTAGTGTGAGCTGTTAAATTATAATCACAAAGGGTGAGGCCTCAGTAATGATGCCTCTGGACCAAGGACGTCTGCTGACTTACCCCCAAAAAACATACAATGCATTTCTTTGTAGGGTAGGGGTTTTCTCTGCTTCTCAAGGTGCAAGTGTGTGAAGATCTAACAAGCTGGAAAGTGATTGTCTGTTAAGGGATTATTTGCTGTTGTGTGGTTCAGAGAAAACTATCATTGGCTGAGGGGCTCAGGCTTCGGGGCGGTGCAGGATGTTTCAAATGCTAGGCCAGTGGTAATGAAGAACCGCCTTAATCACCAGCTCTGAGACTGGGAGCCTGAGTGTGGGGTCCTTAAACCAACTCACTTGGTGACTTTGAAGCCCAGATCACTTTGTTCATTTCGTTTATTTGTTCAACAAATATTTACTGAGTGCTTTCTTTCGAGGCCTTTGGAACGGGTAGTCTTAAAAATATTTAACCACTAGGATGGTACTGGCGAGAAGCACTCAGAATGAAGAACTGATCAATGAGAATGGACACTGTCTATAAACAGCCAACATTTTCTGATTCCCACAGGCGAGAACTCAGCCCTGGAGCTGATAGGAGGGGTCGGGGGGCTCCCCAGATGAGATGTTTCTAAGCTGAATCTTGCAGGACAAGAGGAAGCAAGGAAGGAAGCAGGCATTTCAGGCACGAGTGGGGTGCAGGGCGGACATCACCACAGACAAAATGTCAAAGCAAGAGAGATCCTGGGATTTCAGGAACCTTCCAGTAGCTGATGGAGGCTGGTGGGAAGTGGTGATGCTGGGAGGGACCAGACCTCGGAGGACCTTGCATGATTTAATAATACTTTAGGATTTAATTTTGCAAGTTGATTTGGAACAGTTGAAGGATTTCTAACTGGGGAGAAATAGGACCAAAGTGTTTTTAGGAAGATCAATGCCTATACTAACAGGTGAAAATAAGGGGAAAGAGAGGTGACCAGAAACTCTCCAAGTGAGAGAAGATGAGCTAGGGTTTAGAAAAGAGTTGCTCTTATGTACACCCTCAGTATATAGGGGTATAGGTCCTCCTAACGTCTGCCTTCGCAGGGCATTTTCAGCCTACGAACAAGAAGTGATGTTTTGGTTTGTGTTACAGCCCAGGTAAACAGTCATGAACGCCATGGATGGGGGTGTAGGTGGGCTTTCCCCGATTACTACAGCCGTTCATGTCCAAAGGACATATTTCCAACATACGTGTACTATCCTGGGACAGCTTGTTAATGACTCCGCTACCAATGAAAGAGGGGCCTCTTTGTTCCACATCAGGCGTTCTCAAACTTTTTGGTCTCTGGACCCCTATTTTATATTCTTAAAAATTGAGGACCCATAAAACCTCTATGTAGATGGGTGACAGCTATCAATATTTACCATATTAGAAATTAAAGCTAAGAAATTTTTAAGTTGTGTATTAATTCATTTAAAAACAATAATGTATTATATGCTGGCATGTTTATTTTTGGGAAAATAACTCTATTTCCAAAATAAAAATTAGTGACAAAGGTGGAACAGTCTTTGGTGTCTGGTGTGATAGGAAGATGATCCTATCTGCTTCTACATTCAATCTCCTGCAAAATGATCTACCACATAGATTCTGGAATATTCCACTTTATCATAAAGAATGACAGTGAAAAAAGACAAAGAATGTCTTAGTACAGTTATGAAAATAGATTTTTAGCCCTGAATACCAGGAAAAAAGTCAGCGCCTCAAGGAGGCCATGGCTCTAGACCTTGTCCTGACAGACCTGCCCTTTGGAAGGAACCAAACCAATCTTCTAGTTCCTCACTGTCTCCTGCAAGGGTGCCATCTGCTCCCCTAGACTGTGAGCTCTGATAGGGGCCATGCCCAGAGGTCGGGGGTGGGCGGAACTGTGTCCTTGAGACTGCTGGGCACTTCTTGGACAGAATGTCAGGGTCACACAGTGCCCCCGCCCCCCATGAGGTGTACTTGTCTGGATCTCTCAGACCAGTTCAATCCCCAGATCATCCACGGTTATATGACCTAGAACTCCTCCCAGGCACCCCGCTGCCCTTTACCCCCATGGCCATTCCATCGCAAGTACCCTCGATTCAACCCATGGATATCTCTCAATCTGTCCACCTCACTCCACATTCATTAACACCAACCGCTAATGGTTCTAGACACCCCAGCCCCTTCCTGGGCTCCTGCCAGAGCCCCCTCTACTAAAATCTGCCCACCAGGTTCCAGGGGAACTAAAAGAACCTTTGAAAACACAAACCTGAGCATTTTACTCATTTTTCTAAAAACTCCTCAGGGGTGTCCGTGGCGTTTAGGCTGAGTGGTGAATCCTTCAGCTGTTGAAGGCCCCTCCTGCCTTTCTAGGCCCACTTGGTGCCTCTCTCCCTCACTGCCCTCCAAACCCTCGGCCTCCCTGATATTCCTGTGCCTCTGGCTCCCTCCCAACCCAGGGCCTTGGCTCAAGCTGCTTCTCCACCTGGAGGGCTCTTCCCCATCTTCACCTACTCAATCTGTACTTACCTCCTAGCCTCAGATCAGCCATCACTCCCTTCCAGAAGCCTTTTCTGACCTCTCCGACTAGGTTAGTGCCCCCCAGTGAAGGCATTTATAGCAACTTTCACTGTTGCCATTTTATAGCTATTGGTGTAATTAATCAACATCTAGTTCTCACCCAAACCGTGATATTCTGTGAAGACCAGTGTACCTGCTATCGTCATGCCACAGGTTTCCCCAAAACATAGCAGCTTGCAGCAGCGAACACTTATTACCTCTCAGTTTCTATTTGTCGTAAATCTGAGGGCACCTTAGCTGGGTGATTCAGAGTCACACTCTCTCACGAGGTCGCAGATCAAGGTGTGAGGGTTGCCATCCTCCGAAGGCTTGCATGGGGCTAGAAAGTCCACTTCCAACATGGCTGTCGGGCCTCTCCATAGGGCTGAGCGCCCTCACATCATGGCATCTGGCTTCTTTCAGGGAACATATGATCCAAGAGAGTCAGGCAGAAGCTGCCATGTCTCTTACAACATAGCTGTAGACTTGCTACCCCACCATTTCCACAATATTCTATTGATGACACAGGTCAGCCCCAATCAGTGTGGGAGGGGGCAATGGAAGTATGTGAATCCAGGAGTCATTGGGGGCCATTTTGAAGGGCTATCTACCACAGCTGAGAATCCCATCTGTCCTTGCTCACACTGCAGATACTGAAATAACAGGTTTTGAATGAATGAAAGAGGGGTTGACAAAGTTACCCACTCCACACAGTAAGTGAGGGTGGATAGAGGGAGCCTGCCAATTTCCAGCAAATTCTCAGGGATGATGAAGTCCCGACCTTTGCCTTGCCCCAGACCTCAAAGCCTGCACAGAGGGCAAGAGAACACAGGCCACAGCCCGGCCCCAAGTCAGCTGAGGCATCAGAAGAGCATTTCCTAAGGATATTCCCTGGGCGGCTGCTCATTCCTCAGACATTTGGATCAGAGGAACAGCAATTAAGAGAATTGGAAAGTGGTGGTTTCACCTTCTTTGCATGTTCCATGTCAGCTGCCCCCAACTCGCATGTGGCAAGGGTGGGGTGAGCGGTGCAGACAGCTCTGTCAGGTGCCTATTTTTAGTGGCTCTGCCTGATGACAAAGCTCCATGGTGGCGGAGCGAGGGAAGCAGCTGACGCTCCGGCCTGCAATCTGGGTATCTCCCCGAACGTGTCTGCCACTGAACGTGGCTCTTCAATAATGCATGCCGCTATTAGCGCCAAGCTGGGGACGCCCTGCTCCCTCCCGGAGATCAAAGCTGCCGCCCAGGAGCTGAGCTGCTGATCCCATTTCACGGGGGCCTTATAACTGCTGCCCCTTCATATGAGATTAGGATGGGCTGTTTCATGTCCAAGGATGAAAGCAGCAAGGATTTGGGAGAAAATCCGGCTTCCTAGAGAAATCAAAACACTTCCATTTCATTACAAATGGATGCATGACACAGCTAATAGCTCCTCGGAGAGGGAACGCTGCGGGACCAGCTGTCTCCATCGGCAGCTCCTCTCAGATGCTGGGTAAAATGTGTGAGATGCAGGATTATGGATGCCACTCGATTTCCTTATGCTCGGGCCCTCTCCCAGCGCACGGGGCTCTGTCGCAAATCCTTGGGAGATGCACCTCCATCGTGCAGCATTAACGAGGGTCGGAACAATCCCCATGGAGGTGAGCAGGTGCTCGAGGAGGGACCCTGAGGAAGAAGGGCCCGCAGCCAGCAGCTGACATAATATTAATAGCTCCTCATTGCTGTGCGCGATCATATATCCAGCACTTTGCCTACGGTTCCTCCAATCCCTGCGGCAGCTGGCCGGGTATTATTAGATCCCGCTACACTGAAAAACTGAGGATCAGGGAGCTTACGGGATTGCTCAAGGCCACCCGGTTAAGAGGTGCTGGAGCCCAGAGTGGCACCCCAGCCTGTGCTCCTGCCCTGTACCAGCTGCCCCTGCAAGTTCCCTCCAGAAGCCAGGCCAGAGCCGGTGGCAAAGGGAGAGCTGCTGGAAGGGCAGGCCTTTCAGTCCCATGGGAACTGCGGAGCGTGGGGGTCCCCTGGTCTGACTCCTGAGGCTTTCTGCAGTCGGACTGCAGCCTTCATCCCAGCTGCCTCTGTGCCTACGCCAAGGAGCTCTCTCCTTTCCAGCGCATTCGAACTGGCCTGGGTACACTACAGCTGAGAAGCCCGTGGGTGGTCCTTTATCTTCGCTGGCCTTGCTTCCATCAACTGAATTGGAGGGAACACCGCCTCCTGAGTGGTGAGGCAGCACAGAAGACAATCAGGAATTTAAATGGAATCTTCCAGGCTTATCCTGTAGAACACACCATGTGCCCACCCCGGCCCACCTGCCCTTCCTTTCCTTCCTCTGCAGGAGATTTCCCTGATCCATTTACCTCCCCAACCTGTGGAATGCTTGGGCCAAATATCCTCCTTGAAGAAGAACCCGCCCATATCAACATTCCCACGAGCCCGCAGCCCAGATGGGCTGGGCCCCCACCCGCTGTCTAATTACCTCTTGCTTGGTGAGATGAGTTCACATGGCTCTAGCATGGCCAGGAACTATGTGGGGCAGCATGTGGGTCTTTCCCCCTCCACCTCCTGTCTGCCTTGTCCCCCAGGCCTGCCGGACCATCAGGCACAAAGCAAGCCCCAGCAGGGCTGACAGCAATTCTGCGGGCCTGCTTTCAGAATGTTGGGCAGGCTCTGGGCGCACAGGCAATCAGCTCTGTCAGTCTCCCCACCCAGTGGACAGGGGCTCCTCCCACAGCATCGGGGTCAGAGGCAGGGACCCTCAGATCGTGTTGGCCTCCCTGCCTGGGCCGGGCATGGGGTGTTAGGTATAGTGGGGGACTAAAAGGGAACAGGATTGAGGTCTGAAAATGTTTGAGGGTTTCCCGGGCACGTGAGGAGCCTCAGACGCCGACTGAGAGAGCAGAAGGGAAGCCCCGTGATTGGGCTCTGTCTAGGGTGTTTATGAAGAAGCATTTGCAAACCACAGAACTTGCGCCATGGCACAGAGCTCCCAGCCCCTGCCAGTCCCTTTGCCAGACTCCAGCTCATCTACTAAAGTCATCTTTCTGCTTTCCAGTCACCAGCCCCATGCTGAGGAAGGGATGTCGGTGTTCGCGCATCTCCTCCTATGCCCGCTACCCTGCGGGTGTTCAGCGGGGTTCAAGTGCAGACACATCAGGACAGTCCACATGCCTCCGACCCAGCCGCAGGCCACACAGCCAGCAGCTTATGAGACCCCCTCTGATAGCACTTCCTGCCGCTAGGCCCTGCCTTCCTGGCATCCCATCAGAACTCTCCCCGTGGACATGTAAACAGCTGTTGGTTAGAGATCTCCCAGAGCCCCCCTGTCCTCCTGTCCTCAGTTGGCTGGCAACTCCCTTTGGGGCTGCAGTGACTGGGCCACAGAGCAGACACCTGCCCCACCAACTGCCCCACGCCCCTCCTTGCCAGTCATCAGCGGTCTACGGTGGCTTCCTCACCCTTCCCCCTGCAGCACCCTCCCTCCGGCACCCTCTCAGCTCTGCTCCCTGTCCTTTGACACCCACCGTGTTGGGCCCAGAAGTCCCTGTGCTCACAGAGTCAGCCCAGCCGAGCACCGTGGCCCAGTGTTCACGCAGCTCCGCCGTCCACTCCCAGCTGGCTCCCCTGCACCTCAGACCTCTGTGTGTATCCAGCTCTGAACTTTCCTCCTTCCTTTTTTTTTTTTTTTTTTTTT
>NC_048221.1:128974550-129029226 GCF_002007445.2 Ailuropoda melanoleuca
CCCCTTTCTTTTTTTTTTTCTAATTACACTTTTTATTTTGAGATAATTATAGATTCACATGCAGTTATAAGAAGTAATACAGAGAGCTCCTGTATCCTCTTTACCATCTCTCCCGATGGTGACACCTTGCAGAACCCTAGTGCCATGCCACACCGGGACATTGGAATACCGACAACACAACCAAGATACGGAAGGTTCTGTCCCCACAAGGATCCCTCCTGGTGCCCTTTGACAGCCACCCCCACCCCCTCTCTCTCCTCCCCCACCACGAGCCCAGCTCGGAGGTTTTCTGAACTCCTCTCAGTTCAGGCCCCAGGCTCCTCGACCCCACTCCTGGTCCCTGCACCTTTCCCTGGGCCTCAGTTTCCTCACTCATGCAGGGGAGCAAGAGTCAGGGTTCTCTAGAGCCTTGTCACTGCCCATGGAGGGAATGGTCATTGTCGAATTCTCTATGCTCTAGGCTCCCAGTAGTCCCCACCCTGGGGCAGCATGCTGTCTAATTACCCTGGGAGCAAGACTTACCCTGTCAGAGCCCTCCTCCCTCGGTTCTCCCACTCTCTCACCACCTGCAGCTGGGGGTCAGGACCCAGCCCCCTCTTTGCTCTTCGGAAGCTACTTGAGGATTGAAGCAAAAGTTCTGGCGGTTATCAGGGACAGCAAAAGGCTTCTGTGCTCTCCAATGCTGCTCCTCACCCGAGGAGGCCAGGCCCTGAGCCACTTCCACGGGCAGAGGGCCTTGAGTCGCTAACTAGGTCTGAGGAGAGAAGTATAAACAGATGTCCCTTAACTGAATGTAAATCGTTCCTGGTGGACATCTTGGCTCGAGGTCGCCTCCAGCCGTGACACAGGGAGGGATCTCTTGTCAGGAAGAGGACAGGAGCGATGTTAGGACAAAGCCCCTCTGGTGCCCCGTGTGACTGGGCGCAGGCCTCGGCCTCCGTTCCCTGTGGAGAGGGGCTTCGGCACCCAGCTCTCTGGAGTCCAGGCTGCCAGCTGTGTTCACTGACACACAGACAGTGCTGGCCACACACCCATGGCTCTGGGGCAGTCACAATCTTTAGCTCTTCCTCCGGTAGTGTTCTCGAGCTTATTCTGTGCAGAGGCTGTTTGATGGATAATGGTTCCCTGCAAACCAGGCCCCCAGACCATCCAGACCTGCCTGGAGGCAAGCTGGAGCATAGACCAGGTCAGCACCACACTCGGGCTAAGAGAGCATGGCTGGAGCGTGGCCCATAGGTTCCCCACCCCGGGGCCTGGCGTGTTCTTTGCTCCTGCATGGGATCCTCACCAGCTTCCTCTTCTGGTGAGGAATGCCCTCAGGGAGAAAAGGACCAGCGCTCAGGAACGGGATTCAGACTGGGTCCCCTTGACACAGTCCTGGCCTCATCCCATTTCGCCTCTCCTACTCCTGTTGTCAGGGGCTTCCCCTGGCCTCACTCTCCTTCCAAAACTCAAGATAAAAAAAAAAAGTCATTCTTTCAAGTCTCAGTCAAATGCCCCTTCCTCCAGGAAGCCTGCCCAGTCCACACAGCTGGGCCAAACCTCTTTCCTCACCATGTAACCTTAGGTGCATTTCTGGCCCTTTCACACTTGTTTCAGAGTTACTCACACTCTTGACTTTGCCACCTTGAGTTCCCAAGGGGGCCACGGAAAGCAGTGTCTGAGTCTCTCTGCCCCAGGCCCCTGCCCCACAAACACTTTCCAAAGGAATAAGCAAGGAATAAGCAATAGTCTGATTCACACTTCCCCAGACCCAAAGACCAGGCATTCAAGGTTAGGGACTTTAAACCGTGATCCCCTTAGCCTCTAGAGAGACTCCAGCAGGGGTAATGCTGGATGGAATTTCTTGAGAAGGGAGAAGAACGCACGGCACAGGTGTCTTTATCAACAAAGGACTCTGGAGCCCGAAAGGCAGCTGAGGGGGTGGGGGGATGGCCCCAGGTCACTGCAACACTCATGACAGCCGTGGACCCTGCGAGCCGCCCCTCCCCAACGGCTCCCAGACCGCTCTTGGCTCAGGGCCGGAACCCGGGAGGTTGTCTCCAGCAGACCCCCTTGTCTTCTGCCAGAGTCCAGTTTCCAAGAGTGAGCTAATCAAGAGTTTTCTGGGATTTCTAAGAATAAATGTGGTGGGCGTGGTCACTGCTTTCTAGATCACTCAATGTTTTACTGGAAACACTCCGGTTTTTTTTTGTACAGTCACAGCCAACACCCACAGCCTTAATCACAGAACGTTCTGGGCTCACCCCCTTCTCTGGGCTGGGGGAGCAGAGCTCAGGGTAGAGGCTATACCCAGAGCAGCAAGGCAGGTCTGCGCCTGGACTGGGGCCTTGTGCTCTAGGGCCTGCCTTTCCGAGAAGAGGCTCAGTGAAGGGCAGCAGTGTCCTGGGCTGGCCTGGACTCCAGCGGGGACCTCCCACATGCGGTCCACTTGTCTATGCCCAGGATCCTCAAAGAAGCTCGGCCTGGCCCTGCGCTCCCTACGTGCAGAGCCCTGAGCCCAGTGCCTGTCATGGTGGGGGCCAGATGATGTGAAGACCACCCAGGTTCTCTGGGGGCTCCTTGCTACAGGGAGTGTCTGCCAGTGGGGCAGAGGTGTGGGAAGACCAAAGCAGGGCCTGGGAAGATGGCAGGATGGAAGGGGGACAGAATCCAGGGCAGACATCTTCCAGGATGTCTGTGGTCCCTCCAATGGCAAAATAGTGACCGAGGAAGACACATTATGCAGTGTGAGGGCTGCAGGACCCTCACCCCAGGCCTGGCTCAGGTAGAGGCAGGACAACACAGCAGGCTGGTCCCTGTGTCCTGTGCCCTGAGGCTCCCTGCAGCCATCACCTGGGAAGCTCCCGACTGAAAGGCAGCCTTCCACCCTCCCAGTTTGAGAATGAGAGGACACATTGGGCGGAGCCATTGGAAAAGGGAGAGCTGCCAGCCCGGGGCAGTGGCTCCTCTCTGCCCACCCTGGGGCCTGGGGCCCTGTTCCAGGAGGCATTTCAGGCCTTCAGGGACCCACTGAGGCAGGGGCACAGCCAGAAACCTGGGCAGGAGGTCAGAGCACTCTTCTTTTTTAAATTTTTTTTTTAAGATTTTATTTTTAAGTAATCTCTATACCCAGCCTGGGGCTCAGACTTACAACCCCGAAATCCGGAGTCGGAGTTTCCACAGATTCAGCCACCCAGGTGCCCCGGGGACAGAGCACTCTAGATGCCTTCATGACTTAGCCGAGCCCAGGCCTGACAGAGCCCCACAAATGTCTCAGCCTACGTAATTCCTTCCCCAGATCTCCTGGTGCCAGGCCGTGGGCTGGGCTCTTGGGGAGACAGAAAGGCAGTCTGACAGCCCTGTGGGACCTGAGTGTGAGAACAAATCAGTGACTCCTGATAGGCCAGTGGCAAACGCTGTGAGAAATCAGGAGGATGGACTTTGATGTGGACCTTAAAAACTGAATTGGGGCGTCTGGGTGGCTCAGTCAATTAAGCAGCTGCCTTGGGCTCAGGTCATGATCCTGGGTCAAGTCCCACATCAGGCTCCCTGCTCAGTGGGGAGTCTGCTTCTCAATTTGCCCCTTCCCCCTCTCATGCTCGCTCTCATTCTTTCTTTCACAAAAATATATAAATTAAAAATCTTTAAAAACAAAAAAGAAAGAAAGAAAAACTGAATTTGAATATCGTGAAGACAACAGCAAAGAATAAGCAAAGGCCCTGAGGCTGGCACCCTGGGGGGCGGGGCTGGCGTATCTGGTCAGCAGTGACTGTGTAGGAGAAGCCGCCCTGTAAAAGGAGGCTGGAGGCAGCTGAGAAAGACCCAGGTGCTGGATTACAGAGCTGCAATTCATTCTTTAAGCTGCCAAAATGGTGTGAGCAGAGCTGCCTTCAGGAAGACGCCCCTGGTGTGGGGTCTGGATGGAGCCAGGGCAGCACCAGAGTGGGGCCCCAGCCCTTTGTCTTCAGCTTGTGGCTGGAGAAGGGGGTAGCCAGACGAAGGCCTCAACTTTCTGCTGGACCCACCCAACTCCACGGGTTCCCAAGCCCCCCTCCAATGCTGGCTGGGGAAGGCCCTGCTCTCACCCAGGGAAGACACAAGGGCCCCTGTTGGAGAACAGGGAACGCCAGAAAAGCAGCAAAACTCACAGACCAGCGGCTGCGGGGGCTCGGGCACTGGGAGTGCGCCCACCTCTTGCCTGTGTCTGTCTTTCTCTGGCTCCCCTCCACAGACTTGGTGCCTGATCCTTCTGGGAGCTGAGAGCCAGCTCTGGCCACCCTGGCCTCTCCTGGGCACAGCCAGCGGCCCAGGAACACACCAGGCCCCAGCTCTCCTGGCTAGTCCAGGTCCGGCTTTTGTTTTGTTTTTCTTTTCTTTTTTTTTACTTTTTATTTGGAGTAATTTTAGATTTACAGACAAGTTGCAAAGAGAGTACAGAGAGTTCCCCTGCACACCATCACCCAGCCTCCTCTAATGTTAACATCTTACATAACCGTGGAACATTTGTCACAAGTAAGAAATTAACATTGGGACAATATTATTAACAAAACTATAAACTCTTCGAATTTCACCAATTTTTCCTTAATAAACATGAACGGTCCTTTTCTTCCGTTCAGAATCTGATTTGGATTACCGCCTTGCCTTTGCTTCCCCAGTCTCCTTCCATCTCCAATGGTCTCGGTCTTTCCTTGTATTCCATGACCCTGACAATTTTTCTTTTTTACTTTTTTAAAACTGTGGTAAACTATATGCACATCCAAGATAAGATGTGCCATTTTGGCTGTAAGTGTTCAGTTCAGTGGCACTAATTACATTCACAGTGTTGTGCAGCCATCACCACTATCAGTGTCCAAACACTGATGAGATGAAAACGTTCATCTCCCGAACAGAAACTTTGCAACCATGAAGAGATAACCCCCCACTCCCCTCTCCCAAGTACCCCTTGAGAGGCTCTGAGGGCCCCCCCAACCCAGCCTCATGCCCAGGAAAGAGGCCTTGTTGTTCCTGACCAGAACCAGTCCTTCTAGACCCCAGAACTGCACAAAAAGTCCTGTGGAGGTGGCCCTTTCGTGGTGCCCATGGTGGACGTGCGTCCTGGATCCGTAGCAAATTGTGTGCTTACAAAGAATGGAGAGGAGTAGTCAAATACCCCCGCCTGCCCCTCTTTTTCTCTGGCTCGCTAACAAAGGCCGAGCTGCCTCCTTCCACAGATCCACCAAGAGCCCTCTGGCTGAGGTCCGGGCTGCCTCCACTCGTGTTTCTCTTTGGGGGCCAATGTGGGGCTGTCCCAGCAAGGCACCCCACGCAGTTTCCACTGCCCCAGCAACCTCAGCGGCTATGCAAGGGGAAGCATCACGACTACGGCCCTGACTTTGGGGTGCCCTCCTCAGCAGGTGGACCCCCTGGTGTAACTCCACAGACAGAGGTGTGTTGAACAGGGGATGGCCTAAAATCCAGACGTGTGCCAGGGCCCAGTGCCACCCAGACCACCTTCTGGCACCTTATAACACACCTAGATCATCAGCGTGCCTGGCTTCCTGCCCTAGACGCCGTGCTCGGGACCTGGCTGGCTGTTGCCAGACTCCTGTCATCGGGCTCAAGCCTCCTGTCCAGACACTCGTGCTCTCCCACCGGACATGCTTGCTGCCCACCACACCTGCTGCTGGGCCGTCCAGCCCTGGCTCCACCTGTCCGGCTGGACTTCCTCCTGTTGCCTGCTTCTCCCCGGTTCACCAGTGCCTGGTTCTAGGTGAGGGCTCCTTGGGTTAGCCTGTTAACGCGTCTACGCCTGGCTGTCAGGGAGGAGTAGCTGCCGCGTCTCAAGCAGCTTGGACGTGGTCAGGGGAGAGCTGACCTGGGGCTCTTCTTGCTGATCCCCAGAGCAGAGGGTATTCCATCTGCTCAGCAAGGGGAGAGCCTTCCTCCCCCGGGGTCCCCATCTGGACCCTGTGGCCTCGCTGCTGAGCAGGGCTACCAGCTGCTCAGCCCCTCATGGGCCCTGTCAGTCACAGGGGGTTCTTTCAATATTGTTCACTGAAGCCTGCCCTGGCCAGACCCCAGGGTGGCCAACAGGGACACAGAGTTTGGAAGGCTGAGTGGCCCTCGGGCCGCCTGCTGGCGGGGCCTATGCCTCAGACAGGGACATCAAGGGCCAGTGCAAGCCTGTCTCCCAGGAGCCCGCAAGTTCCCATCTTCAGAAATCCCAGGCAGCCTCGGCTTTCAGGCCACCATGCCCAGTCCCTGGCCTGTCGGACCCTTGCGCTGAGATGACGAGCCAGTGGTTCAGAGTGCAAGTTTTGGAATCAGCCACTGCTTATTTGCTACATGATCTGGGGCCAGTGACCTAACTTCTCTGACACTCCGTTCGCTCCTTTGCAAGAGGGAGATAAATATTCCTATCAGTGTGGGGATCAGTGGGCTTGGTTGTAGAAGATATTTCCTCTCCTTCCTCTTAAAAAAAAAAAAAAAAAAAGGCTTTGTTACTCCTCATAGCTTAGAGAACAGAAACCCAAACTTCTTACTAGTATATTCACAGCCTGTTTCTATCAGAACTCAATTTTACTTTCCCAGTACAATGACCAACTCATCGCAGTTTGCCTAGGACTGGTTTTAGCACTTAAAGTCCATGTCTTGGGAGGCATCTCAGTCCCAGAAAGCAGGACAGTTGGTCACCGGATTTCCCAGAGCCCTCACCCACCGAGAAAGCCCAGATTATTCATACCCCCCGAGATGGCCAGCCCTTCTGACATCTGGCCTTGACAAATGCTGTTCCCTTCACCTGGAAAGCCCTTCCTCATCTTTGCCAGTTGAAAGTCAATGCAGAGTTCAAGGCCAGCTCCTCCATGAGGGCTTCCCAATGTGCACATTGGCGTCACAACCCCCCATTCATTCCCCAGGGCTCCCTCTGTGGCCCCACCACAGCTCCGGCTACCTCTGTCTCCTCACAGGGCAGGTGCGGCTGGCGCTACATCCCCCCCCCCGCACAGTAGGTGCTCCGGAAACGCAGTACTCCGGTCACAACCTTCAGCTCGGTTCGTGGCTTCACCAGCCTCATGCCTTGGCCTGGCAGGTGCACTCAGTAGGAGAACCAGCGTCAGGGTGGCTCCAGTGAGCCACCTGGGCTCTGGGCAAGGGGACTGACCTCCCAGATGGACTCCACCCTGTCCTGACCCTACCCCTCAACGCTAAGAACCCTGGACCAGGACCAACCTCCTCTCAACAATATGCAGGCCATCCCGGCCTTATTCAAAAGGTTAGCAAGCTTCTGTTGAATACATGCTATGAGGGGAGGTGTGGCTGTCTCTTCGGGGCCCAGGGCCATCGATGCTTTCCTAGGGGAGCAGGAGAGTGAATGGAGAGCAGGAGGGGGCTGGGTGAGGGCTCTGGGGAGAAACAGGGCCCTCAAGCCTCCCGGACACCAGGCAGGGTGCAGAACCCCCTGGGGGAATGGCAGCACAAGAAGTTCCAGGTGAGTGTCTGGGCCTGGCTCCATCAGCAGGCCCACAGGGTCCCGGGAGGGTGCTCGCCTCTTCCTCCCGGAGTGCTGCGAACAGCACTGGCTAAGCAGTCTTCCAGAAGCAGTCGGTTTGGAGTGGGTGGCAGAAACTTGAGAATTCCACTCAAATCCCAGAGCGGCCAGCCAGAGGCTAGGGATGGGTCTGGGATGACCGGAAAACAACAGTTGGGCTTTTGGGCGGGAGGGTGTGGGCATGAAAGGAACAGGTGCGGGAAGGGAACTCCTGACCCAAGCCAGAGGGGCAGCCCACAGCCTGGCATCCAGCAGGTCAGGGAGTGGTGGACGAGGCCAGGCCGGCACCGAGGGGAGCTGGGCAGGAGGACAAGAGAAAGTAGGGCAGGGCAGAAGTGGCTGACCCTGATGGAGCCCAGGGACCCCTGCTTCCTTTGGGAAGATAGCCTTCACAACATGCCTAAACAATGGAGGCTTCCAGCAGCCCGCAGAGAACAGGGCATGGGAACCTGGACACTGACATCCTCCTTTGATGAAGTATGAATGGAAAGGGCCACAGGGCTGGGGTGAGCACGGATCCCTGAGCGTGCAAAACGTCGGAGGCAGTAAGTGCCACTGAGACAATGGAGGCAGCGAGCGGGCGCAGCCTATCGAGGGCAGCAACTACCCTGGCTTTGCTTCTTGGCCAGTCACTGTACTATGCACGTCACTTGCATGATTCATTCAACAAACAGACATTTCCCGGAGGCCAGCTAGGCACCAGGGATGTGGCGGTGACCGCTGTCGACATGACCGCTCTGTCCTCTCACTTGTGTCTCTCCCAGTCACACGGGCCCGTGACACTCCCCAGCATACAGAGGAAGGAACGGGAGCTCAGAGAGAGGCCTGGGCCCAGGGACCCTCAGTGAGGACGTGGCAGAGAGACTCCTTCCTGCCCTGATGCCAGGCAGTCCTGACTGGGCTCCACCTCCCACCCTCCAGGGCCTGTCAACCCCCGACCCAGCTTCCAAGGCTCTGGGGACCCTCCTCAGAACTCCAATGATGTCAAGGCCCGTGCTGGGCCATTTCCCTGCAGTTTCTGGGGAGATGTGAATTGCAGCAAAACCATGGCGCAGAGACAACCACCAGCCCTGCCGACCAGCACGCCACCCTCACAGTATCCAACCTGGACTCCCAGCCCGGTTGCTCTTGGGAGTGTTGTAATGTGTTTTCTGTGGGTGTGTGGGAGTTAGGGAGCCATATCACACTTTCTCCAGGGCATTTGTTGAGGGCGGAAGACCTATTCGACAGAGGGAGAAACTGAGGCCAGAAGGAGAACATAATTCATCAGCATCACACAGGAGGCCTGGCAGAGGCCAAAGCTGGGGGCCCCTGCTCCCAGTCCAGTGCTCACTGCGGGACACCAGGCAACCAGCCAGGAGGCTCTGTGCCCTACTCCCTTCTCTCTTTCCAGTCCCTCGGGAACTCTGCCAGCCTGAATGGCTTTGTGTTCTGTCAACAAAGGCTCCTTCTCAGCATTCTCCACAAATGGAATAACCCTGAGAAAGACCCCACCTGGGAGTCCAAGGCAGATTCCGGGCTCTGGCTTGTATGCGCTCTCGGGCCCCCCTCAGGGTGGTGCTGGGGGGCTATTCCCCAAGCATACCACCAAGGCATGCCTGCTCCCACCGCAACAGCCCCAAAGAAAAGGCCCCTCCCCCCCACTTTCTCCCTCTTCCCACCACTCAGAAATCAAACGAAAAAACCCTCTCATTGGCATTCATCTGAAAACAGTTCTATTTTCTGCTCTTTTCCTGTTCAGAATAAATAGCAACATAAAATTTGAACAGAAGGATGGGAGTGATTTCCACGTGGGCCCCTTCCTTGGCGAGATAAGAAATAATTAATTGCCTGGGTCCTGTGAAGGTTTTGTCCTGGAGCAGAACCTGTCTGCTTTCTCAAAGAAACACGAGCCCTGGAGAGGTCCAGAGAGCTCCTGCGTCTGTTGTTGATGCCGTGTCCCAGGAATTACGTCCTCGTTGTCCTCACTGCCTGGCAGGCTCTAGCTGGGCGGAGGCCAGTGCCTGTCGGGAGCAGGGGCTCCCAGGATTTCCACAGCACAGCTGCCCCCATCTGCCTTCGAGGTGTCCTCTGAACCCAGGGTCTGGGCTGCCCCTTGGGAGCATAATGGTCTCCTCCTGTGTGGGGTCCTCACTAGGTAGAAACTATTCCTCCCTCCTGGCAACTACTGTCCTGCCAGCCCCTACACTCCATTCACGACCAGAGAGATCTTCCTAAAAACACACATTTTATCAAGTCCCCTCCCTACTAACAGCCTTCAAGACAAAATGCAGACTCCCAAACACCGCTTAAGAGGCACTTCATGATCTGGGCCCTGTTTAGCTTCTGACGTCAACTCTAGCTCTCCACATTCAGCTCTTTAGGCCACAGTGCCTTTGCACGAACTGTTCCCTCTGCCTGGACTGCCTTTTCACTCCTCTCCGAAGAGCTGTCCCTGCACCCCGGATGCTTGTACCCTTCTCAGTCCCTGCACCTAACACAGTAAATGGCCCGTTTTTATCCTGTGACACAGCAGCTTCTCACAAATGTTCTATTTGTGAGACACGGAAGTTTCAGAGTTCTATTACAAGAGCAATGTCTTTCTGAGGCCTACAACTCCAGGCTTCTTTAAGGGAAAGGATATGTTTGATGCCACTCTGGGTTCCTAGCACCTAACACGACACCTGGAACAGAGAAGGCACTCAGTAACTCTTTGTTGATGGGGAAAAAAAAATAAGAGAATGAATGAACAAGAGAGCAGGTGCTCAGGAAATGCCTGTCTACTGAAAAACTAAAATGAATGAACAGAAGTCCTGCATGCCTGAAACACCAGTTCCTCACGTCCTTCCCCTGTCAGAGCTAGATTCATGAGCCGGACGGGTTCTGTTTCTTAAGGAGCACGGAAGTATCTCCAGAATGTAAAGGGGACAGAGAAAATGTGTATTCAGTAGCACTCTTCTGAAGAAGAAAACTGCATGCGGTTAGAAGGAATTCCAACGAGCTATGTGGGGTGACTCAAGTCCCTGAAGATGGCTGTTCATTTGTCTTCGAAGGAGGCGGAGCCACTTAACTGGACAGGGTTTGATTTGTTCAGTGACATTCGGAGGTTCAGAGTCAGGGTGCGCAAGATCCCAGAGGAGACGCTGAACCCTGTCCTCCCTTCCCCCATACCACCTTCAGTCAGGCCAAGACACCCATGTCTTCATCCAGCCCTGTCCCCAGCCAACCCCACCAGGCCTGACTCTAGGGCCACCTCCTCCAGGAAGCCTTCCCTGATGCCTGGATGGAAATGTTTGAGTCTCCTTCCCAGAACTCCCTTCTGGCTCTCAGGCCAGGTTGTGGGTGCCCCTTGCCTCTGCTGGGTCTCACGCTGCTGGAGGGCCGGGCTGTCTCCTTCACCTCTAGGCCTGCAGAGGAACACAGCACAGGCCTGACACAGAGGAACACACCCTCTCTAGAAGGCTTGATAGTCAGCAAGTAAATATGGGAGATGCTGGTTTAAGTCGGGCTCAACAGGTGCTTTAAAGGGGGACTTCTCAGGGCATGTGCTGACATGCATGTGGATCTCTAAGGGTGGGCCAAGATAGGCAGCCTTTCTCAAATGTAGTTGACTACACGGAACCCCTGGTTCAAGCGATGCCTTCTTCCATGGAACACACTTTGGGAAATAGTAATGAATACTGTCAGATCTAGATGTATTTTCACAGCCCTCAAATTGTATAGAGGAGGAAGTAAGCCCCAGAGACACACTAGCAGAGTCAGGACAGAACTCAGCGTCCTTCCCATCTCATCTTGACCTCCAAAGCATTACCCCCGGGGGGTTATGAGTCCTCAGTTTCAGGCCAAGGGGATCGAGGCAACAACGTGGCCTTGAAAAAGTCTGGTCTCAGCTCCTCCTGCCTGGCCCCTGGTGTCCCCTAGGCAAAGCCAGAGCCGCAACCTGAATTGGACCCAGTTGGGTGCCCACTTAGGGGGCTGCAGGGCTGGTGTGCATGCAGCCTTCAGGAGCCTACTGGTCTGGTTTTAAAGGATGGGGCAGGAAACTAAATGCTGCTTAGGCCTTTGCCTTGGCCATCCTGGGATAGCTAGGAGGGGCCTCGGCCGTCCTGGAGCTCTCTTCCTCTCTGGGGACCTTCAGAGGCTCACAGGGGTGCACTGTTCTTTAATAACAGGTCTTTCCATAGCATCCTGACACCTCTCAGCTTCCTGCCAGGCCCCACCAGGAAAGTCTCCAGAGCCCATGCCAGGAAGCCCCACGAGGCAGGAGGCATGGGCCTGGTGGGCCACCCAGACACCCAAGAGCAGAGGGTGGTCAAGCCAATCTGAGGTCAATGCCATGGAGTCTTGGGTAACAAGAGGTGGGGTTGGGGGCAGCAGGGAAGAGACAGTCCCCCACCAAGGGGCAGGGTGTGGTAGTTAAGCACACGGGTTCTAGCTGACACTTCTGGACGGCATGGCTAGGGCAAATTCTAGAGCCTTTCATGCTTCTGTTTCCACCTGTGTGCAGTGGGGCTGAGGATGGTAAGACCTACTTCACAGGACTGTTAAGAGGATTAAGTGGATTAATCCCTTACAACAGCCTCTGAGATGCGATAAGTGCCCAGCAGGTAGGACTTCCCGTTATCACGGGACAGCCTGAGGGCTGGGCCAGGCCCCCAGCCTGTGTGACCCGCACGCTTGTCCAGCCCTTGGTCAGTGTTCTTAGCTAGAAAAGGGGGGGCTGATGAAGCGCCTGTGGAGGAATTGTGGGGTTGAAGCGAGCTAGTTCCTGTGAAGTACTTGGAACTCTGCTCGCTATGTAGTCAGTGCTCTAAGCATGTGAACTATTTTATCACGGATAATAGGGATTGAAAGTAATAGGAAATTAAGAAGTCAGGATGCACATTGGCCTGGGCTTGGTTTGCGGGGCTACATGAAGCACTTCCAGCAGCCTCCCCTGGTTGAGGGGGGGCCGTGCAGAGCACCCCCACAGGCCTGGAGCCTTTGTCCTCACAAGGCGCAGGTCCCAGGACGCTCTTCTTACTGAGAGCGAGTTCCCTGGCCATCTGCCAGCTCCTCGGGGAGTGGGGAGGTCTCCCCCTTTAAAAGACACCACACCAGACTCCCAGGGGCCTCAACATGGACCCCAAAGCCCCTTCGCCATGTTCCCCAGGGGTGCTCAGGGGTACGAGCAGGATTCTTGGTTTTCTGCAACATCTCAGAGTTCCCAGAGAGGATCCAGAAAAGCCCCAGATGGATCAGTTCTTGACCTTCCATCGTGTCTAGGCAGATCCTGTTCTACAAGATTCCATAAGGATCAGAAGTCGGGTTTAGAGCTGTGTCGCCAGAGGCGCATGTGTATCCGTTCTTTTTCTGTAAAGTTTTGAAATAAATGACCACACACACACTCGACTTTAAGAACTCTGATTTTCGGGTGTGCAGCCCGGCAGAAAGCCTCCTCTCCTTGAATGGTGTCTTTAAGGATTTGACATTTAGCAGAAGTTTTTATGAGCACATTCATTAGTAATTTTTCAAAGCAGCCCCACGAGATGGGCCAGGGGCTTGCTTCTTCTCTTTTAGTAGAAGGAAGGCTGGAGAAACCCACAGGATTCTGACATGGTTTCAATGTGCAGAGAGATCTATGAATACAGGCGTGTACATATCAGTCAAGCTGTACTTCTCCCCAGTCATGGTGGGGGGAAGGGGGAGAAGATATTATTAAAACAAGTGCTTTTTTGAAAATTTACTGTGTGCCAGAACCTATTCCGATCATTTTATAAGCATAGCTCATGTGATTCTCAAGGGAACTGTCGAAGGTAGATATGATTACTGATTTTTAACCAAATGAGGAAAACAAGCCTCAGAAAGGTTAAGTGACTGGCCCGAGGTCACATAGCAAGCAGGTGACAGAGTCGGGCTTTTCTGGCTCTGAAGACCAGGCCTTATCCATTGCGTGGTCCTGCTTTATCATGAAATGGAATCCGTATAGAACCCCTATGCTTCATTTGAAAAAAACATGACCATCCCGGCTGTGGGCTTGAGAGAGCGCCAAGCCCTCCGTAACAAGGGTCAGCCCCTAACAGTCTCCCACAATATTCCCCGGGGAGAGAGAATGCAGGCTGAGACCAGGCCGATCAGGATCCACACTCCCCTTCTGCCCCTTACTATGTCCTCTCGAGGGGTTCCCGGGGGCCTCTCCCCGGCCGGCATCCCTGGCCGAGTATTTGGACAGTTATCTGGACCTTGTGTTCGGATCTGCAGGGTGACGCAGTGCCCAGGTGGGCCCTGCAGAGACTCCTGACTCTGGCCCCCACCACACTTCCTCTGAGACGAGGGGGATGCCCATCACCTGTGGTGGACCGGAACTGAGATACTAACCAGGGAGTAGGGTTACTGAGGGCAGCCAAGTCCGACAGGTCGGACACCTTCATTATAACAGACTACCGTCCTGAAGGACAGTGCACAGGTGAACAGGTGCCCGGTGTGCACGTCTGCCAAGCCCTCTCTCCTGCTGCGTCCTCAGCCCCGGCCCCCACCCCACCCTGGGGAAGGATGGGTCCCCCTGGCACCCCAGCCTCATCCAAAGTCACACAGAGAGGCTACAGGGCAGTGGGGAAACAAAGCTCCCCATGCCCTAAGGTCCCCTGAGCCCGTCTTCTACAGGGAGAACGTGGGTTTTGTCCTGTGGAAAGTCCCCAAGTGGATGAGCTAACAATTGATTCCAGCTGCACTTCTCTGCTCACTCTGGCAGTGGTTCCCATATTTCCGTTCCTGTGATCCATCCCTTGCCTCTTCCAGATCACAGAGTGACCTCGGGGGCCTCCTCGGGATGTGATTGCGTTCCCCACCCCCATCCGGGGCTGCACCTTCCTGGGGAGGAGTCCACCGACTGCCCATTGTCAGCCTCCTGAGCCCTCCCGGCCTCTGCGGGCTTTCCTGTCCCACCAGAGCCTCCCTGGGGCTCATTTAATCTGAAGACAATGGTCTCAGATAAAGAACTACTAGCCTCCTCCCCCTGAGGCTAAAATTACCAGAAACTGAACAGGGTTTTGCTGACCTCAACCTGCCCCCAGCCCTTCTCCTGCCCTGACCCATCTAGAACGTCCCTCTGGGAGCCTAACAGCCCCTCATTCAGGCCCACGTGCCTGCCCAGAACGAGGCCGTTTCCTTCTAGAAGATCTACCTGCGACTTCTGGCTCCACACCATGTGCACACAGGGCGTGGGATCCCCAGTAACTAGTGTGTCTCTGGGGAGGCGTGGAAGCTTGGACTCCTTCACTGTGTCCAACCACTCTTTGCCAGGGCCCCTGCCACCATGAGCCTCCACCCAGGCAACACAGAGCCAGTCTCCATGCCTCCCGCCCATCCTGACTGCTGGCTGGTAACTCCATGCCTGCTTCCTCCTCACTCATAGAAGTTTCTCAACTTCTTGCATTCTTGCTGTTGGATAGACCCCGGTTGCTGTATTATTCCACTGCATCCAGAATGCTCTGAGGAAGGAATGTCATAGGCCCTTTGATGTGCTTGGGGTTAGGTCCGCAACAGTGTGGGTTGAGAGCCTAGTGAGTGTGGGTTGGGAGCCTAGAAGTGCCCCTGTGTCTGTGTGTCCTGCAGCAGGTGGTCCAGAACACCTAGCACCGATACCGGGCAGGACCAGGGACTGCATCTTGCAGGGCGCAAAACCCCTCAGCCACACCATCACTCAGACGCTTCCCAAGGCTCCCAGGAGGCGGGCAGGGCAGGAATTATGGCCAATTTATAAAAGGGGTGACCTGGGGCCCAGCAAGGGAGGTGGCCGGCTCCACTTACACGGATCCAGAACTCCCAGGCCCCTGACCTCCAGCTGAGGGCCCTTGGCCTCGACTGGCCCAGCTCACAGAGGTCAGCCTAGGATGGGAGCAGAGTGAAGCACACGGAAAGCAAAACAACACCTCCTGGACCCTTCCCTGGAGAGTTCTCCCTGCTTGGGGCCTGCCTTTCCCTTCTGTCCCCCAGTGACCCCTCCTGGGATGTATTCCCCCTCAGCTGAGTAGTGGGGAGATTTCATTCTGTGGCATCAGGCAGGACTGGGTTGGAACCCAGGCTTGTCAGGGATGGTCACAGTTTACACCTCTTGTCCTGGTATAAAAATACCACAAGGGGGGTGGGAGAATGGGATAGACTGGTGATGGGTGGTAAGGAGGGCATGTATTGCATGGTGCACTGGGTGTTACGCGCAACTGATGGAGCATCGAGCTTTGCGTCGGAATCTGGGGATGTACTGTAATGTGACTAACATAATATAATAAAAAATCATTAAAATAGTAAAAATAAAAATAAAAAAATAAATAAAAATACTGCAGAGCTCCTTTTTCCTTGCAGAATGCCCCGGGTAGGACCATACGCTGCGTGTCACCCTACTAAGGCCGAAGGCACAGCATGCGGGCAGCTGGTGGGCAACGTGGTTCGAGAACCATCTAATTCTGTGATTAGAGAGGACAGAGAAGAAAGGGTCCCCTTGAAAGCCCTGCTGCAAGGGCCTGGTCACATCTGCGCGGAGTTTCTGCAGTGCCCGGAGGAAGCCCCGGCTGTGTCCAGAGGTGCTGGGCAAGATAAACATACCGGGAAGGAAAAGCAAACTGGACCTGCTGAGCCAGGACCAGCCTCTGGAGACAGAAGACACCCGGGGGCAGGGGCACCACCTTGCAAACCTCCAGAGGGTCCCGTTCGCATCACGGTCTCAGCAGATGGTGCCCCTGGAACTGTCCGACAGCCAGCCTGCCCGGCTGTACAGAGCAGTCCGCCTAAAGCACATACCGACAAGCGGGATTTGGAGAGCTGAGGCTAGATCGAGTTCAAGGGCAAGAATAAGTGCGGAGCAGAGAAGCTACACACTCAGGAGCAGAATACACCTTCAAGAAGGAGAGGAATGGCTCTCAACCCGGGGAAGGTCCCTGAAATCCATTTACTGAGGTCATGTCAGCAAGCATTGAGCAATTACTGTAACGGAACCGGACGAGAGTCCTTCCCCCTGATGTACAGGAAGGCAGCAACCAACACCAAGCTTTTGCGGTGAAGAAAGCGAGGGTGTTTCCTGGTGTGGGGCCACCCAGGAGAACAGGGAGCTAACGCGCCAAAGTTCCCAACTCCCCGATGGCTTACAAGGAGGGGTTGTTATTTTTTAATTTAAATTCAATTAATTAACATTTAATATATTATTAGTTTCAGAGGTAGAGGTGGGTGATTCATCAGTCTTTTTTCCCCAACGTTTTATTTATTTATTTATTTATTTGAGAGAGAGAGAGAGAGAGCACAAGCGGGGCAGCGGCAGAGGGAGAGGGAGAAGCAGACTCCCTGCTGAGCAGGGAACCCGATATGATATGGGGTTTGATCCCAGGACCCTGAGATCGTGACCTGAGCCAAAGGCAGATGCTTAATCAACTGAGCCACCCAGGCACCCCCCATCATTCTTATATAATACCCAGTGCTCATTACATCACGTGCACTCCTTAATGCCCAGTTACCCCATCCCTCCACCCCCTCCCCTCCAGCAACCCTCTGTTTGTTTCCTATGATTAAGGAATCCTTATGGTTTGCCTCCCTCTCTAATTTCATCTTGTTTTATTTTTTCCTCTCTTCCCCTATGATCCTCTGTTTTGTTTCTTAAATTCCACATATGAGTGAGATCATATGATGTTTGCCTTTTCTCTGATTGACTTATTTCACTTAACATTATACCCTCTAGTTCTATTCATGTCATTGCAAATGGCAAGTTTTCTTTTTTGATGGCTGAATAGTATTCCATTGTATATATACCATGTCTTCTTTACCCATTCATCTGTCGACGGACATCTGGGCTCTTTCCATAGTTTGGCTATTGTGCACATTGCTGCTATAAACATTGGGGTGCATGTGCCCCTTCGGATCACTACATCTGTATGTTTGGGTAAATACCCTAGTGGTGCAATTGCTGGGTCATAGGGTAGCTCTATTTTCAACTTTCTGAGGAACCTCCATACTGTTTTCCAGAGTGGCTGCCCCAGCTTGCATTCCCACCAGCAGTGTAGGAAGGTTCCCCTTTCTCCACATCCTTGCCAACATCTGTCTTTTCCTGACTTGTTAATTTTAGCCATTCTGACTGGTGTGAGGTGGTATCTCATTGTAGTTTTGATTTGTATTTCCCTGATGCCAAGCGATGTTTAACATCTCTTCAGGTGTCTGTTGGCCATTTGTATGTCTTCTTTGGAGAAATATCTGTTCATGTCTTCTGCCCATTTCTTGATTGGNCGATGTTTAACATCTCTTCAGGTGTCTGTTGGCCATCTGTATGTCTTCTTTGGAGAAATATCTGTTCATGTCTTCTGCCCATTTCTTGATTGGATTATTTGTTCTTTGGGTGTTGAGTTTGGTAAGTTCTTCATAGATTTTGGATACTAGCCTTTTATCTGATATGTCATTTGCAAATATCTACTCCCACTCTCTCAGTTGTCTTTCAGTTTTGTCAACTGTTTCCTTTGCTGTGCAAAAGGTTTTTATCTTGATGAAGTCCCAATAGTCCATTTTTGCCTTTGTTTCCCTTGCGTTTGGAGACTGTCTAGCAAGAAGTTGCTGCGGCCGAGGTCACAGAGTTTGGTGTCTGTGTTCTCCTCTAGGACTTTGATGGATTCCTGTCTCGCATTTAGGTCTTTCATCAAGCTGCAAACTATTGGTGTGATTTTTTTTCTTGCAAACATGGCGCATCACATGTGTCCTCTCAGGCAGAACAGCATCCCACAGACTTTGCAGGAGGCAACTTTGTTACTTCCTGAGTCTTACAGGTTTCTTTGACAGTAACTAAGGGCTGTGCGACTCTGGTCAGAGGTAGCTAGGAGCCATCTGCCTAAATTGTGGGGGCCGTGGGGGCCTGCCTCCCCGGGTTCCTTGCTGGGTGCTGACCCAGGCAAGGACCGAGGGCGTCATGCAGGGCCGAGTGGGCTCAAGAATTTGCAAGGTGGGATGAGAGTAGAGGAGGAGCCCTGGGAAAGGCGTGTCCAGGCAGCTTGTTCCGGCTTCATGGACAGAGAGCTATGCGGGGGCCAGCTGAGTGCTCGGGGGTGCAGACACGCAGCCTGGCATCTTAGGTACAGAGCCAGGCCTCTCAGGGCGGGGTCAGCACCTGGGATCCCCAGGGGCCAGGAACCTGGCAGTGGCCCAGGGCCAGATGCTGAAGTGCCTGGCATTCCAGGCTCAGGAGTTTGGACTTGATTCTGAAGGCTCAGGCTGTTCCTGAGCAAAGGAAGTTACTCAGTCAGATTCCTTAATAACCTGAGGACACCAGTCCCTGCCTGCATGGTCTGTCCCCACCCCCCAGATGGCCAGCCAGTGACCCCTCCCCTGCACCTCAGTCAGAGTGGGGCTTACACCTGAAACAGCAGCACAAAAGCAGGGCAGCTGCCAGGAGGAGAGGGCATTTGGCCCGGGCTGGGCCCCCTCCGTATCTGGGAATCACTCTGTCCCTGCAGAGAGCCGCTTCCCAAGTAAGGTGGCTCAAGGCCACTTGGATGTGCTGTATAGGACTGGGGTCAAACGGGTGCAGCTTGTCTGGGAGGATCAAAGAGTCCTTATGAACATTTCCACCACTGTTTGCTCCAGCAAGGAGATTTTCTATGACCATTTTATAGCAATAAAATGTAATTCCATACATTGCACGGTATGTGAAAGTCCTAGGGCTGCTGTAAAAAATGACCACAGACCGAATGCCTCAAAACAGCAGAAATGTATTCTCTCAAAGTTCTAGAGGCCGGAATTCAAAATCAGGATGTTGGGAGGGCTGCACTCCCTAAAAAGTCTCTGGGGGAGGCTTCGCCCTTACCTCCTCCAGCTTCTGGTAACCCCAGGGATTCCTCTGCTTGTGGCCACATCACTCCCAACTCGCCTTTGTCCTCATGTGGCCTTCTCTTCTCTACGTCTTCTCCTCTCCTGTCTCTTCTAAGGACACTTGCCTTTGAATTAAGGGCCTACCTGAAAAACCCATGACAGTCTCATCTCAAGCCATGACTTAATGACATCTCCAAGGACCCTTTTCCTACGTAAGGTCACAGTCATGGTTCTGGGGCTTAGGATAGGGCATGTCCTCTTAGCAGCCACCATTCAACCTATTATTCACAGTCTTTGGAATCAGAGCCAGGCAGAAATCCTGTCTTGGGGCGCCTGGGTGGCACAGCGGTTGAGCGTCTGCCTTCGGCTCAGGGCGTGATCCCAGCGTTATGGGATCGAGCCCCACATCAGGCTCCTCTGCTATGAGCCTGTTTCTTCCTCTCCCNCTTTTCCTACGTAAGGTCACAGTCATGGTTCTGGGGCTTAGGATAGGGCATGTCCTCTTAGCAGCCACCATTCAACCTATTATACACAGTCTTTGGAATCAGAGCCAGGCAGAAATCCTGTCTTAACTATTCACTGGCTAAACTGGTCTTGGGCAAGGTTGGTAATCGCCCAGAACCTCATTTCTTTATCTCTAAAATAGGAATAATGTCGGGGCGCCTGGGTGGCGCAGTCGTTAAGCGTCTGCCTTCGGCTCAGGGCGTGATCCCGGCGTTCCGGGATTGAGCCCCACATCAGACTCCTCCTCTGGGAGCCTGCTTCTTCCTCTCCCACTCCCCCTGCTTGAAGCAGCAGGTTACAGTAGCCCTGCGAGGAGTTGCTGACCATTCACCATGGGGCAGCAGTAATGGAGGGGCGGGGCTCTAGGCACATGCTGTGTCCTCGAGGCTTGCCTATCCCGGCGGGTAGGAAGAGTACCCCATTCCTTACCCTCAAGGTAAGAAAACAGCCTTCCTCTGCATCTGGGGATGGAGCCTCTGTAAGGAGAGGACCCCACTAACCCCCATGAAAGAACTGGTGCCAGCAAAATAAAGGCAGGGTTACCCTCCTTCCAGAAACCCTTTGAAACCTGATCTCCCCTCCCCCCAAAAGACACGTCTGACTTTGATCTTTCAAGCCACTGCCACTCAGATTTCCCCTGCGGCTGCCTCTGCCTCGTAAGGTCCGGCCAGCTTTCACAGGAGGGTGTTATTATCCGCACAGTTGCTACTTACAGCCACACTGAGCTTGGTTCCAGAATCTGGGGGAGAAAGATGTGGGCCTGGGCTTCTGTCTTGGGTGGCGTAAAATCAAATAGGTTCCAGGTCCTGGCGGAGCCTGGTGCTGCTAATCCCTGGGGAGGACCTGAGGTCCTGGCTGCCCCAGGACTGCGCCTGAGGGGTGGAGGCATGGACGGGACTTGCCCGCTCCTGGCCGGGTCCCCAGGAATCTCATCACGGAACAAAGTTATCAGGGAGGCAGGGAGCAGAAAGGACAGGAGCATCTCCTTCCTGGTAAAACACAGAAAGTTTCTGGCAGCAGACAGAAGGAAAGAAAACAAAGGGGATTGATTGGACATTATGGCAGGAATGTGGGACTTGGAAGAGGAGTCAGCAGTGGTTCTTGGCCAAGTGGTGACTCACAGGGACAGACCCCTCCAACCACAGGGAGTGTTCAGGGCTGTGCCCTATAGTATAAGGGGGTCTCAGAGACCTGGGGCTCAGGCTGAGGAAGAGGGAGCCTGTTTCCATCCGGCACTTGACAGACTCTCACCAGATGTCCTGTCTGCAGCCAGCACTGTGCTGGGGCCCCGGATACCGGAAACAGCAGCAGCCCCAGCCTCTGGGCAGATGGAGGTCAGTTGTGTGGGCCAAATGTGAATGTGGGTCCATAGCTCTGGAAGTGAAAGGGTTTTCTTCTGGGGCTCTGCAGCCCCTCCAGGGAAGGCTCCAGGCTCAGGAGCACAGGAAGGGGAGGCAGGGGCAAGAAGGGCATCACTAACTCTGGGCACACCCCAGTGTCCAGAGCCATTTTTCTCCTTCATTCTCTTCCTCTTTGCTTTCTATCCTGCCAAGTCCAAACTCAACAGATTTGATGGCCCGAGAATGGGGATAGCTCCTCCCCTGGGGCCTGTATACATCTGAGATCACCCCAGGGACCCTCTTGGCCAAGACAGTGTGCTTAGCTACCGCAGTCAACAAGGGGGTTCAGGCAGGGCCCCATCTCTGTGGCATCTGCTTAAATGGCCCCTCATGCCAGGTCCTGTGAGGGACAAAGTCCAGACAGGGGCTCTTCCCCCAGGGGACTGGTAAGTCATCATTCACCATCTGGACAGTCATAGTCTAGATTATGATCTGAGAAGCATGGTAAGTTGGAGAAAGGGGACCATTGTAGATGTGCTCCCGGTTGGAGGACTTAAGATTCCTTGTAAAATGTCGATCTCAGAAGCCTACTTCCCCCTAAATCATTTCAGGGTCTCCCACGCACACCAGAATAACAACTGGACTTCTCAGTGTAGCTTTCAAGACCCTGCGCTTTCCCTCTCCAGCTACCCCCTGCCATTCCACAGGCTCCCTGGGCCCCAGCAGCGCTGGGTTAACTGCTGGATCCCACGCAGACCAAACCTGTTGGCTGCAATGCTCCTTTGCACAGAGCGCTAACTTCCTTGTCTTTCTGGAAAATGTCTTTTCATCTTCAAACACAGCTCAAACCATAGCTCTTCAGTGATGTAGGAGAGGACCCTCAACACACGGGTGAGTAGACTGGAGTACCCCCCTTGGAGCTACATTTCTCCCACTCTGTGAAACTATTAAAGGTAACAGGGGAAATAAATGAACCTAAGTGTTTAATTTTCCACATCCGAGGTAGGTGCTCCAAACACACACACACGTTCTATCCATGCTCCAGCGTGTATCAGACTGTGGGAGAGACGGTGCACAGGCCACCAACGTTTGAGTTTCTCATCCCCCCAAATCATCGAGACATTGGAATAAACAATGTCCTAAGCCATTGCCAATGTTGTCCACTGACCCACCCCATTCACTAGTGGGGCCTGAAGAAGAGATCCAAATGTCTCTCCGGGGTACCAGGGTCCATTCTGGAATCCACCGGTCAGCGTGCTCCAAGAAGATGGGAACCTCCAGTGTTTGGTGTTTGGCCTTATTGTGTGGGTTGAGGGCCTAGAAGCTAGTTGGGCGGGAGTTATTAATGGTGGAGGCCCCTCCTGAAGAAAACAGAAGGTCCCTCCAACTTCTCCCCCTCCTAAAAGCCCCTTCTCTGGCTTCGCCCTGACACTCCCGCCAGGTCCCTGAGCAGAGCTGCTCGGTGGCTTCCTTCTCTGGTTCTGCACAGGGCCAGCAAGGGTGGATCTGGGTTGAAGCTGAAGACGAATGAAAGGTTGTTTTCATGAAAGCTGGTATTGATTCTGTTTTTAAAAAAGATGAAATCCAACTTCTGAAATGAGTCACTGTGGGGACGATCTGAGACGCGACATTTTTCTTTTCATTTCTTCTTTTCCTTCTGGAATTTTGAAGTTGAGTCTGTGATGGAGATGGGATAGATTGAACAAAGTAAGCTTGTAGAATGTTCCTTCTTATTTCTCCCTCTCTTTCATTCACTCATCCCCAAGAAGCTTGTGGTGCAAAAGACAATTGTATGGGATCTAAGCCAGAAGGTGTGAATCAAGGTCCCAGATCAACACAACCTGGAGGCTGTGGTCCTCCTGACAGCCCCCGCGGGGGTGCCCAGCCCTCCCTGGAGTCTCTAGCAGGCGCCCTGCGGCCACTGCTGACCCGGCCAGAGGACAGGCAGTGAGCAAGAGGATGCGAGCCTGGCCGAGGAGGCTGGCTCATGGCATTTGCCAGAATGTCCCTCTGAGAAGCCAGCACAGCTGCAGAAAACATTCCAACCACCTGGGGTGGGGGTACCGGGAGGGGAGAGAAGCCTCTTCTCCCAAGCTGTGTTTGTAAGGTTTGTTTTATATTTCCTTCAATAGGTAACAAACTGAATGTTTTGAAAGATCCCTTATGAAAGTGTTTCCCTTTAAAATAGAAACTCTGCTTAATATTATTTTCAGCGAAGAATGAGCCTCAGATCCCACCATGACCCCTTTGTCCGAGGAAGGTGGAGGGAAGGCTGGGAAGGCAGAAGCCCAGAGAGCTCGAGGTTGTCTACTTTCAGAATCACAGACTCCCCAGTCATTTCTGACAGACCTCTGCTTCCTGGGGAACCATCCTTAAAGACTAAGAAGGGCCTGTCCTCTGTCTTATACGTTCGGTTAGGTTCCTGCGGCCGGGGGCTGTGGCAGCCTCTGTCTGCAGAAACGACCTGCGAGGACTACCTCGGGTTAACAGCAGACGCACCCTCGATGCTCGGAGACTTTGCCCGTATGGTTCGGATCCTCCCACCTGCCACCTCCCCATGGCTGTCTCCTCAAACCTCTTCAGGGATATGCTGGCATTTCCCCTGCCCTGCACCCCCCAACCCACCAACCCACAGTGCCAAGCAGACAGCAGGCGCCTACTCAGTGCCCTGTGGCCTGAATCAGCCTGCGCACCAACCAGCCTGTCCGATCGCAAAGCCTCTCCTCACGCTTAGCAGCGGGCTGGCCCGTCTCCTTGGAGTCACCTGTGACTGATCAGCACTCCGCAGCTTCAAAGCCTTGTCCCTCCATCAAGTTTCAGGACCTTTGCCACCGGCAGGGCACAGAAGAAGCTCCAGGGAGCCCAGAAACTTAATCAATTTGTGGAAGGGGAGGCCTCCATCTGGGGACCCTCCTGTAGGACACGCGGCTTCTCAGTGTCAGGGCTCCCAGCAGGACAGACCTGGGACGCCTTCCCACACTGCCTCCCCACCCACCCAGATCCAAGTCCACACCCAAGAGGCAGCCAGTTCTGCACGCACGTGGGACATCTGCCCAGCTCCATCCTCTCTGACAGGGCCGTGGGGGCAGGTTTGGCCTCTCCCTCTTTGACCTTGTCATCACTGAGGGTCCCGTGTTCTCAGTGCTGCTGTGGCTCTCACGACAGGGCCTCGGGAGTCACCTGGCCTGAGGGTGGGCTGAGAGCAGAGAGCATCAAAGCCTTTAGAACCATGAGCCATAAAGAAGATTTTACCTCGCACTGAGTCAGGGTTGAAACCCCACCTCCCCTGCCCCACCACCACCTGCCTTCCCTGCCTAAAAGGGTTGCCGTGGGCAGCAAGGCCCATCAGGAGACAGGTGTCAGGGCAGGTAAGTGATGTTAGGCCTTGGGGTAGGGTGGCTGGGTTGCTATAGTGAGAGGGTGCCAGGTCCAGAATATACTTAGGAGGTCAGGTTAATAGAACTTGCCAATTGATGAGATTCAGGGAATGGAGGTGGGGAGTGGTAGTGAGTTAAATAACATTCTCCCCAAGTTCATGCCCACCCAGAAGCTCAGGCTGTGACCTCATTTGGAAAAGGGTCCTTGCAGATGTAATTAAGATGGCGTGTACGTGATTAGGATAGCCCCTAAACGTCTTCTTCATGGTCCCGAGATGCCACGGCAGTTCTCGGCATCCCTTCAGAATTCAAGGTGGAAAGAAGCAGAAAGGAAGAAGAGCCAGGTGAGCCCCGTTCTGCTCTGTTTTTAATCAGGAGAGTAAAGGCCTCCCAGGAACCTCTAGCCCACTTCCGCTTTGTTCAGGGGCTGAGGTTGCACCATGCCGCCACGCCTCGCCACGCTCCTCCGGAGGCTGAGAAAATGAGGATGCTGTCTTCTCAGCCTTGAGACCCGAATATGACCAGGGCAGGGGGACGGGAAACGGGTCATCCAGCCAGCAGTCCACCACACGGACAATCATGAGCCCGAGGCTTCCGTCTGTGTATGTTGGCTACTTATTAGAATTCCCCCCCCCACCAGTTATCCCCAGATCCCCTTGCAAGGTGGGAAAACCAGGCATTACTCACTTCCATTTATAGGTGAGGAAACGGAGGCCTAGAGCCAGAAAGGATTTGTCCAAAGTCACAAAAAGTCCATGACTGAGCCAGCCATCGAGCTCGGTTTCCTGGCTCCCAGCTGTGCGTATGGCATGCCCAATAAAATATATGAACCAGATAATCCTCAAAGACAGGCCATTGTTTCTGGTATACGACCTTGACGGGAGGCAGGCACGGTCCCCTGGGCAAGCGCCTAACTGCCTTTTGAAGACCAGAAACAGAAGCTGGGGCACAGTCCTGCTCCACTCAACAGAAGGTATAGTCCAGGCATTTCCTACCGCTTGATAGGCTAATTGCTTAATTGAATTTGTGCGAATTCCTGATGTCTCTTAGAGTTGAGTTGTCCACGAAATAGGCTGACTTGGCAGGTCAGAAAGACAAAGGCAAGGGAGGCAGCGACAGAGAACTCGTGGCACTGCTGCCTGGGCTGCCAGAGGCCTTCGCTCAGCTTGGACCTGTATGTGCTCTGGGTTGGCAGGGCGGGCACAGAGGCTGGGCTCCGTGAGACCCGTGCCAATGCCCAGCTGGTCCGGGCTGCTCACACATGTCGCCTGGCAAAGTCGAGCAAGGAGCTCAGAGGCGGGGGGTGGTGAGGGGAGCGGCTCCCATTCAGCCCAGGACCGGGGGTGGAAGGCATGATGAAGGTTCATTTCACCCCTGTGCAGCCTCCAGCCCAGCCTCCAGCCCAGCCTGGCCAGCACAACTTCTTAGCAGTTAGGGCAAGAACGGACACAGGACAAAGGGGCCTGAAAATCTATTCTCTAAAGTCCTCCACGGAGAACGGTGTCTTACGCTGGTTCTACCACGAATATGAACTGGGGCCTTTGTGTTCACGGAGTTCTGCGAAGATTGGCTGGTTTGCACCCGG
The DNA here is from genome assembly GCF_002007445.2 of Ailuropoda melanoleuca. Taxonomy (NCBI): domain Eukaryota; kingdom Metazoa; phylum Chordata; class Mammalia; order Carnivora; family Ursidae; genus Ailuropoda; species Ailuropoda melanoleuca. The sequence goes on from NC_048221.1 coordinate 129,000,660, forward strand.
ATCGGACACTGACTTCGGACATGAGCTCCAGTGAGAAGAAAAATATTTGGAGGTGGATTTGCCTGAGACACTGCTGTGTGTTAACCAAGTCCTGTGCCCTCAGCACCCCGTGGGACCACATATCCCACCCTCTTTTGCAGTTAGGTGAGGCCCATGAAACGAAGTTCTAACCAGTGGAATAACATGGTTGCCACTGAAATGTGAGTTTGCCTGTTCCAGCAATAAGCCTGTCCTGAGTCAACAACAGTGACACTGACATTTTACCTGCCCTGTTGCGAGGCAGTGTGGGTGGGGAGGATTTAGAGTGAGGTGTGGCTGGGTTCCTGTGTTGATGGGGCCACTGAGAAGCTGTGTGACCTCAGGAAGATTACTTAATTTCTCTGAACCTGTTTCCCCATTTGTAAAAAAGAATAATCTCCCTGTTCACAAAGAGGTCAGAAGAATTCTGTTAGGTAGTCCATATGACTATGATTTATTTCATAAAGAGCATGAGTGGAAATTGAGACAAAAGAAAGCAAAGCAATCACTTGGCCACCCCCAGGAAATCCTGGACTACATTACCAGGCTGGGAATTCATACTAAATTGATTTTAGAAACAGTTTGTTCTGAGTGGTCCAGAGAGGCAGAGCAGGGAGCCTGGCTTCAAGCTGGATGGAGGGCGGCGTGACCCTGGCTGGCTCCTCGCCTGTGTGCCGGTGCTGACGGAGGCCACAGGGTGGGCTCTTGCAGACAGAGAGGTGTCCACTCTCTGGACTGAATCTTCCCGGTGTTGGCTTCCGAACAGCGCCGGCTGGGCACCAGGAGGCCCCTTGCAGGCCCATGTGACCAGCTGTCACTCTTGGTCGTTCTAGCCATTCTGATAGATGTGCCATGATGGCTCATTGTATTTTAATTTGCATTTCCCAGAAGGCTAATGGTGATGGTCTCTTTTCCTGCTCATTTCCCACCTCTGCATCCTCTTCTCTGAATCATCTCTTCGTCTCTTCGCATCTTTCATCCATTTCTAATGGGGTTGGGTACGAGGCTTGCTTTTTTTTTTAATTATTGACATTTAAGAGTTCCTTAAGCCTAAATATTACTCTTGGGTTGTACATGTAGTTTGCCAATATTTTATCCCAGTTTGTAGTTTTTTTTTCACCCTCTCAATAGAGGGTTTTTTTTGTTTGTTTGTTTTTTTCTTGGTAGAGCAAGAGTTTTAATTTTGGTGAGGTCCACTCTACCCGTCTTTCCTTTTACAGGTCACTCTTTTGTTGTCAAGTCTAAGAACTCTTTGCCTTGCCCTAGATCGCAAACATCTCCATTTTATTTTTCCTGAAAGTCTTCCGGATTTACATGTTACTTTGAAGTCCACAATCCATTTTGAGTTAATATTGTAGATAAAGTGTGAGTTTGAGGTTGAATTTCAGCCTGGGCAGACTGCTCCAGCCCCATTTGTCGAAAAGGCTCTCCTGCATCCCTTCAATTGCCTTTCTACCTTTGCCAAACAGCAGCTGGCCAGACTTAGGTGTCCATATCTGGGTCCTCGATTGATCTGGGGATACGTCCCTGGCCAATACCGCACCATCTGGATCACTGTCGCCGTGTAATAAGCCTCCATATCGAGGAGAGTCATCCCTCCTACTTTATTCTTCTTTTTCAAGATTATTTTAGCAATTGTGGATCTTGTGCATTTCCATATAAAATTTAGAATAAATTTGTCTATGTCTGCAAGAAACCTCTCTGGAAATTTCGTAGACGTTGCATTTAACCTCTAGATCAGAAGGTGCAAGGGAAAACAACATCCTTATTATGGTTAAGTTTTTCAATCCATGGGCACAGTATGTTTCTCCATTTCTTTAGATTCTGCTGCCTTAAAAAAAAAAAAAAAAGAAAAGAAAGAAAAAGAAAAAAAGGGAGCTCCTGAGTGGCTCAGTTCATTGAGCATCCGACTCTTGATTTCTGCTCAGGTCACGATCTCAGGGTCTTGGGATCAAGCCCCGCATTGGACTCTGTGCTTGGCAGAGTCTGCTTGTCCCTCTCCCTCTGCTCCTCCCCCCACCCTCTCTCTCAAATAAATAAACAAATAAAATCTTAAAAAAAATAGCTGTATTGGGTTCTTTTTCCAATCATGTAGGTGAAAAAATAATCAAACAGCACCTTGTATACCGTAGGCGTACTCTAAGTGTTGCTGGATGAAGTCTAGTAACTAACATTTATTGGACCCTTCACATGTGTCAGAACCTACTCGTGTGAACTCACAACAGGCCTATGAGGTAGGCACAATTATTTCCGCTATTTTATAGGTGAGGGAGGCAAGTCTCCGAGAGGGAGCGGCGTGTAGTCCAGAGAGCTGGGATGTGAAGCCTGGCAAGCTGGTCCCACAGCCTCAGACTAAACCAGAGCATTCTATAGCCTTTCAAATAACTAAACTGAAAGTTGTTTAAATCACTGAAAAACTCACTAAGGGGGGTAAGGACTATCAACGATGTGTATACATTGTGGTATATTATAGACTGCGTACTGTCACAGGCCATCTACTGCGGTCGGCTGTACCCTGGACGCTGTTACACACCCGTGCTGCTGTAGGCTGTCTGCCGTTACATAGCGTGCACTGTGTAACGTTATGCATTACACACTGTGATACACTATACACTCTGAATGCATTATTAGGTACGGTGTACCGTATGACGTATGCACTATATTATGTACTGCACGATGTTATACACTGTATATCTGTGCACTGGATACTGTTGTCCGCTCTGTACTATATATAGGGTTATGTGCTCTTATTGTTATATGCTGTATACGGTTATAGACCGCCAGCTAGTAACATTGTGGTTTACATGCTACTAGATGTCTCTGTAAGCACAGTATGTGTGTCCCCATTATTTATGTACTTTTTAACATATATACGTATATATTAGAATAGGGCACCTGGGTGGCTCAGTCAGTGAAGCGTCTGCCTTTGGCTCAGGTGATGATCCGGGGTCCTGGGATGGAAACCCGTGTCAGGCTCCCTGCTCAGCGGGGAGTCTGCTTCTCGCTCTGCCCCTCCCCCTCTCATGGTCTCTTTTTCTCTCTCAAATAAATAAATAAGGGGCACCTGGGTGGCTCAGTCATTAAGCATCTGCCTTCGGCTCAGGGAGTGATCCCAGGGTCCTGGGGTCGAGCCCCGCGTCGGGCTCCCTGCTCTGCTGGGAGCCTGCTTCTTCCTCTCCCACTCCCCCTGCTTGTGTTCCCTCTCTTGCTGGCTGTCCCTCTCCCTGCCAAATAAATAAATAAAATATTAAATAAATAAAAATTTAAAAAACAGAATATACTACACATTTTATTTTGTACATTCTACTATATTGTACCTTTTTTCCACCTTTTTTAGACTTTTTCTGAGTTGTGGAATATAGCTCTACAGTGTCCTTTTTAGCCGTTACGTCGTCAGCCCACTATTACTGACATTCTTGGCTATTTCCCTACTGCCATTTAGGTTGTTTGAAACTGTGCACAAGGATAACGTTGAGAGGATTTCTTTATATTCACGTCATTGTGGGTCTATTCCTGGAATCGGAGCCACCGTGTAAAAGGGTGTGCACATTTTAAATTTTGCTGTCTATTGCTAAACTGCCTTCCTCTTGGCTTGAGCTGATTTCTATTTTCAGTGAGTCCCTTTCCCAAGACTTCTCAACACGGGGCCTTGCTGACCTTTTTCATCTCTACTGATCTCTTGCCATCCCCTGAGAGAAGGGGCGGGGCAGAGGCACGAACACCCCTGGCTGATGTTTAGAAGGCCTGGTGTGAAGACGACACAGACTTGATTTTGCTTCATCAGAGCCTTGTCCTCCACTGAGCCTCCCCGCCAGGCCGGGCTGGGTCTAGGTGCCCCTCTCTCCTCCGGGGCCACGTGTTTGGGCCACTGGTGTTTGAGTTGGTTGCCAGCGAGACATTCCCTGCCAGAGTAAGCCTGGGTCCTGAGATACTAGCCCTGACCCAGAGTGGCCAGTCCTCAGGGTTTGGATTTGGCCAAAGCCTGCTGAGTAAGAGGACTGGGCCTAATACCGCAGATTCCATCTGTTTCGCCCCGGGTGGACTCCCCCTTCCCTATCTGAGTGGGGAGGGGGAAGTAGGATGAACCAGAACAGAGGATACCCTCTAGGAGGTATGAGAGCAAACTGACCACCAGCTCACCCTCCAGCCGGTGGCCTGGGTGTGGGAACCTCAGTGAGAGTCAGTGTCACAAAAGAGGGTCCCTGTTTTCCGCAGGGAGAAAGAACCCAAATGAGGGAAGGCAGATGCCAAAAATCATAGTAAAAGCTCAGAAGTTAAATGATGGCTGAGACCAGAATCCAGACAACTGGAATCATCCGGATTTTCATCAGCCACTTGCCCTGAAGTGGGCTTCCTATAATTAATTTTTCTATCTACTCTACTAAAACTCAGTGAGGAAGGCATTGATATCCCCGTTCTACGGCTGAGGCCGCACATCGCAGGGAAATCGACTGAGGGGCTGCCAGACTGTGCCTTGCCCTCTCTCTTGACCAGCCAAGTTCGTGGCCCTGGGCAAAGGCAGCTTTGGCATACAGGCAGGTCTTCTAGGTCCAGAGACCCAGCGTCCACCCTGCCCTGTCCCTGCGTCACAAGTCTGCTCTTAGGCCTTTGCCTTCGTGACCCCTGCATGGGGAGGCAGCCCCAAACCAGGGGCAGCCAAGAGCATGAGGAGCCCCGAGGGCAGCTAGAAAAAGGGCCCTGCAGAAACCTGCCTGGGAGCCCACAGAGGGCGGAGAGAGCAGGCAGCACGCTCAGGGAGCCCTGGAGCCCCTCACTGTGTGGATGATGGCTGTGGCAGCAGAAAGTGTTTCCAGAGAGGCCCAGTGAGAGCAGCAGCGCCCAGGCCCCGGACTAGCCCCCATGGCCCAACACATAGCTCCTGCTGGTGGAGGTGCTGGGTGACTGAATGTTAAGGTGCCACGAGGTGTAGAACAAGGGAACCAGCGAGGTGTCTGCAGGCAGAGCTCAGGGCTAGAAACCAGGAGGCCTGACCAGCGTCTCTCAGGGCCGTGAACTCTCATGGCCAGGTTGATGCCCCTTTTGAAAATGGCCAGGGGCTGGTGAGACAGTGGATAAAGGGATTAATCAGGGACGGAGATGAGCTTTCATAGATTTGGGGGGTGAGGAGTACAGCAAACACTCTGGAAAATGTAGCGGGCTCTAGAAGTTGAGTGCTTTCTGTGTAGCGGAGGGAACACTGGACCACGCTGTCCACCACCCTGTGTAACCAGAAGTTCTGGGGCGAAAAGAATTCTGAATATTGAATCAAAAAATAAAAACCTACGTAGGTGGGCTGAAGTAAAAAGAAATAAAACAAATTAATTGTCCAGAAAGAAAAAACAAAAGAAGTTCTGGGGCGCTCACTGGGCATCCCGCACACCCCTACGCTCTCATTCATCCACACACCTCTGCTGAGTGGTCAGACCGCGCCTTGGCCCCTGCTGTCTGTTTCCTCTCTAACTCCCGGCCTATGCCCAGTGAATGCCAGGAAGCCAGGCTGGGTGGCCAGTTCTGCCCAGCGCAGCCCCAAGCCAGACCTCGAACCCACTAGCAGCTCTGTGCCTGAGGCCCAGCGCCCAGGTAAGAGCCGCTGTCGCCCGAGCTCCCAGCTTTGTGTGTCTGCAGGGAAGGACAAGCGGCCTCTTGGGTTTGGGGACTCTTCGGTGATGCCCAGCGTCTGAACAGGCCGGCTCCCTTGTCTGCGGGGGGATCACCGTGACTCCTGGGATAGCCGATGTCTTCTCCCTGGATGGCCTCCAACAGGCCCTCAGCGAAGAGTAAACAGGAGAACAATTCAAAGATTTATGGATTGTTCTTTCCGAAAGGACCTCGGGTTTGGGAGCTTTTGCTACATTGTAGAGACTTTTAAAAGACTTCAGTCATCCTGCTGCCCCCCCCACCCCCACCAGCGGAAGGTGAAGCCCCGGGAGGCAAGAACTGCTCATTCCAAGGACAGCTCACCTTCTCCACCCAAGTGAAGCATAATTCATTCCCATTCACAAAGAATTAGTGTCTAATTATTCATTAACCCCTGCTGGCTATTTTATTCCTGGGCGCCAAATCCTCTCCATTCTGGGCCAAGAGGGTGGGTATGACCTCGCTTATAGACCCTTGATTCACCTGGAGCTTCTGTCAGCGATGCGGCTAACCAGGGCTATCTCTCCCTGTCGGAAGGCAAGGCGACTCATCCCAGCCCTGCATCTCCTGGGGGTGGGGTGGGGACTGGTGAGGATCGGCTCTGTATGTAGCAAGTGAGGGTGGCACCTCCCACCTAAGGGCCAGGAAGAGTCAGGATTGGAGGGTGCTGCAGGGGGAGCCTGGGCAGGTCCAGACTCTGGGGCCCAAGCCAGGGTGGGGAGGGCCGTAAAGGGCCATTTGCCCAGTCCCCTCACTGTTCAGTGGAGAAACTGAGGTCCTAGATGACAGAGGCACAGCATTTGCCAAAGCTTAAAGGCAAGGAGACAGATTTTGAGAATGTAGAGGCAAGCACTTAAATAAGGGGCTCTAAGAGAAGAGACTCCTTCCTCCGAAAACTGTGTATGTGCTCATACGCTCCAAAATCTGCATAAATGACAAGGGAGTCAGACCCCTTGAAATCCATCTTTGTGATCTTAGCTACGAAGTCATGATCTTTACAAAACAAAACAGAAACTTTTGAGTGACAAAAACCCACCATAAACAAAGTAAAAAGGCAAAGGCAAAACTACAAAAAATACTTGTAACTTCTTTAAAAGAGGAGGTTACTCTCCTAATAAGTAAGGAGCTTCTGAAACTAAAGGAGGAAGCAATGAACAATCCTATTTTAAAATGGGCAGAATGGCTGTTAAATATATATATTTTTAAAAAACTACTCAAACTCACCCATCAGAGATGCACATTTAAACTACCCGACATACCATTTTTTACCTATTAGCACAAATCTGTAAGTTTGACATCACACCATTTGGGAGAAGCTGTGGCATTTTCAGACTTAGAGGAATGAAAAATGTTACAACCCCATGGAGGCAAGATCTAGGAAAATTCCGTGCGCATTTATCCTTTATTCCAGCAATCCCACTTAGGGACCTCTTCCTAAGATACAAAATGACACAGGCATGAAGCTCTCCTTTGCAAGACAATATATAACAGTGAGAGACTGGAACTGACTCAGGTATTCTTCGGTAAGGGGCTAGCTGAATGTACGTCCCCCCAGTGCAGTATTAGGCAGCTGGAACAAGGAATGAAGACTATATCTCCAACCACTGCTATTGAGTAATATGTCAGTCATAAGATTAAGTGAAAACACAAGGTGCACTGCTGGGTTTATATTATGCTATTGCTTATCTAAGGAAGGAAGGCCACAAGCATACCTCGACTGTGATTTCTGAATTCTCTGAATACCGTTTCCCACTGAAAGGAACCAGGGCCACTTGGAGAAATGGCTGATTGCAGATCTGAGGAAGGAAATGTACAAGAGCTTAAAGCTTCTTGTCATACCAAAGCCGAAATCACTGGGACTGTTTCAGAAGGACTCAGAGCTAACTTGAATAAGCTCCCACCAGCTGAAAATGAGATAATTTGAGCATAAAGGTGGGGGGAAAACCCCACAATAGATTAAAGCACACCAAAGGTGCTAAACCCATGGCTGGCAGCACTGATAAAGGACAGCTGTGGAAGTCTTGGGACAGCAGGAAGAGGGACTGAGGGCAGGGACCCACCCAGCACTATGGCCTGGGAATGACCTGCTCAAGCACTCCCATCATCCCAGAGCCTCAGGGCATCAGGCGGGAAGACTCCTATCCTGAGAGGTATTTCCATTAGACTTCTTTTCACATAACCCAGGTGTCCTCCAGCACCCTTGGGAGTCAACTCCTAGGGGAGGGGACAGCCTTGAACATATTGTTGCACCAGGGCTGAGGACAGAGGGGAGCCGATGGAAGGCTGAATCGTCCATTGCTGCCCTCATGCCCTTTCTACCACCTCCTTCCTGGACCTGTCCTTATGGTCTCCCACCTGGGTCACCACACAGCCTGTAGTGTGTGTGCTCTACCCAGCTTCCCGAGACCCTCCAGGTAGAATTGCCTCCTGATCTTGCCCTCACCCTGCTCAGAACCTCTCAATGTCTCCTCGGCACTCAGCTTCCACAGCCCCCTGCTCGCACATCCTATTCCAGCAATGCCTCCTGCGGGAAGAAGCCGGGCTTGAATTACAAATGCACCAGAACTGTGACCGGGTCCTCCTCTCAGAGCCCACAGAGGCCAGGCCCAGTGCCACGTCGGCACTTTTGTTCCTCTTGTCCTTCCCCTCTTCAGACACCCGCCCCCACCGCACCTGCTCAAAACTCACTGCAGGGGGAGGGCTGAGTGCCTGCCCCTGCCAACTATAGCCCACAATGCAGCTGGGGGGCTGGTGGTAGTCTGCCCGGCCCGAGGAGGGAGAGGCCCTGCTCTCCCCATTCTGGGGCTCTGCAGCTGCTGCCTAGCAGCTGTGCCTGCTGCCGGGCTCAGGAATGTACCCAGAACCCGCCCCCCGCCCGGCCACAAGTTGAGCCCAGAGAGGGAGCTGCTCCTCTGAGCTCTCCACTGCCTCGGCCCACATTGCCCTGCCCTCTCATACCCTATCGACCCCCACAAGCCTTCCCCCCGGGAGCCAGGGAGTGGAGAGCATTGGTCCAGAAGCCCATAAAGTTCCAGAAGGCCAAGACAAATACTCTCGCTGTAGAAAACAGCATTCTGTGTGCGGAAATTGACAGACGATATTATCACATTTCAGAGCAGTTCAGTGTTTCCCGAAGTGTGAGCTCTGTCGCTGGAGGAGGGAAGCATTTGTGCCAACTGTTTGACGAGTTTCCACGGAAGCCACCAAATGCACAAAGCTGCCTGGGAGCAGCCGGCTTCTCCACCAGGTCCCACGTGCGACTCCCTTGAGTTTCCTGCCGACCCCAGAGCAGTGCGTGGCGCCCTGGCCCTGCTCGGTCTCCTGGCAGGGGTCCCGCCCTGGAACACGCTGGCCTGATCAGCTCCTTTTGCCAGGACATGAGCAGAGCTGGAGGGACACTTCTGCTATCTTCCCTTGGAACTGCATTCGTCTTGCCATCCTAATGAGGTAGAAAGAGAATGGGAAGTGAGGGAGAGAGAGGAGCTCTGTGTATCCGCCTCCCGTATGCCCCCCACCACCATGCAGCTCCAAATCTAGAATGTGCCCTCTCACCCTGGAGCGGCAGCCCCTCCCCGAGCCTGCAGCCTGCTGGCATGTCACTGCGGCCTTTGTGGGACACTAAAGGGATTAGTCTGTCATTCCCAGCACCGTGGGTCACTGGGCGACAACTAGCTCCTCTACCACAGAAGGAGACCAGGGATCAGGAATTACCAGCTGTTCCTGCTCCTGAAGATGCCAAAAGGCCCCGTGGGGATTTTCAGTACTCCTCTCTAGAAATAGAAAGTGGGTGTTGAGAGCGTTAGAGTCTCAGGGCCTATCCATTAATGCAGGGTAATGTTTAAGAGCACAAACTCAGTAGTCAGAATGTGGGGCTCATTTTACATTTACATGATGTTGGGCAAGTGACTTAACTTCTCTGTGCTTAGTTTCCTTATCTGTAAAATGGGAATGCTAAGAGTACCTACCGCTTAAGGTTGTCTCAGGACAATTAACATGTTAATACTTAACGTACTTAGAATGCCCAGCACACAGTTAAGATACGATGTGTTAACTAGCACGGGGTGGGGGTCAGTGTAAGAGAAGAGCATGGGCTCTGATTACCAGAATTTTGATCCTGGCTCTGTCTCCTTTGAGCTGCGTGACTTTGGACCAGTTATTAAAGGCTTTGTGCCTCAGTTTTCTCATCTGTAAAAGGGGATGACACTAACTAAAAAAGGGTTAGATGAGCTCATGTTTGCAAAGCGCTCAGAGCAATGCCTGGTGTTCTATGAGCTATTTTTACGGTTCCGTTATTGTCATTATTATTGCTATCATTATCATTTCTCAGCTGGGATTACTGACAGGGGCTGCAGGTTGTGACAAGTAGAGATCCCCAGTTTCCCCAGAGCCAGGATTTCGGGGCCCAGAAGACGATGGCCTGCTTTGGCCCTGGTCTTAGGGACAGGCCACATCTGCTTAACTCTGGGGTCCTCGTTTCCCAGGAGAGCAGATAAGGGACCTGCCCACTGCTCTGTCCTCCTCGCTGGGTAGGTGTCATCAAGAAGGGTGGCCCAAACCATCACCAATGACACCAGACTCTGGACCTCAGTAGATGTAGCTTCGAACCCCACCTCTCACTTGGCAGAAGCCCTGTGACCCTGGCTGAGCTGCTGAGCTTCCTGACCCTGTTTCCCCATCTCCCAGTGGAGGCAGGAACTCCTTCCCTATGGAGCCGGGGAAACTCCTGGCCCCACCCCCTGTTTGGCAGAAGCAGGGCCTTCTCTTCCTGCTACTTTCCCGACCTCTTAACTCTGTCATTTGGGGCCTGCGGAGGCTGCTAGGAGTTTTGGATTTGGGGGGCGAACACTCATTTCACTTCCCTTTCTCCCTCAGCATCAAAAGCCGCAAGCCAGAGTCGATCAGACAAACCTAAAGAGCCCTTTAACTTCCTTGACCGGTACCCCAAATCCCGAGGAACGGCATTTATGCTATGACGGGGAAGGTCTATCTCTGATACCGTGCTGTGTTTTCCCTTACCCCAAGGAGTTTTATTTTAGACCTCTTTTATTATAGACCTTTCTTCTATGCATTCGCAAACATGCATTACTTTCCTGCGATGGGGCCTACTCTCTAGATGATTCTCGGACATCCCACTTGTGTCTAACAACCTGTCTTCAGTCCACATGGAGCTTCTCCTGCTTTTAATGGCTGCAGATTATCCATTTGTGTGGATGCACAATTTGTGCTGCGTCTCCTCTATTGTTAAGCATCTAGATGTTTCCAATGTTTTACTTTTATGAACATTTGCACTTGTGTCTCTGTGCACGTGCGTAAGCATTTCGGTGAGTGCTTCCCAGGGATGGAATTCCTAGGCCAAAGGATTGAAAGAGCCACACTTACCCCACGCTCAATCTCCTTTCCCTCCTTTATTTTCATTCATAGCATTTACTAATTCCAGGATAGACTTATTTGTGTATTATCTGCTTTTCCCACGAAAATAAAAACTCCACGGGAGCAGAGACCTTATCTTTCTGATGTACTGCTGTATCCCCAACACCTAGAATAGTGTCCAGCTCGGAGTGAGGACTCGATAAATATTTGTTGAAGGATGGAATGGATGAAAAGACATGCACATTTTCAATGTTGATGGGTGTTGCCAAGTTATTTTCCAAAATAAGTCATACTCTACCAAGAGAGGAAGAGACTGTTCCCCACACCCTTAGCAACAGTGAACATTATCAACTTTTCAAGTAACTGTTCCCATCTACTAGCGGGAAAATGTTATCTCCTCATTCACACCACTCTTTAATCGATGCCTCCCAAGTCATGCCTGGCCTCTCATGGTGATGGAGCCAGACTGCTTCGAGAAGCTGTTTGTTTGCAGTAAACGTGCAGAGAGCCACAGACTGAGGCACGCAGAGAGCTGGGGTACGCGGGAGCAGGGGACAGGGCAGTGGGGAGGGCTCTGGACAGCGTAACGGTCACCGCCACAGCAGCTGTGGGTAAATGACCACAGCTGGTCCGCAACTTGAGGCAGAAGAAAAGCTGCCCTGGGCCCTCCAGAGAGGACCCCGAGGAAGCTGAAGGGCAGGGCCGGCCCCCCATCAAAGGGGACCACATGTGGGCAGGAGGCAGCCTGGCCCCGGCCAGGCCCCACCCTCACAGAGGGATCAGGGGGACCAGAGTGCCCAGCCCCAACGAGCTCTGAGTCATTGACCTTCATCTTCAAAGGGTCCTTACCGGAGACTCTGATTCTTCCCTCCCTGAGGGGCTGGTGTGACCACGAGTGTCTCAAAGCCTTTATTCTCATTCCGGGCCATCCCACTTGACCCTCTGTTTGTCACAGTGGCTCCCAGAGGAGGGGCAGCTTCTCCAGGCTTCAGGGCTTCAAACAGAAACATTTCGAGCATTGAGTAACCCTGCACCTCTTTGGTAGGATGTCTGAGGGGGCTCCCAGGGCCTGTCTCCTGACACCCCTGCCCCGGGGGAGCCGCGGGTTTGGAGTCTGGATGTGATCCGCACCACTGACCTGGTTTCTTCAACCTGTCTGTACTGCAGGAAGGACCGTATAGTCCTAGTTTAGAAGAGACCTAAGAGATACAATGACTTGTGGATCTGCTTGAGTTCTGGTTTAAGTAAACCAACCACAGCAGACATTGTTGTGACCACTGCAGAAACTGGAATACGGACTGTCAGGCAATCGCACAGAATTGTTCATTTCTTTGGGTGCAACAGTGATATTTTGGTTATGTACAAAACTTATTTTTTTAGAGATGCAGAGCGAAGTATTCAGGGTGAAATCTATGTCAGTAGTTTGCTTTAAAATACATAAGCAAAGTGTAGATGAAGCAAATAGAGCAGCCCGTTAATCACTGGTGATCTGGGGAGCAGGTGTAAGGGGTCTATTACTGCATCCTCTCGATTTTGCCGTATGTGTAACTGTTTTCAGAATAAAAATGTTAAAGTCGAAAGAAGAGAAAGGGGAGCGGGAGGGGAAAGGATGAGCCTAGAGCTGCACACACAGAGCCTGGGGTCGGCATCTGTCACTGAGCACAGTGAGAAGCCACCCGAGAACCTCAGACAGCAGCGCTGATCAAAAGAAGCCTCTGGATAGGGTTGCCTATTCCTCTCTAAGTCATGAGTAAGCACTTGGAATTTGGCAGCGTCCTTCCACGACAGGCCTGGTTTCCAGGACTGCAGGGCCAGGATAGGGTCTCGCTGACTTACAGCAGAGTCAGTACTCTCCCGGGGAGACAGGGGGATACCCCAAAGTCAGCCTCAGAGTCACCCATCCTGAGGATCCGAGGTCCTCATATTGACAGGCTGTTCCCCGTTCGGCCCGCTTGGCAGTGGCCTGCCATGGCTGTCTGAGAGCTGGCAGCCGGCAGGAACGGGAGCACAGTCCCATTCGACTGCTTGTTTCCAGCAGCCCCAGCCAGGCACGTGATACAGGAGGTGGCGACTTCACCTGTCCGGCGTCGATGTGGGGCAGAGAAATGGAGGACCTGGCCCAGCAGGCCCCCCGGGAAGGCAGAGCCTACACCATCTGCAATGCAGCCAAGCGAGCTAGCCTGTTCAGTGTTCGCAAAAGCTGAGACAACCCGACACTTCTCAGAGGTCAGAATTGGCCCGTGTGAGCGCAGGGGAAGTCATCTGCAGATCCCACCACAGAAGCAGGCTTGCCAAGCTGAGTCTTTACAGGAAAAGCTGGGGTCCCCCCCCCACCAGGCCCCAGGCTTAGAGCCTCCCGGAGAGAGGATGAGACATACTTCGCCCACCTTTTTTTCATAGACTATTTTTTTAGAGCAGCAAAAATGAGAGGAAGGTACAGAGATCTCATGGATCCCTGGTCCCCACACAGACACAGCCTCCCCCCACCCATCAACATGATCAGCGTGATCCGCTGGTTACAGTTGATGACACATCAGTATCACCCAAAGCCCAGGGTTTACATGGGGTCATTCTTGGTGGTGCCCATTCTGTGGGTTTTCACAGATGTAGAATGACATGTATCCGTCACTATCATATCATACACAGTAAGTTTGCGGCCCTAAAAATCCTCTCTGTTCTGCCTGTTCATTGCACCCCCAACCCAAACCCTGGCAACCACTGATCTTTTTACTGTCTTCATAGTTTTGCCTTTCCAGAATGTCATAGAGTTGAAATCATATAGTGTATAGCCTTTTCAGGTGGGCTTTTTTTCATTTGGTAATACTCACTCAGGGTTCCTCCATGTGTTTTCACGGCTTGAGAGCTCATTTCTTTTTAGTGTTGAACAGTATTCTGTTGTCTGGATGGACCACAGTTTATGTACCCATTCTCCTACTGGAAGCCATCTTGGTGCACACTCCGGCCCACCAGTCCCTCTCCAACACTCCCGTAAGCTGGCCTGGGCCTCGATGTCTACAGGGTGGACAGTTTGAGTTCCACAGGGGTCTCTGTACAAAAAGCCTGAAGATTAGTGAGAGATTTCAGAGGTGAGGATAATGAGTTCCATCCACTCAAAAAAACATTCCCTGAGCGCCTACTTACTGCTGTGACTGCCTGGTGTCAGGCTTAGGGTCATAGAGATGAATAGATGATGGGGGCCCTGCCCAGAGTGTCCCACAGCCCAAGGAAAGGACAGAGCCAGACTCAGACCATTCCAGCCCAGTATAGGAGAATCAAAGCCCAGGGCTCTGTTCTGCAGGGCGTGGCAGAGCAGGGTACCTCCGCACGTGACCAACATGGGCTGGTGGGCCCCTGGGGAGAGCTAACAGACAGCAGTTATTCTCAGGGTGTGGTCCCCAGACCACCAGCAGCAGCAGTCCCCGGGAACTTATTAAAAATGCAAATTCCCGGGTCCTGCCCCAAACCTACTGAATCAGAAACTGGGGATGGAGCCCAGCAAACTTATCTTAACAAGCCCTCCAATGGATTCTGACGCATGTTAAAGTGTGAAACCGTTGGCACAGATAGAAAGGAGAGACCCAGGGCCCCGCAAGGAAAAGGCAGAGATGAGTTTGACCTTCCTGGGGTGGGCAACCAGGGAGTTTTGAGGAGACAAGATTTCCATTTGAGGGGAAAAGGAGTTCTCCATCTGACAGCTGCTCAGCAGTGAACCCAAAAGCCATGGTCACGGTGAATTCCTCTTTCTGGAAGTTTGGAACACAGGCTAGGTTTATTAGCCAATATTTGGGGTTCTGGTACCAATTCCAAGGTGGGTGGGTCTCCCCTACCACGAACAAGCAAATCTCCAGACACTAGCTGGGTGTCCTACAAGTCCGCTCAGTTCTGATCCTATCTACCCGAAAACAGCATCGGGTCCACTTGTAGGGCTCAGTCCTACAGGACAGTCCCGCCTTCAGACACCAGCTGCAGCCCCAGCCTGTCACCTGTGCTTCCGACTCACCACATATAGATCGGAGGCTCTAGTGACCCCCTCTTTGGGTTCAATTAATTTGGTAGAGTGACTCACAGAACTCAGAGAAACGTTTTACTTACTAGATAACCAGTTTATCACAAAAGGATGTAACCGGGGAACAGCCAGATGGAAAAGATGCATTAGGCAAGGGGTGGGGAAAGGGTACAGAGGCTCCATGCTGTCCCAGAGCACCGCTCTCCCTGAACCTCCATGTTCACCAATGCAGAAGCTGTCTGCACCCCATTCTTTCAGGGTTTTTTGGAGGTCTCGTTACATCAGCATGACTGATTAAATTGGCGACTGACCTCCATCTGAAGCCCTTCCCTCCACCCAGGAGGCTGGGGAGTAGGACTGAAAGTCCCAGGCCTGTAGTCGGGTTGGCTCCCCTGGCAACCAGCCCCCACCCCTAGGTGTGGCCCAAAAATCGCCTCATGGACATAACATCTTTCGGGTTCACATCACTTAGGAAATTCCACGGAATTTAGGAGCTCTGTGTCAGAAATGGAACGAAGACCAAATACACGCATTTCTTATTAGAAATCACAACATCACAGCCAGGACAGGCTACATTATATGATGGTAACACATGCCCTCCAGTCTCAGTCAAGTTTCTTTCGCGCTTACGCAAAGGCTGCTGTGTAGCTCGGGCCTCTTCAGGCCCTGACCTCTGTGATGGTCTGGATGACCCAGCGGCTCTGTTATCTCCTCACAAACCTGCCTGCATCAAAGCTGAGAGGGAAACACAGAGAGGGAGAGATGCCTCCCCGCAGAATCTGACACGTGGCTTTTGCTCGTATGTCGCAGGCGAGAAATGCCACTCTGCCCATCCTCACTGCAAAGGGACTTCAAAGGGGGGCCACCCACGGATCCAGGGAGGAAAGGAGAAGCACTGGGAACATCTACCACAAGGAAAAGCTTCCTTCCGAGGAGATAGCAGGAGAGGAAAGCAGGCAGACAGGGCCGTTGTGCTGGAAAGAAGGTAGATTTCTTTAAAAATCTTTTCCGAACTTGAGGTTCTATTTATCTCTAATTCTTCGATTCTGAGAATGCTTTAAATTGCCAAGGCGTTCTATTTCCAAAAGGTTCTAGGATTCCAGGAAAGTTTACTCATCATTCAGCTGGTAACACCAACACCAAATCACAGGGCCCTGGAGGCTGGGCGTCCGGAACGCAGGGTGCCGCCAGGCAGGGCAGGGTGCAGTGAGTGAGGCCCCGGCCCGAAAGGAAAGCGCACAGGGTCCAGCACACCTGCCCAGGCCTGGCCGGGGTCCAGGGCTAGGGCTACGAGCATGCAGACATGTCCAGAGCAGGAATCAGCCTTCTCGCAGGTCTGGAAGAGGAAGAACAAATCACAGCCATCTCTGGAAACAGAAAAGAAGAATGGAGTCAATCCCATGTCCCTGGCCCTGTTCCAGCCCATGATTCAGGGGTTGTGGAGCGGGGCAGCAGCTGCCATGGGGCCAAGTGCATAGTGCCAACATCATGCCAACCATTAGAATACTACCCCTCAACCGCACCCCCACCCCTGCCCCCCATCCCTTCAGGGCAGCACCCTCAACTGCACCAAGGGCACAGCAAACTCAGGGAGTGAAGCACCCTGGGGCACGGGGGTGGGGGTGGGGCAAGGGTCCTCCTTGCAGCAATCTGAGGAGGCAGGGAGCAAGTGAGGAAGAAGGGCAAGGTTGAGCCAGTCTGTAAGCTCTCTCCTCCTGCCATCTCATGAGAAGGAGGGGGTCACCCCTCGCCCAGCTCTGCTCAGCCCCTGGCTGCACTGTGTGCCCCCTTACCAGCCCATTTTAGTTAAGATGTCAGCATTATGGGAGCTCCCCCAGAGAAGACCCTAATGGGGTCAGGGCCCCAGCACTGACTCAGAATGCAGCTTCTTTCTCCTGGGGACAGATGGGACTGATGGCCATTGTTCTTAGGCTCGATATGTTAAGTCACTGTGTGCTTTGCTGAAAGATAAATTGCATATCTGCCCTGAGGGAGAATGAATCACATCAATAATTCCCTTGCTTAAAGCCCATTTATTTAGGATCCTGCTCGAGGTTGTTTTTTAATAGATAAATTAGGGAGTAATTCAAGAAAGACAAAAGGGCACAGTAATTGAGTTTCCCCTTGGCCTACAAATTTTGTCCTCAGAGAAGAAATAAAAAGGACTCGGGCTGTCCTTGGTTTGCTCAAACTGTTGCCTAAAAGTCTTAAAATGACGAGAGAGAGACAAAGAAAGAGACAGAGAGAGAGCACAGTCCTGCAGCCCAGTGTCAGGCCCTCGGGCATCCACTCAACCCCTAAACCAAGCCAACAGGAAACTTGGGGTGCAGTGGGGGAGAAGAGGCAGGCTGACTCATGGAGACAAAGCAGGGCCCTGTTGCCCCGTGCTGCCCCGGGCTGCACCCCCAATTGTACTGCCCCTTTCGAATCTCAGAAGTATTCAGGCTGCCTGCACCCCCAGGTCCCAGGGTCCCACAACTCACACTCAGAATCCTTGCCACCCCGTGTGCCTGGAGCTGTTGTGAAGGCTGAATCCATGGCCCTCGGGCCGCCCCACAGGCCAGACAGCTGGGCCAGCCCCACACCCTAGAGGTGGCCTGCAGGCCTGGAGACAGGCCCATCCTAGCAAAACATCCCTCTTCAGCAGCAACAAACCTAGCATCCAGCCCAGGAATCCCAGGGCCGGGGAGCTCCTACCCTGATGCATAGTCCTGGGCAGAACACTTGTCCTCTCTCAGACTTGGTCTCCTTAGCTGCACAAAACACAGGGTGGGAGGCAGTCTGGAGAGGACTTTTGGGGCCCCCTCACCTGACATCAGAACTTGCACCACGCATTCTATTTTTTTTTTTTTAAGCAAACTGTACCCCTAACATGGGACTCAAACTGACAACCCTGAGATGAAGCGCGTGCTCTTCCAACCCAGCCAGCCAGGTGCCCCGGCACCAAGCATTTTGAGGTGCGGCCAAATCTGTCAACACTTGCTGGGCAGCGTGGAGAAGTGGATTCTCAGACCTGATTCAGCTCCTGCCTGCCCGTGGAAGCATTCTGCTGGGCTGCCGGTCCCTCTGGGTGTGGCCCCTTGACAGGAACCAAACAGGGAACAGGAAATGGGTATTTGTGAGGAAGGCCGGGTGGGCTGCAGGGCTGAGCAGAGGGACAGCACGGAGGTCCCCGTCTGCAGCCTCAGCCCCTTGCCCAATGACTGAGTGCCCTCCATTTCCCAAAAGCTACAAAAATATGGGGCATCCAAGCTGCCACCTCAAAAACAAAACTGGGGCTGCCCAGGTGTCCACAGCCCCGGTCTTGGGCCAGGTCCTTCTCAAATGTCACCATCTAAGCTTCTAGAATCTCCCTGCGTTACTCGCCTCTCCCTCTTCTCAGTCCTCCTCCCCACCCCCATTCAGCTGCTCAAAGGCAGCTTGAAACAGGCTGCTCACACCTGCAGAGCCACAGAAAGTGTCTTCAGGGAGCAGACAGACAAAGGGGAGGTGGCAGTCAGTTCTGCAGAGCACAGGGGCTCCCAGCGGTGCCAAGGGGATGGATCTCCATATTCGCTCAGGTCAGAAATCCTGCTACGGCCTCCCCTCCTGCCTGTGGGGCTCCCCCAGGCTCAGTGCCGCCCAGGCTCCTTATTGGTGGCCCTGTCCAAATGGCTTCTTTCCATGACCCTTTGTTGGAAACCAACTAAATCCTCAGAAACCACGGGGGACCAAACATGCCGCAGCCTGGAGGCCCTGGTGCCGGGCCCTTCAGCCTCAACAGACTCATCAGCCAGAAATTCGGCTGGGCAAGAATCATGGGCTGGGGCGACTGGAGAATACAGGGAAGGCTCCCAGACAAAGGCCCTGAGGCAGGTCTGACACATACCCAGGAGACTTAGTCCATTTCTCCCCACAACCCAGGCTCCGTAGGAGTAAGACTGAGAGCACGCATCCCCTCCTAAGGGGAAGGAAGGAATTCGAGATCCGCTGAGCTGCTACGTGGCCAGACACAGGCCGAGCATTACCCCAGACAGAGAGCTGAGTGCCAGGCCCGCCACGGGCCCAGCTGCGCATCACTGTTCATCCTTTAATTACACAGTGGGAGCTAAAGTGCACGTCTGGACCCAGAATCACTGCTTCCTCCAAAGCAGGTAGTCTGAGGAAGTTACCTGTCTCGGCCAGCCCGGGCAGGAGGAGGGGGGCAGGCTGGCAGATGCATTCTGATCCCACCAGCAGCCCCGTCTGCTGCGTAGCCACCTTCCCCTGTGCTTCCACTCCCCACAGCTGGGACGCATAGCCCAGGCACCCTTTCCCAGAACTCAGGTCGGAAGGCCATGCCCTGTCAGCTCCTGCTGCCATAACAGACCAGGTGGCTCGGACGGCAGGTATTTATTCTCACAGTTCTCAGGCTGAACGTCCATGATCAGGGCGCCTGCGGGTCGGATTCTGGGGAGAGCCTCCTCCTGGCTTCCAGAGGGCTGCTCGGAGCTCCAGCTGCACCAATCCGGGTCTGTTTCCAACGTATAATAAGGTCAGGAGCAGCGTGATCAGAATTTGGACGCGCATCAGGACATGGGGTACACAGGCACTCTGACACACTCACACACCTGCACGCGGACACACACAGCGTACACATGGATCACGAGTCGTTTTGTTAAAAACCGAACTGAATAGAACTCAAATCTGTGGGTTCATCAGCATTTTGAAAAACATATTTCCCCCCTTTTTGGGATTGAGGCCAGATTACGCTGTTCCCGGAGAACCAAGACAGGGTCACATAGAAGCTTTTTTTTTTCCTTTTTGATTTATGGTTTTTCTTAATAAGAAAAGGAAGTTGGACTAATTTATTCTCAACCGTGAAAAATACTACTTTTTTCCCCCAAAGTAGCTGCCTTGGTCCCGTTCAATATTTGGAGCACTTAACGTACCAGACCTTTGTAAAGAGATAAAGGCAGCAGCTTCTCATTTCTAGCTTGGTCCTATTAATCACGTCCCCAAGGACCAGCAACGCCACTCCCAAAGGGTCCTCTAGGACACTTCTTGGGACCCCAAGCCTGACCCTGCCATGTTAGGTCATGGTCTTGCTGGTGACCTTATAGACTTGCGGAACACTGAGTGCCAGAGCACATTAAAATGACAGGTCGAGATCACAGTGAAGGGCAACCACAGGGTCATAGGACTTCATTGACCTACAAAGGGACAATACAAGCCCTCTCAGAGGTTAGAGGTCACTTCAAGTTGGAGCATCCAGGGAAGACTTTAGAGAGGAAGTAAAATGGTGGTGGCCTGTGAGATGTGCACTGGGTAGGCTAGTCAAGAGAAGCGTGGAAGGCATTCCAAGAAAGGGCGTGAGCATGAACCAAGGCAAGGAGACCAGACGGATCGGAGAGCTTTCCCGATTCTGGGGTCCAGTGACCGGACCACTGTCACGAGCACGCCATGAAGGCGCACACACGAGTTGTGTCTTTCCACAATGTCAGCTTTATTCGATCATAAAGCAAAGTTAAATCGCAATTTATAAAGCAGGTTTGAGATTCCAAACGCAATGATAAGTCACTATGTGACGAAACTTGGCTTCTTACACAGCACACAGAGCAGGACAGAAGACAAGCCACAACAAACAAGATGACAGAAGGGTGCAGGAAGTGGACGGACCAAACGCTAATCGGTCTGTGGGCGTGTGGCTGATACGAGATAAGGCCTCGGTCTGGCCCTTGGCTCTGACCGCTCCTTAGGTTCAAGTGGGGAAGGCTCTCGGCTCTGACCGGACATCCATCCGGCAGAGCCTTCCATGGTCAGACAGAGAGGGGGCAGGTCTGAAGAGTCTGACAGTTTGCAACCCAAATCCTCCCCTTTTTAAAGGGATTTAATCAGTTTTGGTCCTCTGCAGACCTCTGGTTCTGCTTGTTATCGGTTCTGGGGTGTCTGCTGACGTGGGTCCTAGCGACGTCTCCTAGGTCTGGTGCCTTAACCACTTGCGTCATCTCTTGCCACAGGCCCCTACTTGACATGAGAGACTCCATTTGCTCTCTACAACCACAAAGGAAAGTTTTCTAGGGCATAGTGGAAGAAGAGAGGTTGAACTTTATCTAGGAGGCAAGAGGGTGGAAGGGGAGGTGTTACAATTTTTGAGTAGGAAAGAGAGACACTCAACCAATATTTTAGTGCAATACTTCTTAGGACATTGGCAGGGGCGGGGGCACAAATTATATGCAAGTTATGCTCAGGAAGCTGTTCCATAAAGGTCCTGGGCAGCCCGACCCCTGGAGGTTCAGCTGGGTGAGGTCTGCGTGGAGCTAGAGAGAAAGACGAGCAAATCCCTAAGTCGTCCTCCTCTTTGGAATCGCTCTGGATGACGAAGTTTCTTATTTGCCTATTCATAATTTTCATTGAAGTAAGTATGGAAATATATTGTTTAGTATTTTTTTTCATTTAACATTTTATTTTATTTTTTTTCAAGATTTTATTTATTTATTTGACAGAGAGAGACAGCCAGCGAGAGAGGGAACACAAGCAAGGGGAGTGGGAGAGGAAGAGGCAGGCTCATAGCAGAGGAGCCTGATGTGGGGCTCGATACCACAACGCCGGGATCACGCCCTGAGCCGAAGCCAGACGCCTAACGACTGAGCCACCCAGGCGCCCCTTTAGGAAGAACACGGAAGCATAAACAAATGTCCTGGCACAGCACGATCACTACAAATAGTGCTGGTAATGGATGGCCACAGTCGTTGTCATTATTTTAGCAGCTGTGGCAACAGGGGTGCTACCCTGGTATTGGTGCCAGATGCTCTCAGGTGGGAGCTATGCCAAGCCTGGGTCATGAGCCACCGGGTTCATGGACCACCAGGCCCCAGAAGATCTGTGACAATGGCTGGTCCTTAAATCTCAAGCCAGTGCCCTGCTGGGTCCAAGGACTACGCTATAGAGACATCGGCAGAACAAAGAACAATACTGGGAAAGGGGTTTCAGCGGTCCTTGCCAACAGAACACATGGAAGGCTCCATGTGCCAGGCACCAAGAGGCTGGGCCGGGGGCAGGGGACAGTCACTCTGCAGGCTATGGGCATCCTCGTGCTGCTGGCCTGGCTGACAGGTGTGACCACATGACTGATTAGGGTGTCTGAGTTCACTCTTTCCTCTTTCAAACAGGCAGCAAGTAGAAAGCCATCTAGCTGGCATGATTTCTGAGCATATGGGAAGTTTAGAGTGTAATACCACGGTCAAGGCCACCATGAGTGGATGCCAGGCCTCTAAGCCTTCGCCTGACTGGGAGCCTCCCTTGGGAGCTTAGAGCACTGTCCTGTGCTGACATTACTGGTTCTCGCTGCCCTCCCAGACAGGAGGTCCCCCATGGTAAAACACAGGCTCTGAAATTGGAAAAGCCGGCTTCCTCAGTTTGAATCCTGTCGTCATCCTTCATCACCTGTGAACCCTGGCCAAGTGTCCACATCCTCCAGGAAGACCACCAAGATCACACCTATAGTTGGATATGTTGGGCTAGGGGCGCCTGGGTGGCTCAGTGGGTTAAGCATCTGCCTTCGGCTCAGGTCATGAATCCAGGGTGCTGGGATCAAGTCTCACATTGGGTTCCCTGCTCTGTGGGGAGGCTGCTTCTCCCTCTCCTGCTCTCCTGCTCTCCCTGCTCTCTCTCTGTCAAATACATAAATCTTTAAAAAATAATAATAAAATAAGTCGGGCTCATTATTTACTGCTGTGAAGAGGAACACACGCTAGGGATGTCTCAGTGAGAGGGAGTTAGAAAGGACCCATCACAGGATCTGAGTTTGGTTGGGTGGTTTGGGGGAGGTTTAAGAAAGAGGGAGTTTGCTTTGGATTGGATGTTGTTAGAAAGTGGGGACAAATCTACAAGTGGGGGTCTCAGTAAATCTGTCTATAAGGAGGGCCATGGCGAAGATCCGGCCGTGAAGAAGTTGCAGGCACTCATTTGAGGGCTGTCGTATCTGGTGGGCGGCATAGCGACTTTGTCCCTGTGCTTAGACAAAATGAAGTGGCCTTGCTTGGTTTCATCTTATCCTGGCACAGGGTTGTGTGGGGTATGTGCGGCTGCTATCCTGCGAAAGTACTCGTGTCCAACAGGAGAATGCAGGCTAGCTATGAATAGAAGGCCCGCTTCCAGATGTCAGGGGTTGCCCTGTTTTCTCCCTGTGTACAAATGCCTCCAACTGTAAAATGGGGACGTGAATATCTACCCAGAGGGTGCTTTGGAAGAATAAAGAAGATAAATATGGAGCACAGAGCAGGAGCTCCCTGCAGGTCAGGCTCCACGCGGCCCCCACGAGATTATCACATGGCAGAGGCTCAAACACCCCTTTTGCAGGTTAGAAATAGGGACAGAGAAGGACAGCACGTTCTAGTGAAAATCAGAGGTGAAACAGCCATCCACCAAGGCTGAAACACAGATTCCCACTCGGAGTCGCAGCTCTGCCCATCAGGGCTGGCACTTTCTGAATATCCTTCAACAGCAACTAACTGTTGGTGATCAAAACAGACTGGCAGTTTCAGGCCAGGCTCTACGCGGGCCTGGAGCACCACCCAGGAGGAGGCGGAGTGGCCATCACCAGGACCTGGGGTCCCTCCAGGACCAGCGGGTGCAGGGCTCACTGTGGGGACCATCATCCCTGCATTTCACTCAGCAGCATTCCTGCTGAGCTCAAGGTGAGAGGCCTCAGACACCGAGCCCAGGGCGTCCCCCCAGGGGGCATGGAGTGCAGCCTGACTCTGAGCCAGGGCAAAGTCAGAACCAACCGCTTCTGTTTCCCACACATAACCCTGTCTGATAATAGTAGAGTTAATCACAAGTGAGATTTCCAGAATAAAGCCCACCCAGGCTGAGTTCCCCAAATTATACCCTCTCCCTGGTAATTGCAGGGTTGTTCGGGGCCTGCATCTGGCTTATAACAGCATTTCCACGAAGACCAGATTGAGTGCCACCTCTCATTTGGTGGAACAAAAGGAAAATTACACACTCTGATGGCCCGGCTTTCCAGTTGAGGGCAGTAGGAAAGCATCAGGTGTGGAATCTCAGGGCAGTTCCTTCTTATCTATGTGAAATAGGATACGTTCGGCCTCATCGTGCTGAGCAGGAAAATGGGAATAACAAAACCGCACCATCCTTCCTATCGCCCAAGACTGTTGCAAAGATCAAATGCCATATTCACATGCAAGCACATACAGAGCTCTAAAAAAGAATTATACAGGAAAATATAAAAATGGTTCTGGGGCACCTGGGTGGCTCAGGCAGTTGGGCGCCAGACTCTTGGTTTTGGCTCAGGTCGTGATCTCGGGGTCATAGGATGGAGCCCCTGCTTCTCCGCCAGGGAGGATTCTCTCTTTCCCTCTGCCCTTCCCCCCACTAAAATAAATAAATCTTAAAAATCGTTCCTGTATAATGATTTCTGTTTACCAGCAAATAAAACAGAGTAGAGGCAGAAATGTAAAGGTCACGCTCTAACTAGTGTTCCGCGCTGGTAGAACTAACGCTTTCCCACATTATTTCCTCCTGAGCGTTATCCCTGGACCCTGCAATTTTAGAAGTCATGGAAGGGAGTCTATGATGTCTGAGCTCTGCTTACGGAGGTAAAGAAGTTGACTTACTATGTATTGTTGGATCAATCCATTGAGCAAAGATACAGAGGGTCAGCTCTGCACCAGCCACAGCTCGGGGAGCTGGGGAGACAAGTTGGGAAATAAAGCCATCAACAAGTCCTGGAACCAATTCTTCTTCTGGCTGCACAGTGACTCAATTTGCTCTGCCCTGGCCCTGACCATCGGTGGCAGGTGGGAGGCCTGCAGACACCCACCGCTCTGGCTGGGCCCATCCGCCAGGAGTCAACCTCTCCACGTCTCGGCAGACCAGTGATTGCGGCCTTGGGCTGACAGTGGCTAGGATCCAGACAGAGCACTTGCCACCAAGGTCCCCGGTTTGCGGGAGGATCCCCACTCTATCTTGGGCAGAGACGGAGTTCGGGGGGCTTTTCCTCTTCACACAGACCCAGGGCAGCCCAGCGCTGTGCTCAGATCTGCGACTTTCCCTGAGAGCAACTCTGCAGTTCAATGTCTGCAGAGAGAATCTCCCTCCCTACTTGAGGAAATCCCTCAGCGCTCTCCCTGCGCAGAGACAAAGGGCTCCGACCCCAGGACCCTCTGCCCCTTCCAGTTTCTCCTCTGTTGTTGAATCTGGGAGAAGCCAGGATCCTTGGCAGTCTGTTTCCCAGCCTGAGTTATTTCATGTAGCTCCAGCCCCACGCCATTGTTGGCCTGACAGGACAATTCCAGTTCGGCTGCACATCAGCAGGGTCACTCAGGTGGCACTCGGGCTCTGGGGCACAACATTTGGGGCTTTTCTAGGTCTCCCCACCGGTGTACGGGGCAGACAGCCTCCTCATTCTCTCAGGTCATCAGATGGGTCGTGATCAGCACCTGCTCTCTCTCTCTCTCTCTCTCTCTCTCTCTCTCTCTCTCACACACACACACACACACACACACACACACACACCCCAAGCACATCCCCCAAGCACAAACATTAATTCTCAGTCATTACCGTGTGTTGAAGGGAAGTGTAAACAGCGTTTTCCGAAGTGCCGCCCAATTCCCCAGCAGAGTCAGCGAGCGCCCTATTGTTCTTCCTACTTTAAGACAGTGCCCCTATTGGTGCATAAGAAACAGGACCCATTCCAGGGTCCCCTGTGCACCCACCCGTCATGCCCACCACTTAATCCCCCGAAGACCTCGAAGACGCTTTGCTTTATTTTCCCCTGCACTTACTAGGTCAGGTCACATTCCTGAGATCATTTATACCCTGTCCAAATAACCCCCAGGGGCTTTGCTGGTCCAGTTATGCGGGCAGTGGAAGAATCGTTTTCGCCAGGCTTGCTCTGCTGAATGTGAATGTTGCCAAGAGCTGAAAGGCCAGAGCCATGTGCCTGCGAGAGCTCATTAAGGAACAGCCCTGCAGGGTCACCTCTAGAGCATCGGGTCACACTCTGTCCCCAGAGCTCCCCCAGCGGCCCTGCAACCCAGCCCAGCCTCGGCCTGGGCGTCTTCTCCAGACGCAAGTCAGAGGGCCCGCGGTTAACGGTCAAGCCTGACGTGTCACGACCCAGGGACCCTACCCCACCCACAGATCTATGTCTACTCCCACTGCTTAGCCACCTACAGGGTCCTGCGACCAGCACATAGCACTGAGGGAGCCTGGGGGCCCGAGTCCCCACGCTGGGTCCCACAGCTGAGGTGGTCTTATCCAGCTGTTTCCAAAATACTGAGAAAATTCTCTGCCTCCAGCTAGAATTTAGGACTCAGAGAGGAACAGGGCCCAGCTTTGGGGCGGCTAACTGAACCCCCGAGGGAAGAAGGCAGATGTCCGCAAGGTGCAGTTTTCAAGGCAGTAGGTAGGAAATCCCAAAGACTTTGTGGTTTCCATGCTCCATGTTGCTGAGAAGCGTCTGAGACACCAGAGAAAACAGCTGCACTCAGCTCTGCTGTGGTCAGTCTCAAACTGGAGTTTTTGGCTTTTGGTTTTCCAGGAGTTCTGCAGCTCACCCTTTCAGGAGCCCCCTGTGCAGAGAAGGGTGAAGGCTTTGCAGCCCTGTCTGGGAAAAAGGGCCAAGCCCTGACCTGCAGGTGACTGGCCTGAAGCACAGGGACACCAGACTCAAGCCTCCACGGGGCAGCAGGCACTACGGGAAGTCGGCCTTTCCCCTACAAGAGCCCCGTCCAAAGCCGGAAACAGTGCTTTTGTAAAGGAGCACATGTCCTGTCTCCGGAGGAATGCAAACGGGGGCAGAATATTTTGGAAAATAACCCGTCCATGGGAAGTTGGGACTCTGTGAACTTGAGGTCTCTCCCACTTGAGAAGCCCTGGGTTCTGAGTCTGCGGATGGGCTGAGCTGCTGACAGAGGGAGGGAGGGTCCTGGCCTTCCTGCAGCATCAAAGCCTCCGGCCCCTGCAGGGCCGTCCTGAGCGGCTTTCATCGCTGGGCTTTGAAGGGAGAACAATAATCCGGCACTTAAACCAAAACATCTTGTGCTGGGGCCACAGGCTTTGAACACACCCTTGCTCCTGCCCCCCCCTCCCGCCCTGCAAGCTCCCAGGGACTCCTGGGCTTGAAGGTGGGGGGAAGCGGGCTGGCTCGCCCCACACCTGCACCAGGGGCATCTCAAGCCTTCGTCAGGGGAGCCACTGGCATCTGGGACAGTCTGATTCAACTCCAGTCACTTCAAATCCTCCACAAGAGCCGTGACTTCCTGGGATGCTATGAAGGACTGCAGGAGAACATGCCATCTCGATGCCTCTGCAAGGTATCATCTTAGAAGCCATGACATTTCAGATGCCATCATTTCTAAGGGAAACCCCTTCCCATTTTTCAGTTCCCGGATAAACTAAACATTGGAGGAATCCACTAGCTATCTGGATTAACTAATTTAGCTAGTTAGGCAAGCGGTTAAACTGCTCTGGGTCTCCATTTTCTCATCTGACACTGCATGGGTTTGTGTGTGTGTGATTTTACATACGTTCGTGCCTAGTCATTTGCACAGATGCCTCCATCAGTCAATTGGACAGCATGCTCAGGTCCAGGAATCCGCCTCCTGCTTTGGCTTAAAATAAAGCTGAGAAAGACACCTCCACCTGATGGGTCTCTGGGACTGCTAAATCCTCAGACTTCCAGTCTCTGAACCAGATCTCTCAACGCAGGGTTCCTCCCTGGAGGTGTTGATCCTAAGGCAAAGTGATCTCTTGTAAAGGATATTACAGAGGGAGCTTCTAGCTGGAGGCACGTGTGCACACAGGGGCAAGCCTGCTCGCGCGCGCGCGCACACACACGCACAGGGACTACCAGTTCAAGTTGCCTTTGAGGATGCGAGCCATATTTGATATTCTACTTGGCATCCCCAGTACTGTGCACAGGGCCTGGCACAAACTGTTCACCCCCACAGTTTGAGGACAAGTTAATCACCAACACCATTTCTATCTGCTTGAAGAAAACGAACTCCAGCAGCTACAATGCTTCCATTCAATTGAGCACCGACCTGTGCCTTCGTGGCACTTACGAAGCATGTTGCTTCCATCCTCCCCAAACCTGTCAGAGATGGCTCGCAAGCCAGGAGACTTCGCAGTAGCTCCTTCATGAAAAAACTATCCCTGAAAGTCACACCATTCAATACGAAATTGTTCCTTGAAGGTTCTTCACATACTCTGATTGTTGTCTCCACAGCAGGGCCAGCAGCTCTTGGTCTCACATGGAAGGTCCTCATTTAGTCCGTCATTCAATGAAAGTTTACTCAGTGCTTGGGCCAGGCTCAGGTCTAGATGCCTGGGGTACAAATAATTGTAAGATGGGTCCTTAGACTCCAAGAGATCACCTTTTAGATGGGAGCCATGCAAGTAATTAAAGACTCCACTAGAGAGGGATGGGGATGGTAAGAAAGGCAGGAACAATGTGTCTTGAGCAGAAGAGGGAGATTGAGTTGAAAAGGAAAAACAAAGCTGGGGGCATCACAATGCCGGATTTCGAGCTGTACTACAAAGCTGTGATCC
>NC_048221.1:129029326-129029557 GCF_002007445.2 Ailuropoda melanoleuca
TGAGGACTTCAGAGGGGAGGGGGGTGGGGGAATGGGATAGACTGGTGATGGGTGGTAAGGAGGGCATGTATCGCATGGTGCACTGGGTGTTATACGCAACTAATGGAGCATTGAACTTTACATCGGAATGCAGGGATGTAGTGTATGGTGACTAACATAATATAATAAAAAATCATTTAAAAAAAAAGAAAAAAAAAAGAAATTAAGCCATAAAATAAATTTGCAAATATC
>NC_048221.1:129029565-129050385 GCF_002007445.2 Ailuropoda melanoleuca
AAAAAAAAAAAAAAAAGAAGAAGAGGGAGATTGAGGAAGTCAAGAAAGCCAGATGACATTTGAGCTCTGCTTGGAAGACTGTGTGGGAACAAAACTCAGGCTGTCCCTTCATGGGGACCTCTGTGAGGAGCACCCCCAGCTAAGTCCACATCCCCTTCCCTCGTCCTAGTCTTCCCCGGCACCTGGGAACGCCTTCAGCAGCTCTTGCTTCTTGAGAGCTCCACCCATCTGGTACGTGAAATCCCCCACAACGTTTTGGACCAGAGGCATCCAGCTGTGGCATGAACATGTTCAATGACAGAGAGCTCATGACCTTTGCCTGATGACCTTTGAGACTGTTCTGACTCCTCTAGTCTCCTTTCTTCTTTTGAGCCCAAATCTGCCTCTTGAACTTCTGTTGGTTCTGCCCTCGAGGCCCCACACAGACCTGACCAATAACTGATTCGCTTCCCGGAAGCACACGGAACACCTTCTGTGTCCCGGCCAGCATGCTGGCACCGTCTTAGCCCCCAGGAACTCACAGGCTGGTGGGTGGTTTCTGGAATACAGTGGATAAGTGCAGAGATAAGGATAAGGCAAGGTGCTGGAGCTCTCTCACCCAGTCTTGAAAGGTCAAGAGGAAGCTCCCCATAGGAAATGATACTTACTCCGAGGCCTGCCATGTGGGCCTTCTCTGGACCTACCACACCCGGCTAGGCCCCAAAGGCCCAGAGAAGCAGCCACTCCTCACAAGAAAGGGAAAGACTATTGCCTTTCGAATTCCATGTTTATTCTCCAGAAACAAATACTAGAGGATTTTAATTGTGGCAGCCCTGCCCCTGTTCAGTGAAATACCCAGAGGTGGAAAGGAACATGACGACAGAGAGCTCCCAGGGACGGGGAGTCTAGCTGGGTGCTCTCCTGTCCCCTGGCACCTGCACACGCAGGCCTGACACACAGTAGGTGTGCAAGCCACGTGTGTGGAATAGACCAGGCAGCCTTTGGGTGATTTCCCAAGCGTGGTCCTGATGCTTTCGAGCCAGCTTTGCCGGGAAAGGTTGGTGAACCAGGGTAAGGTGAGAGACGGGGGGAGACGGGGTAGGCACGTGAGACTCACTCTAGGAAGCAGTGAAGAGAGTATGCCTTCCCGTCTTCCTCCGCCCAGCAGGTCTGCGCCCCCAGCAGCACAGGCTTAGGAGGAAGAGCTGGATCAAGATGGGCTTTGGCTCTTAAAGGCACAAGGACCGTATATAAGAGGCAGGAGGTCTCCCCAAAAGAGGAAACCCCGGCCATTCCTTGAAGAAGAGCTCTCAAATGCCCTCGTCTCAGAGCCCGGAACCCATCCTCCTGTACTCACCCCAAACCTGCCTCCTCACCCTGTAAGAGCTCTGGCACCCTCCGCCAGATGCACACGGGCAGGTCGCGGGGCTGCCGATGACAGGGGAACTGACTAATTACCAGGCCCAGGGCCCCAGATGGCAGCTGGATCAAACCCTACCCATAGCCTGTCTGTCTTTGAGAGGGAACCCAAAAAAGTTTTTCCTGAGGCCCTGAACCCCGTTCCTGGTAGCCCTGACCAGCTGAGCCTCTAGCTCTCCAATTCCTGGACCCCCAGGATCTGATAGGCTGGGCCACTCCCTCCAGGAGGCAAATTCAGATCTCCTGGAGCTCCAGTGACATTTCAACTCTTGGGCTAGTCACCAAGGAGGGGCCTGACAAACCTTCATGTGGTTTGACGAGGATATGTCCATAGCCCCCTCGGGGATCCATCCCAGATGCCTGTCTCCAGCCCCAACTCTGAAATCGGACTTCCTGCTTCCAAACAAGGTAAGCCAAGGGACCGTGCCTGACCTCGCCTCCCACCACTGAACACCACAGCACAGTCTCCCCCAGCCTGGAGGCCACCAGGCCGCAGACCCCCAGGTGTGGCCCAGACTCTTCAGAACTTGGAATGTGGCACAGCTGAGTCGATTCAGACATCCATTTCCAAGTCACTTGGAGAAAACCTGCCAAAACAAGTGGGCCAAGTCTCCATTCACCAGCCAGCCCTCCCCAGGGAACTGCCCTAGGTCCCATCGAGGTCGGCATTACCAGAAACACAAGTTCAGAGTCGGCTTTCTGAAAAATCTGCAATGTGGGGAGTTTACCTCTGAATGAGAACTTCCATACCCCACCCCTGCCCTGTGCTCCTGCCCCGACAATACAATGTTTGTTCTTATTTAACAAGAAAGTAAAAACAAAACAAAACAAAAACAAAAACTGGAGCCAACCCCGAACAAAGGCCTCTCCTGCAGTCAAATCCTGCAGTCTAATTAAGCCGGACTCCCGCCACACGCCAGGAGAACCAGTTTGCCCAGACTTAAAAGTGATTACAGCTCACTGGCGATGCAAGTTCGGTACATTCCTGCAGAAACCAAGCTCTGGGCTCTTGCTCTCAGAGGCACTGTGGTCAGATGATCAAGTCTCCTCATTTCTTTGTTTTCCCTTTCCATGGCGGGGTCTGTTGGTTTTGTTGAGCTCATAAAAGGCAGGGACTTGCTTTCTCAGGTTACAAACGCAGCAGCTAATTCCCGGGTCTCTTTCTCTCTCTCTCTCTCTCTCTCTCTCTCTCTCTCACACACACACACACACACACACACACACTACTAATGGCTGGATCTTTCCAGCATACATTTCTTGACCACACTGGAGCGATCAGCTTTTTTCCTGGCATTTGCTTCACCTGTAAAATTACCAACTCTCCTTCCATCTGTGGCCATCCATCTCAGCAAGGTGAGGCTAGGCAGGCTCTCCCTGGCTCTGTGCCCCAGCCACCCTGCTCTTCAACCTGTGTGGATGGCTCAGCACACTGATACGGTCTCCATCCAGTCCCTGCTGAGGACTCACAAACACCGTGCTCCTGGGAAGAAGGCCTGCAGCTTCCCTGACCTCCCTCAGCACTCAGGGGACTTAGCTCCTACTACCACATCCTCTGGGCCCCCCGCCCCCGCCGTGGTGGGTACTTCCTTCCTGAGTACCCATTCATCCCATGCAATCCTGAGAATCCCCAGTTTATCAAGGACCGTCTGAACTCAAGCTATCGTTCAATAACTTCGCCAAGCATCTACGATGTACCAGACCCCACATGAGATGCTGGGGTTGCAAAAATAAGTATGACGTGATACCTCGAGGAGCTCACAGTTGAAAAAGTCCTTGACAAACAAAAGATTGTTATACACTCATTTATGCAGCACCATGCACTCCATTCTACTTGGTGCTTAAGGTGCTGAGATGAACCCACTAGAACGTCAGCAAGATTTATAGAGGGCTTAGGATGAACTGGGCTCTGTGCCGAGTATTTGGGCTGATCTTATTTAATCTTCAAAATTATTTCCATCCTACAAATAGAAAACCTGAGGTTTTCTGGTAGAGAATAAAAGTAATTGGCCCAAAAATGCACAGATGTGGGCGCCTGGGTGGCTCAGTCGGTTAAGCGTCTGCCTTTGGCTCAGGTCATGATCCCAGGGTCCTGGGATCGAGTCCTGCGTCAGGCTCCCTGCTCCGCAGGGAGTCTGCTTCACCCTCTGTCCCTCCTCTCACTCGTTCTCTCAATCTCTCATAAGTCAATCTCTTGATGGCACTGAGCATTCTGAATTTTCTTGGCTAACTGGTGAGGCTGCTTACTAGTTGGTCACCGTGTCCCGGAAGCAAGCTAGACCACCTCAGCCTGCTGGAAAACTCATGGCTTTCTAAGCCTGATTAGCACCCCTTTTCCGTTTGAGTTGTTTATGCCTTCCTTGCAGTTCATCTCTATTTGTTCTTTCCAACTTGGCAGGGAACCAGCTTTACAGTCTGTGATTTCTACCATTACCCATGAAGTAAAAACTTTGAACAATTCTCCCTTGGCACAGCTAAACACACCTTCCGAGAAACCAGGCTGGCTAATTTATGTTGGTGTTATCTCGTGCATGGAGTCTGGATCTCCATGTGGCCCTCAATTCTAGACTTTCTTAGAGGAAATTTGTAGCCACAAGATTGCTCAGCCTAGAGAAGGGGAGATAGATAGATGGATCCTCCCATTCACAGAGTCAGCTTGGTTATGTGACCAGATATCACACTTTCCCTTATTTGGCGACTGCTGAAGAATGTGTATTTCACAAGTGACTTTTTGTTAGCACTCATATAAATAATACTTCTTATTCTGTCAGAGTCTCATTTATAATCTTTCTACCTTTAAATAGCAAATACATTCCTGCATTCCTTTTAGGTGCCTCCAGAAGGTTTCAATTGTTTATCCAAAGGTCAAACAAGTTCTGGAATGAAATGAAATCAATCATTAACAAAGTGATGAGAAACTTGCTTCTGGTAACATTTGTTTCTTCCCTTTTCAGGATTCAAGAGAGAAGAAAAATAGCTCTCAATGACGGCCAGGGGACAGAGGTCCTAGAGTCATAAAAGCCCCAGGCCTGGTTCCATAGCCCTTAGAATTGTACTTTCGGGTCACAATTTCTAAAATGGAAAACATGGGCCAGTCATGCCTATCTCCCAACCCAGCATCCAAGACCACCCAGCTTCCTCCAGCATCAAAGCTCAGCCTGAAGTTACTGCGGTTGTGCACATCCAGCCGCCCAGGGGGTCCTGTGGAGGGTGGCCCACAGCCTGAGTTGTGCCCCTGCTCCTGCCTGCTCATCCAGGATCCCTGGGAGTACTTCCCCAGGGAGCTTGTTGGGCCAAGCACCCTGTGGGGGCCAGAGAAGGCCTTCTCTCAGTTGCTATTGTCAGGGCCCAAAGCCCTGCCTTATGGGAGCACTTTCTTAACCTCCCTGGACTCAGCCCCTGTGGTTACTCGTCACTGCTGCCTCACACATAACTCATGCCAAAACAGAGTGATTTCCCTGCTTCCTTCTTCCCCAGTACCTGAGGACCACTGGAACCTCCACGCACCCAGCCATTCTTTAACAATCCTTCCCCTTGTTCCCCAGAGCAGCCGTTCCCAATCTCTGTCACTGCCTTGGGTCTCTTAGAAGTTGATGCTCCCTAGGGAGCACGACCTGACTGCACACACTGAGGTGGTTCAGTCAGTTAAGCATCCAACTCTTGCTTTCGGCTCAGGTCATGATCTCAGGGTCATGCTCAAGCCCCATGTTGGGCTCTGTGCTCAGCAGGGAGTCTGCTTGGGATTCTCTGTCCCTCCCCCCAAAAATAGGTAAATACATCTTTTTTTTTTAAAAAGGAAGTTGGTCATCCCTAAACGTCTGCCTTTTCTTTAATTCATTCATTCATTCATTCATTCATTCATTCATTCATTCATTCATTCATCCTGCAGCTTATTGAGGTCCCAGTACGTGCCGGACAGCGCCACATGGGCATCCTGACTTGTGGCTGGCCATGAGGAAACCACTGTCCATGTAGAGAAGGACAGTGGACCATCGTGACCATGAATCTTATCCCAGAATGTTTTTATCCTGGGGATCCCTGTTCTGATTCCAGATGAAACCACCATGATGGGAGCCCTGAGAAGTGCTACTCCTCTTTCCCACCTGCCCAGACATGGATGACATTATTCACAACAGAACTAAATCCAGCCTGGAACATTTAGCAAGACTTTATTGCAGGTTCCAAAACGAACAGAAGGGAATTTGAGGAGCTTGGGTGGCTGAGTTGGTTGAGCTTCTGACTCGTGGTTTCAGCTCAGGTCATGATCTCAGGGTCATGAGATTGAGCCCCGTGTCAGGCTCCACACTCAGGGCAGAGTCTGCTTGAGATTTTCTCTCACCCTCTCCCTAAGCCCCTCCCCCCCACTCACTCACCCCCCCAATAAATAAATAAATAAATAAATGCCCCTCCCCCCACTCACCCCCCAATAAATAAATAAATAAATAAATAAATAAATAAATAAATAAAAAGAACGGAAGGGGATTTTTAATCCACCAGGTGTAACTTACAACTGGCTGTTGGATATGGTTTCTCCTGAAGCCCACTGACCCAGATGGCCCTCATGGGGTCTCTGCCTAACCTGGCCACCCACTTGAGCAGAAGTCTCCTCCCCTCCCCACAGCGCATCACCACGCAGCCAAGACCTTAAAATCACCTAAAGCAGCTCCTCAGCGAGACAAAGGGTCCCCCTTTCTCTATGACCTAAATGCCACTTTCTAAGGCCTATCTCCCAGTACTTCCTTCTTCCAAGGAAGGTTGATCTGATGGACGTCTCCTCCCTTCAGGGGAGACTTTTCTCATCCGTATAGACTGCAGCCTTTCCTCATGACCTGAACAGCACACACTAGTCTAACTGTACAGAACGTACATGGATTGTGGTCTGAGAAGGAAAATGAGAACCAGAAAGATGGTGTTCATCAGAAGTAGCCCATACTTGCTGCATATAAAACCATACTCCACACTGCCTTCGGGGCCCTGCCTCCAAATCTGACCATCCTCTGCCTCTTCTTATCTTAAATAATGGCATCAGTACCCTCAATGTCAACCAAGCCAGAATCCTGGGGGTCAGCACGGTGCCCCCCCCCACTCATATTCCCATACCTTCTATCTCCTGGATGCCTTTCCGATCTGCTCTCTCCTCCCCATGTTGGTGTCTTGGTTCAGGCCTTCTCATCTCTACCTGGACCAGGAAGAAGTCTTCTTCACTGACCTTGCCTCTGGCTTTCCCTGCTCCAGTCCATCCTCCACACTGCAGTCAGGGCGATTTTCTCAAATCAGTATCCCACCATTATGTAAGGTTGTCATCCCAGAACCAGACAGCCTGGGTTCAAATCTGTATGAGTTCTGTGACCGTAAGCAAGTTGTCTAACATTTTATGGCTCAGTTATCCCACCAGGAAGTGAGGATAACAGTATCTACCTGAGTGTTGTCATAGAGATTGTGGTATACTGCTTCTAAAATGGCTCCCCCCAAAAAATAAAAAAAATAAAATGGCTCCCAATGGTCCCACCTTCTGGTGTGCATGCCCCTGGGCAATGCCCTCCCACTGACTGTGCATTGGACCCAGTTACTTGCTTCTAATAAATAGAATACGGCAAAAGTAATGGGATGTCACCTCTGAGATTAGATTGTAGAGATTTGGACGTCTGTCTTCCCCACGCTCTCCCTCCCTCTGGCTCTTCTCTCTCACTTGCCCTGATAAAGCAAGCTTCCGTATTGTGACTGCCCTTTGGAGAGGCCTACATGGCAAGGAGCTGAATGTGACCTCAGCCAGTGAGAACTGAATCCTGCCAGCAGCCAGGTGAGTGGGCGGGAGAACAGATCCTTCCCCAGAGGCGCCTTGAGATAAATCCAGCCCCAGCCAACACCTTGGTTACAGTCTTAAGAGAGACCCTGAGCCAGAGGACGCAGCGAAGCTATGTCTATCCGGATTCCTGACTCACAAAAACCGTGAGATAATAAATGTTGTGAGCCACTAAGTTTTGAGATAATCTGTTATGCAACAACAGATAACTAATACAGAGATTAAATAAAACGATACGGAGGAAGGGCTTAGAATAGGACCTGATACAGAGCCAATAAATATTAGCTGTCATCATTATCATTATTATTACTTGTTCAGACATCCTGCTAGATGGAAAGCTCCAGGAGGGGATGGAAGATGCCTGCCTATTTGTCTACTGGGTCCCGAGCTCCTGGAATAATGCTAACCACAGACAGAGTCTTTGCGTCAACAGGAAATACTGATGAGTAAAAGAATGGTCAGGAAGGAATGAACTGGGCCCTCCAGACTCTTACCCCTCAGGCCAGAAAAGGGGTTGCTGAGAGCTGGGGGTGGCAGGGGCGGGGGGGGGGGGGGAGNAGTGCCCAGGTTCTCCCACCAGCCAGAAGATGGACCAAGTAAAGTGGTAAGGGACTGTCCCCCAACAGCCTGGAGTACAAGGTCCCTTGGTGGTATTCCAGCCTCCTGGAGCCCAGGCTGTATGTTTCCCAGGAGCACAGTTACCACAAAGCGCCCTCCTATCCACCCCGCATCCCTGGAAGGCACAGAGGAAACAATGAAACCACCATCACCAAACTTCTCTCCTAGCCTGTGTGTGGACAGGGGGAGGAGGAGAGCGGCTTTGTTTGTCTTGGCTGGGTAACATCATTTTTCTTCACTGAAGAAATATATGCCAGAGGGCCTAGAAGTAGAAGGTAGTTCTCACCCAAGAGAGCTTTATTCCCCAGAGGCCAGGCCCCACAGTAATACGAAGAAGCTGTATTTCCTACCTACCCATCACTGGGCCCTGTTCAAATGCCCCCTCCTCCATGAAGCCCTCCCCAACTTCCCAGGCTCCTGTTGTGCCCTGGGCCTAAGGCCTCTATTTTGAGCATGCTGTATTCAAAATACTAGTGAATGCATTCCCGGAATTGCCTGGCCCACCAGGCCAAGGACCTCTCCCTATTTGCTTTTGTATCTCTCATCTCAGCAGCTGAGACAAAGCAGCTGACAAAGTAGGTGCCATGTTGAATGAATTACCGAGAGCTGTTGCATTCTGAATTCAGGAGCGGCAAGAATAAATCTCTAGAAGGACTTGAAATCCCCCTTTGCACAAGAATGTAGAGAAGGTAGAGGTTAGCTGCGGTTCATCCCAGAAGGGAGGCTCCCAGAAAGTGCTGTACCCCCTGGGGTAAGGAAGAAATCCCCCTCAGTCTGAGGAATTCTAGCTACTTTCTTACTAGATGACTTCCCTCCCCTGTGCATGGACAAGAACTCTCCTTTATTCTGAGCCAGTGGTTGTCAGAGTGTGGCCCCCAGACCAGTAGCATCTTAGGACCTTGCTAGAAATTCAAGTTTTTGGACCCCACCTCAGACCTACTGGATCAGAAATTCAGGGGGCTAGGCCTAGCCATCTGTGTTTTAACCAGCCCTCCACGTCATTCTGATGCATGCTTAAGTTTGAAAACCACTATTCTAAGTATGCTGAGAAAAGTACACACATGTGAAAAAGAACTTAGAAATATAATCCAGATTGATTTAAAATTAAGATTGAATGAGAACCCGAGCCAATGCCCCTTGCTATGAAATGCCCAGGATCAATGAAACACCCCACCATTCTCTACGAAACAGCTCAACAGGCAATTAGATGAACTCAGCACATTTATTTTAAATGTGCAAAATGAATTTTCATATCCTAAGAGTAACACCAGATGTTTTACCTCTTTTTCCTAATTGATTTTCCAGCCTACAGCAATTCGTCTTTATATTTTCCAGTTGGATCCTAATGCAGCAAGAAGAGTGTGTTCCGGCAGGATTATTAAATGCCATGCATTTTAAAACAAGCATAACTCAGGCCGCCATGCGTCATCTGGGTGGTTGGCTCCCCAAAATAAAAATTAAAAAATTAAAAAAACACAGACAGCTATAGGTACCAGGCAGATTTGAGCAGGCAGGAAACCCAGAAAAGGCCCTTTCAAAGGGCTGGGTCTCCAGGCATTTGGCTGGGTACAAAGCTGAGTCCTGGGCAGTGAGCCCAAGCCTGAGCTCTTCTCCACAGAGTCCAGCACTCCCTGGTACAGAGGGATTTGCTAGCTGTAAAACCTGCAAATCAACATTTTGTTTTTCAATAAGAAGTTTTGTCTTTAAAACGAAGAAGAGGGGCGCCTGGGTGGCACAGCGGTTGGGCGTCTGCCTTCGGCTCGGGGCGTGATCCCGGCGTTGTGGGATCGAGCCCCACATCAGGCTCCTCNGGAAGTTTTGTCTTTAAAACGAAGAAGAAAAAGTAGGTTCTGGGGATGGAGCTTGAGTGGAGCTGAGGGGCCAAGGAGGAGGGGAGGCAGTGGCTCAGAGGAGAAGCCAGCCTGGGTGGACCCTCTCCCACACTGCACTCAGGAGAAGCCCAGCCGATTCCCCTCTGTTGGCCGATGGGCCTGGCTGCCAAGGAGGCCCTGTTCTGGCCAGGTNATAAAAAAAAAATAAAACGAAGAAGAAAAAGTAGGTTCTGGGGATGGAGCTTGAGTGGAGCTGAGGGGCCAAGGAGGAGGGGAGGCAGTGGCTCAGAGGAGAAGCCAGCCTGGGTGGACCCTCTCCCACACTGCACTCAGGAGAAGCCCAGCCGATTCCCCTCTGTTGGCCGATGGGCCTGGCTGCCAAGGAGGCCCTGTTCTGGCCAGGTTTAAGTGGATGAAAGGTCATCAGCAACCAGGTTTGCTTCACACAACAGAAGCCTTTGGGAGTCTGGGGGAAAGACAGGGAATTGAAGCCTCAAGCTTTAAAGCAACTGACTTCTAAAGGAAAGGACTCCGTCTGCCCCGGGGGTGTAGGGGGAGATAGGGAGAAAGAGCAGCTGAATGCTAGAAAGCCAGAAAGTGCTGATTCCAAAAACAAAACCCATACATCTTAAGTCACAGGGAGAAGGGAGCACTATTAGCCACTTTCCCTAGCAGCTGCTGAGATCTGGCAGGTTTGAGCCCCCACGCCTGGAGCAGGATTTTAATGTCCTCTCCAAGTAAAACTCTGCCCTGCCCCCTGACCCCTGCCCCCACTGGTTCTGAGACCCCCTGCAGCTGGCTAAGAGTCTGAAATTGGAGCTCATTGTGATTAAATCTCAAAATGTGGCTGCCCCAACGTTAAATAACAGCCACCCCAAACATCCAGGGTTCTGTCCATGATGTGGCCATTCTCTGAAGTTAGAAGACAACATTCTAGCTTTCATACAGACACACTCAGATGGAAGTTCGATAATTGAAGAATCAAGTTATGATTCCGGCTCTCCCCCACTTCTACCCCGGAGCTCCAGCCCCAAAAGTAACAACCTACAATCTTATGGGGTACTGTGGAAGCCTTTGAGGACGTAACACAGAGAGCTTGGCCCCACACCTGTGATTAACAACAAAAAATGTTACCTAAATTTAAAATGCACAGATGGGGGTGCCTGGGTGGCGCAGTCATTAAGCGACTGTCTTCAGCTCATGGCGTGATCCCGGCGTTCTGGGATAGAGCTCCATATCAGGCTCCTCTGCAATGAGCCTGCTTCTTCCTCTCCCACTCCCCCTGCTTGTGTTCCCTCTCTCGCTGGCTGTCTCTCTCTCTGTCAAATAAATAAAATCTTTAAAAAAAAAAATGCACAGATGATAACTTTTCAAGTTTCAAGGAGTAGGAAGCAAAGGCCCCACAGACCTAGACACGGTGTTTTAAAAACATACAGACAGTACACATTAGGTCAAAGATTTGAGCGTTGGGGGCCTGGGTACCCCAGTCATATTTCTCTGGGATGGGACTGGGATGGGAGTGACTGGTCTCCCATGGCCACCCAACCCCCACACAACCCACAAGGGATTTCAGCCTCATCTAACCACAAACACTATCAGGGAAATGCAGTGGTGACAAGAAAGTATCTTGCCTAGCATAAGTCTCCCCTTGCCCCAAATTCAAGAGGATAAATTTTTGCACACTATTAAATCACAGGAGCCATTTTATAAATGTCATCATCATAGTCTTTTAATATTTTACATAAAAAACTGTATACACAGCTTATAGAACTTTTATGTAAACATCATAAGCTCACCACTTTGTCATTTGTCAGTTTATTTAAAAAATAAAAAAACAAGACAACAATTTAGTAGAAGTACCACTGGGTGGGGAAGGGAGGGTGAGAAAGGAGAGACTGGGGGCAGGTTCATTCTCTGGACAGAGATGCAGAGTAAATTTCACATAGCTTTCGAGACTGCCTTGTGAAGAAGAAAAAAAAAAGGAGGGGGGAGTTAAATAGGTCCCAATACTTGTCACTGCCCTTTATCAAAATACTGCACATACCTGCACAAATAAAATTGCAAAACAGTGTTGCCACTTTTTTCAACAAAACAGAAATTAGTGGTTTCTTTTTCTTCTTGTTTTTTAAAAGTCATAATCTTTTTTAAAAAAACATCAGAAGTAGATGAGGCTACAGCGTACAAGGGTGGTCAGAATGCTACTGTCTTATGCAAAGGACAAGTGCATTAAGTGTCAAACAATAAAACAATTGTGCAAAGAATTCTTTCCAAAAAAAAAAAAACCAACAAGTTTTAGCTTTTAAATAAATCAAATAATATCAGTTTCTTGGACTGAACAATTTCCACTTGTATGACAGGCACAAAGTTCGCTTATGGCAAAAAAACGACCCAAAGCACTCTCTCCCTCCTCCTGCCCAGGGCTGGTGAGGGGTTCGCCTGGGGCTGGCCTGCAGGAGAGGAGAGAGTCTGGAAGCTGTGTCCTCTCAGGCCCACGGCAGTTGCAAATGTCTTCCCCAGGGGTTGGAAAGATGGCCAAGTCCTGTTCATGCTTGGATGGGCGCCCGACCCAGGGTGGGCCGGAGCTCTTCTGGCGCCCTGTCACTCCACCCACCACCACCATTAAATAACACCATCCTACCTTCGAAAATAAAATTATATCTATATTTATATAACACCCCATCCTCCCCAGCCCTCCCCTCCCGCAGTTCCCGCGGTCTATGTTACAGACAAGGGATAGCAGGCGCTCGCTGGGTTCTGGGCGAACATCTGATGGGGCGCGGCGGCACCCCGGCGCCAAGCTCTTCTCCGGGGACCAGAGGCGGGGGTGGGTGAAAGTGGGGTGGGGGGATCGAACAAACACGCAGCCACACACTCTGAAGGGGCTTGGCTCTTCAGAAAAGGGTGCTCGGGGGACCCTTGGCACTCAGCAGGCGCCCGGGCCTGTGCAACACAGCCGGACGCACACAGACACTGGAAAGGGGGCGCCCAGTGCCTCCCACGCCGATTCTCGGCGCCAGAGCCAGAGCAACCCGGGTCACAGCTGCCGGGCCGAAAGGCAGACGTCAGGCAGTCCGGTGGGGTCCTTGGGGGGGCGCGGGTCTCCCCTTCTTCGGGCTCGAGGTGGGAGGGGGGTAGGGCCCGAGAGGGGAGCCGCGCCGGCAGGGGCAGGCAGGGCGGGCGCGGCCCTCATAGCACCTTGCAGCAGTTGATGCAGCCGTTCTGGGAGCCGTAGCGCTTCTGCAGCGCGGCGCGCGTGGCCGTCTCGAAGACCTCGCGCACGCCCTCCTTGGTCT
Source organism: Ailuropoda melanoleuca (assembly GCF_002007445.2). Taxonomy (NCBI): domain Eukaryota; kingdom Metazoa; phylum Chordata; class Mammalia; order Carnivora; family Ursidae; genus Ailuropoda; species Ailuropoda melanoleuca. Next base: position 129,042,507 of record NC_048221.1, read on the forward strand.
TGGCCGAGCACTCGAGGTAGTCGTAGGCTTGGATGCGCACGGCCATGGCGCGGCCGTCATCCGTGCGCACGGGTTCCTGCTTCATGCGGGCCAGCTCCGTGCGGACGTGCTCGTCGCTGCGCAGGTCTTTCTTGTTGGCCACCAGGATGATGGGCACGTTGGGGCAGAAGTGCTTCACCTCGGGCACCCACTTCTCCGGGATGTTCTCCAGCGAATCGGGGCTGTCTACTGAGAAGCACATGAGGATCACGTCGGTGTCTGGGTAGGAAAGCGGCCGCAGGCGGTCGTAGTCCTCCTGGCCCGCCGTGTCCCACAGCGCCAGCTCCACCTGCTTGCCGTCCACCTCGATGTCGGCCACATAGTTCTCGAAGACGGTGGGCACGTACACCTCGGGGAACTCGTCCTTACTGAACACGATCAGCAGGCACGTCTTGCCGCACGCGCCGTCGCCCACCACCACCAGCTTCTTGCGGATGGCCGCCATGAGCGGGCCGGGCCCGGGCAGCAGGAGGGGGCCCGCGAACGCCTCGCTGCCGTCCCGCTCGCCGCTCACTGCTCACCTCGGGCTGCGCGCTGGGGGCGAGGGTCGCTAGCTGCACCCGGGCCCCGCGGCGGCGCGTTCTCTCGGTGCGCTCCGGCTGCCGCGGCGGGGGCGCGGGGGCATAGGGCGCACTGTGCGTCTCCGCGCTGCTCCCGGGCGGTGGCCGCTCTTCTCGCCCCGGGCCTGGGGTCCGCGCCTTTGTGCGCAAACGGTGGCTGGAACGGCGGAACCGGCCTAGTCCCCTCCTCGGTTTCTGTAGGTCTCACCCTGGGTACAGGAGAGCGTTCGAATACGGCCAGACTGCGGTGGCAGATGCGGGCTGCGGCCCTAGCGCCCGCTATTTAAAGAGTTCGGCTACTTTCTTAATATAGCTGCCCAATGGGAAGCGAGCCGACTGAGCTCATCGCTGCGGAGCTTGGCTCTGATTGGCCACCCGCTGCAGCCCAGGGGCGGGGCCGGCCGAGCGTGATTGACGGCCCAGGCCGCGGGGCTGGGAGAGGCGGCGACTGGGGAGTCTGCGCCTCCGCTGGCGCTGCGGGGCTCTGGCCGTAGCAGTGCTCCCCCTGCCTTTGCCGCGTCTTTTGCGCGCGGGGCCAAGGCCCTGAGCTGGCGGCCTGGATCCTGCGGGGCCTGGGCGAGCGGTTCCGGGAGAAGGCAGCGCTTTGTGGGGCGTTGGCGACTCCTTCCCACCCAAAATCGTCCCGCTTCCGTGCAAACTCCCAGCGGTGGCCGGACCTCTGGGGGGAGGGAGCGGCCCCTTTAAGCGGTTTTGTTTTTAAATAAACACATGCACACGCGCATACACACACACGCACACACACACACACACGTTTGTTTCCAAGGAAGCTTTTGTTATTTCCTTTCAGAAGAGGCCCCTTCCCTCGTCTCGCCCGCCACTCCCAACTCCCCCACCCGGGGACTCTTCCTTGGGACAGCACTAGGTTTGGACCCGTGAGGCCAAGAGCTGACTGTGAGCTGGGTGGTCCTGGGCCTAGCCTGCAGCTCTTCCAAGTCCTATCGCCTCCCCTCTTCCTCCACACACACCCCTCCATACACCCCCCACCCCCATCTCTAGATGAAGATTTGGGGAAGGAGGGACCGTGAAAAAGGAAGGCTGCGGCTGTTGCAGTACTTTATGTCCACTTGGAGGAAGTTACAAGGCAGAAAAACGCAGCTTCAGCCCTGGTTTGCATGATTAATTCGGATCCTGGTAGTCAGGCTGCGAATTGTCTGATGTAAATAGTACAATAAAATCCAACAACCTGCCACCCCACTAGGCAAGAAGAGGATGAGGCCTGAGGCAGGGGACAGAGAAGGGAGGACAGGGAGCTTGCAGATGAGGACACAGCAAATTAGTGTCTGGTGGGGACACACCAGAACTTGATTCATCTATCTCAGAGGGGGATCTAGAAGGACCTCCGCAAAGGATTTCACCAGACAGGAGAGGGACGGGACGGGGGGTGGGGGGGGCTGGCTCCAAGAAGGAAGAGTGAAAAAAACAAGAGAGGTGGGAAAGAATAAGATAAACTCTAAAAACAGGGCCTAGCTTAGTGTGACTGCATTTGATGGAGAGAGAAAGATGAAACTCAGGTCGAGGCCAATCATGGAAGGTTAAAGTACCAACTACGCGCTGATTGGGCCATATCCATCATAGAGGCCGTGGGATGCTTATTGGATTTTTAGCAAAGGAGAGACTCCCACATTATGATGTGGGTATGGCCTCATATTTCTGCCTCCCTCTCTAAGACTGGAAGCTGGTGGAGAGCCAGGATTCTGTCTTACCTCAACATCTTGAAGACTAGCACAATGCCCAACCCTATGAAAGAATCAGTAAATGACTGGAGAATTCACCTAAAAGCTCAGGAACTCAGAACTTTCTGGGGTCTCCTACCTCAGATTCCAGGCTCTGCCTTAACAGCCATCCAACCAAGCCCATGCAGGCATCTGTAACTAAGCTGTCGCTGTCGTGTTTTCACATGTGATTCGTATGTTGAGGTCTGGGTCTCTACAGGAATACCACAGATATACCAAGTCAAATAAGACAGTAGTGCCCTAATCCCTAGAGCCTGTCCTATAGGCAACGTACTGAAACATCCAAACGGGCTTCCCTCATACTGAATAATCTTCACTGTTTTTGTTTTTCAGATCTAAGGAACCAAATTGTCAACAAGTAAATCATTTTTCCACAGTGGGATACCACAGGAGAAAATACGGGGTTTTTTGATCATTAGCTTAGAAACTTTTCTTTTTCTTTCTTTCTTTTTTTTTTTGGTTAGCCTATTAGAAAAATCTTATCTAAATTTTTCTTGTTTTAGTCGAAACCTTTTATAGCTGTATTGTTAAAACACGGCTTTCCTTTATCTTAATATAGCTCAGGAATCTTGGCTGTGCCCTTAAACTTCAAATATTAAGAAAATATCAAACAAAACTTTGTACCATGTATTTTTTGAAAAACTGAAATACAAAGAATCAGGAAGAGGGATTCAATTCACTCATTTCCTGACCCTCAGACATAATATATGAGTGTTCCAAGCCTGAACTTGAATATCGCAATAATTTCTAAAAATACTCGGTTGGTAAATATGCCAAAGTAAACAAATAGAAAAATCCGTGTTCTGCAGCAAGTTCTTTTCATGGTGTTCATTTTTATGTCCGATACGTTGACAAACTCTGTGGAAATGGACTACTTCGAAGACTGCACCACTCACAGGATAAACTTTTCCAAACTAGGTGATGTGCCAGACAGGCTCCTCCCTGTGTCCCCTCTCCCTGCACAGGACACTCCCACTGAAGGGCAAGGGCAGGGATTGGTCCATGAAAAGAAATCACGCTAAAAATTGGCTTTATTAACATATAGATTCACCGTATGACAGACACCTACACCAGTGAGAGAGGGAAATGATCCCTCAGACAAAAGGAAGATGTAAATCTATCTCCAATCTTCAGTTTAATTTATTTGGGGTGTTTTTTGTTTTGTTTTGTTTTGTCTTGTCCAGTGTTTCCTACAGATCCTGTAAATCACCCCCCAACTGCTCCCAGACAAGACCAGAGACTGGAATGTTCATTAGATTTTAGCGCCACCTTGTGGCAATCTTAATAGGGGTTTTCTTTCCTTTTAAAAAAAGAAATATATATATATTTATATATATATATATACACATACACACATAGTATATGTGTATATATGATTACAAAAAATCTAGTTAAAAAGCATGCATTTTATGACTATTTTTATTTTAAGATTTTTTTCTCGGGATGTCAAACCCTAGAGCTTTACAAGTAGATTTAGAAATTCTTTTTTTTTTTTAAGATTTTATTTATTTATTCGACAGAGATAGAGACAGCCAGCGAGAGAGGGAACACAAGCAGGGGGAGTGGGAGAGGAAGAAGCAGGCTCATAGCGGAGGAGCCTGATGTGGGGCTCGATCCCATAATGCCGGGATCATGCCCTGAGCCGAAGGCAAACGCTTAACCGCTGTGCCACCCAGGCGCCCCTAGAAATTCTTCACATACATATTTATATATTTTTTTCACATAGATATTTATACACACATACAACTATTTTCATATACACTTAAGAAAATAATTCCTTCCTAAATAGTAACTTCTTTTTTTCTTTTCAAGTAGGCTTCACAGCACAGAGCCCAAACCAGGGCTTGAACTCATGACCCTGAGATCAAGACCTGAGCTGAGATCAGGAGTCTGATGCTTAAGGAATGAGCCACCCAGGTGCCCCTAAATAACAACTTCTAAATGAGATTTGAAGAAAGAGATAAAAAGCTATGCAATCTCACTAATTTACATAACAATGGAATTCTTTTGCCCTAAATATAATACACAGAAATGTAAAACAACTTTAACTACAAAAATCATCTTCTTTTTTCCCCAGTTCAGAAAGCAATTATTGGATATTCTGGTATAATTAGAAGTAATAATGATTTATTTACCAATAACCATTTACGGGGAATCAGCAAGGCCACAGACATTCCTGACAGCATCTGATTTTTAAATTTTTTTCCACTTTAAGGAGTAGCTTAAAGTCTCTAGGAATATTGTCAACCTTCCATCTCAGTGCAATGAGTTTTGAAAAGGGAAAGGCTCTTCTAAAACCATTCATGCAATTGCAATGTGGGAAAACCCAGGTGGTCCCATTTGGTCCATTTGGGCCCATTCAGCCATGAGTTACCTAGCTGAGCCATCCAGCTACTTTCTGAGGTCTTCAGCTATGAGCAACAGCAGGTAAAACATCCCTCTCCCATCCTGGGCATGTGGTCCAATGGGACCCAGGCCAAAGACAGGGAAGGCTGGGCTCACTGGAGAACCACCATAGCTAAACCGTTAAACTTCAGAATGTGGGCATTGAACTCAGACCAGACAGACACAACTGTCTGTCCAGCCCAAGGCCAGGTCAAGGGGAGTAGGCAGTGGGCAGTGGGCAGCTCCTAATCGCTCTGAAACTGTGCCGTGCCCCGTTCCAGCAGCCGTTAGCTGCGTGTGGCTGTTGAGCCCTTGAAATGTTGCTCACGCTGCTGAAGAGCTAAGTTTTTAATGTTATATGATTTTAATTAATTGAAATTGAAATAGAAAAACTGATATTCAGGGTGGAGGAAATGGGAAGATGTTGATCAAAGAGTACAAACTTCCAGTTACAGGATGAGCAAGTTCTAGGGGTCTTCTGCACGGCACGGTGACGGTCATTAATAATACTGTATTAATACTTGAAAGTTGCTCAGAGAGTAGAGCATAAATGTTCTCGCGCTGGAAAAGAGATGGTAATTACGTGACGTCATCAAGGGCTTAGCTAACGCTGTGGCTGTGGTGGTAGTCATTTTGCAGTATATAACTGTATCATATCAACACTTTAAACTTGTCCACCTAGAACTTATGCAACGTTTTATGTCAATTATATCTCAATAATGATGGAAAAAGAAAGAATCGAATGAATATTGATATGGACCACAAAAAATTTTTTTTAAAAACTGATATTTAATTCGGTTAGTGGGAAATTTTTATGTATGTTTGAAACAACTTAGGTATGTGAATCTACTTTTTCCTGCTGGAAATTTTATGGAGTCTAAATACAGACTGGGGGCGCCTGGGTGGCACAGCTGTTAAGCGTCTGCCTTCGGCTCAGGGCATGATCCCGGCTNGATATACTTGGATATATAATTTAAATTAATTTACTTCTTTATGGTTTTTAATGTGACAACTAGAAAATTTTAAATCACACACATGGGGGCACCTGGGTGGCTCAGTTGGTTAAGCATCTGTCTTCAGCTCAGGTCATGATCTCGGGGTCCTGGGATGGAGCCCCACATCGGGCTCCCTGCTCAGCAGGGAGTCTGCTTCTCCCTCTCACTCTCCTTCTCCTTCTGTGCTCTCTCTCTCTTTCTCTCTCTCTCGGATAAATAAATAAAATCTTTTTAAAAAATCACACACGTGGGGTGCCTGGGTGGCTCAGTGGGTTAAGTGTCTGCCTTTGGCTAGGGTCATGATCCCAGGGTCCTGGGATCGAGTCCTGCATCAGGCTCCCTGCTCAGCTGGGAGTCTGCTTCTCCCTCTCCCTCTGCCTGCTGCTCCCCGTGCTTGTACTCTGTGTCTCTCTGTCAGATAAATAAGTCTTAAAAAAAAAAAATCACACACGTGGTTCACACCACACATCTCTTAGATGGAACTGCTCTAAAATGTCTACCAGTCAGGGCACCTGGATGGCTCAGTCAGTTAAGCGTCTGCCTTCTGCTCAGGTCATGATCCTGGGGTCCTAGGATCGAGCTCCATATTGGGCTCCTTGCTCAGTGGGGGAACTTGCTTCTTCCTCTCCCTCTGCTGCTCCCCCCCGCACTTGTGCTCTTTCTCTCTCTATCAAATAAATAAATAAAATCTTTAAAAAATAAAATAAAATGTCTACAAGTTCATGTGGCTCCCTGGCTACTCCCTCAAGCATCATCTCAGGGAGTCACTTTGTATGAACCCCCTGAAGCCTGTCAATCTTCCTATGAGTTTGATTTCCTTTTATTTGTGCCAAACTCATGGCTGGGTTTTGTTTCAGAGGGCCCAGACACTCAGCTGAACACTGTGGTTGGGACAATCTGGAGCCTCCCTACCCGCTTTGCCCTCACTGCTCTCCAGGCCAGGCACCCCCATGCCTTTCATCTGCCCCCACTAAAGCAGCAGCCCCCTCCCTAATATGTCCAACTCTCATCCCAACACCGGGAGGTATTTTCTTGAACAGTAGAGGCTGTTTGGCCTTTCTGCATGGTGACATATTTTCCTTTCCTAAAAAATAATCAAAATCTAGTCCTTTCCCAATTTTGGTAGTAAAGCAGGGGCTGTTGGTTGTTCTCTGGAACTCTCATATTAAACCTCAGTCCTCTCAATTTAATTCAGCAAACACAGATCGGGGAGGGGTGCGTGGAGGGGAAGTAAGGGCCCAAAAGATAAGTGGGGCATAGAACCATTGCATAAAGACACACACATACACACACAGGTGGGTTGCAATATCACTAATATGTAAATGAAGGGTGGAGATGACTTAACACAGGAGGTCACATTCGAGCAGAGCCTTGACTAACAAGTAGGATTTTTCCAGAAGGAAGAGATGCCCATTGACACCATCTAAATCACTGACTGTTATAGCTATTATGTGAAGAAAGCTTCCAATCAGAGCCATTTGATGAGAAGGGAGAAGTAGCAATGGGCAGAAGTGGAAAAATGTTTCTCCTTCTATGCATGAGATTTGCCTGATGGCAGCAGCCTCGTGAGGTCGGCCTCGCCCGGAAGACGGTGGGGGGGGGCGAAAGGAAAGAGAAAGGTCACAAGAACGTGCTATTATCTACTGCTGTCATTACAAAGTCCACCCCAGCAAATTCTTGCCAGTTCTTTGTCAAATGCTGAGATTGCACATATGTTTGTTGACTTTAGCAAAAGTTCCAAGAAAGTGGTGTGGAGATGAAGTAAGCCAAAGGGAGGGGAGCCTTACACCAGGAGGCTGGAGACCTGCTGGCGAGGCCCCCCCGGTTCCTAGCCGCCCAGCCTTCGGCAGACCCTCCCTTCTGGGTCTCAGTTTCCCCATGAGAGGTAGAACTCCAAGGCTGGAAATTCAGGTGTCCACAGGGGTCCCCCAGGTCACATAACTGTGTGTAACACTGGGCGGTGGTGGAAACTGGGGGGACCTGGAGAATATGCTGTATCTAAGTTATCAAAGTCCAGAATTGAAAAGCAAACTACCGCACTGCCTGGAAAGGACAAGCAGGAGGCTAGATTTGGCCAGCAGAACCAGTTTGTGAACCCTGATTAGAGAAATTTCATTTTTTTTTAAAGATTTTATTTATTTATTTT
>NC_048221.1:129053052-129225455 GCF_002007445.2 Ailuropoda melanoleuca
TTATTTTTTTAAAGATTTTATTTATTTATTTGACAGAGATAGAGACAGCCAGCGAGAGAGGGAACACAAGCAGGGGGAGTGGGAGAGGAAGAAGCAGGCCCACAGCGGAGGAGCCTGATGTGGGGCTCGATCCCATAACGCCGGGATCACGCCCTGAGCTGAAGGCAGACGCGTAACCGCTGTGCCACCCAGGCGCCCCTAATNGTGGGAGAGGAAGAAGCAGGCCCACAGCGGAGGAGCCTGATGTGGGGCTCAATCCCATAATGCCGGGATCACGCCCTGAGCCGAAGGCAAACGCTTAACCGCTGTGCCACCCAGGCGCCCCGAGAAATTTCATTTTTAATCAATCAAAGGCACTCACTTACAGAAAATAAAATCATTGATCCTTTCATAAAGTGAAAAAAATGTATAAAGCAAAAAAATTTTATTATCCAAGACCTTATTTCTTTGAATTGCTTAAACTGAGGTCCAAAAGATGAAATATTCCAAAGTATGGAATCAAGGGAAATGTAGTCTTACATAGAATATTGTCACAGCTGGAAGGGGGTTAGCATTCCAGTTAGGGGGGAAGGGGTGTTACCCCCTTATGTCAATCCAGAGGTCAATAACACCAAGTTTTTTTCTCTTCCCTGTTTTCAGTCTTGAAAGCAAATGATCTAATCAAAGTATTTATACAGAGATGATTCACTTCTTGTGTTAACTTATGATGTCAGAATTTTGCAATAGGGCGGAGTTGAATTCACAATGGATTTCCACACTCCAATGTGGCTCCCACAAAGATGAGCCTGTGGCTATTTATAGCACGAGACAGAGCCTCTATTTGGTGCCACTGCTCAGACCCAGAATCTGGGGAGCAGACAACACAATCGTGAGAAGTCAGTGATGGATATGCTTTCCCCGTCGTCCCTGGGCCTCTGTTTCCACTCCAGCCACACAGGTGGGTGGGACATGGCTGAACAAAAGAAAGCATTCTTCTTGAGGGTCCTTAATCGGAAAGGAGAGCATGGGGGAACCTCTCATTAGACAGCTCTGTTGGGACTGCTTCATCTTTGAAACATGGAGCCGTGTGATGGCTATTCAGCTTGGCCACATGTACACCGAAAAAAGACGCGTTTAGAATTTGGAAATCTCAGTGATAGGCCTCCGAAGAAGTGACCGAACTTCATTCATTGCACTAACACATGCTAGTTGCCTCCCGCAAGCCAGGACCTCGCTTGGTGTGAGACCAGGCTGCCAGGCTCTGCGGAGCTCAGGACCTTAGCATAGGCGGCATCTCACAGCCATTGAACTGCCAATTCCAAATGAGGCAGAGGCAGGGCTTGAACCCGGCAGAATGAAGTGATGACAGCCGCTGCTCTCATTCAGTCATTTGCTCTGCGAACATACTCGGTGCCACCAGTGGCACAATCAGGAGGAATCAGATAGAGCCCCTGCCTTCAGAGGAGCTCCGGTCCATCAGTATGAGTGGCAACACAGTCCAACAATTGGAACAACTAGACTGACACTTCAGTCTGGTGTGGTGAGCGCTACAGCGGCTAGGCCCAGGGGAGGGGCCTGAGGTGGTCAGAGGAGGCCTGAGCTAAGTGGTATGTTGGCACTTCAGTGGCCTTCAACGAACCACACCCCTTAGTAGTCATCTCCTTGTGTGGTCCCCTCCCATGGTGAGTCTGAGTTTGGCCCTGTGACTACGTTAGGCCAATGGGACATCAGCAAGAATGCAAGTTGCAGCTGGATAAGCACTCACACATTCTTCTTGGAACCCGGCCGCCATGCTTTAAGGAGACTCAGTCTACCAGGTGGACAAGCCCACATGGAAGAGAACTGCCCTCTCAACCAACAGCCTCAGCTAAGCTCCAGCTGGTGGTGGGCACCAACTGCCAGCTATGTGGGTGGAGCCATTTGAACCTTCCTCCCTAACACCTCAGCCAACACCATGGGAAGCAGGAGAACGGCCTGAGCCAATCCACAGAATCCTGAGACATAATAAATTGTTACTGTCATAAGCCACTATGTGCTGGGATGTTTCGTTCCACAGCAAAGGATACCGAAACAAGCTTGAGTCTTAATGGTGGCAGAGAAGTCAGCCAAGCCAACAGAGGAAAAGAAGGGCATTCTAGAATAGGAGGCATGAGATAGCATGACATACTCAGGTCCGAAGCAGAGTGATATGGCCAGCATATGGGGCATAAGGTAGAGAGGAGCAACTGCTGGAACTGAGGAGACTGGCCGGGCTCAGACCAGAACATCTGCAGATGGGTGAGGAATTCCAAAACCAGCCCTGGGTTCAGTGGTTCCCTAAGAGGACTCACAGGACTCCGAGAGTTGTGCTCACAGCTGTGATTTATTAGAACGACAGGATGCCAAGCAAGATGAGCAAAAGGAAAGGCACATGGGGCCAAGCCTGGGGACACCCAGGTGCAAGGGAAATTGTCTTTCTTGAGGCCGCTGCGTCCTCTCCCAGGGAGTCACACAGAACACACTCACTTCCCCCAGCAGTGAGCTGTGACAACGTATGCAAAACATTGCCAACCAAGGAAGCTCGCTAGAGAATCGGCGCCCAGGATTTTTACGGGGGGCCACGAGGCTTGATTTTTTATGCCAACCTGGCAAAGCTACGGTGCCCAGGTGTTTGGTCAAACACGAATCTAGACGCTGCCCTGACGGTATTTTTCAGGTGTGATTAACATATAAATCAGTAGATCTTAAATAAAGCTGATTACTCTCTGCAATGTGAGTAGGTCTCATGCAACCAGGGGAAAACCTTATGCACAAGCCTGAAATGTCCCGAAGAAAAGAGAATTCTCCTGTAGACTGCAACATAGACACCCGGCCTGTGTTTCCAGCCTGCTGCCCTGCAGAATTTGGGCTCCACTCTGAATTTCCAGGCTGCCGGTCTGCCCTACAGATTTCAAAGCTGCCAGCCCCCACAATTGCATGAGCCAATTCCTTAAAATGAATCACTCACTCCCCCTCTCTATGGATGTATATCCCGTTGGTTCCCTTTCTCTGAAGAACTGTGCTAAGTAGCCCCTCCCTGGCATGTGCCCAAACCCCAGACTCCCAGAAGAAAGGAGGTGTTTAGCAGGGGCTATCGTGTTTGCACAAACATTTTAGCAGAGTGAACCGCTCTTCTCAGCTACTGGTGGGGACCCTCCTAAAATCTCAGTTCCCAGATGCCCATGAAGGGCAACCTGCTGAGCAGGCCTTTGTAAGAATAAGCAGCAGGGCTGCTGTGTTAACTCCTTTCTGTACAGAAGGTAATAGTTCACACTGTAGGCACTAGGGAGCCGTTGAACTTCTTTAAGTGTAAATACATTATTCCACTGAAGATTTTAGGTGTGTGTGTGGGAGAGAGAGAAGGATGACATACTGTTTTGTTTCATGAGGCCACGCCAGCAGCATGTAGGGGAGGGCCCAAAGAAGGGGCAAGTAGGGAAGTAGGCCTCCAACTCGAGGACCTCTCTAGTCAACAGCCAGGATGGAGAGAACAGGGTGTATTTAAGAAAACAATAGGAGCTGTGGAAGGTGTGTTCCCCCCTCCAGGCTGTTACCTCCCCTCCCCGTCAGTGAGAGCCTCAGAGAGGGTAAGCGGGTGTGTGTGTCTGTCTGTCTGTGTCTGTCTGCTGGGGCCATCTCAGCTCCCACACCAGTTCTCCTGTGGCTGCAGGAGAAGAGGCAGGAGAGGGCTAGATCTGTGTGCATCCAGGAGGTAATCAGCCAACTGGAACCCTGAGTCCCCCCACACCCACCCCTGGTCTCGCTCCTCCCACCACAATACACAGGAGGCTGGAGGTGCCGGGAATGCCAGCAGGGCCCGAGGGCGCAGAGAACCTCGAAGGGGAGAGCCCATCCTAGGAGCCCTAGGCTCGTACTGCTCCCGCTGTGGTCCCACGAGCAGCAACAGCAGCATTTCTCGCAAGCTTGTTAGAGACGGAGAGTCTCAGGCCCCAGCCCAGCCCAGGCCTCTACAGAATCAGAACCCAGAGCCCCGCACAGTGTGAACAGTGGAGTTGGAGAAGCACTGCCCTCAGCTTGTGCCCGTGGACTGTGCTGGAGGAAGCAGGGCAGCGGCGGTTCAGGGAAGAGTGTGCTGTACTGGGCCTGCAGCTGACCACCTGCGTCGTCCGGGCCGTCGTCTTCCTCAGCGTCGGTTCTCAGCCAAGAGGGGGGCATTCGGAGTGCCTCCTCCGTCACTAGGCTATTGTGAGTTAAATGAGTGAGTGCGTGTAAAGTGTTTTTTTTAATAATAATTTTTATTATGTTATGTTAGTCACCATACAGTATATCCTTAGTTGTTGATGTGGTGTTCCATGATTCATATTTGTAAAGTATTTAGGACATGCTGTGTCCCTGGAAACTGTCCTTCCAGAAGGCTCATCCAGCTTCTGCTTGTCCTGCCCCCCCATCAACACACACACACACACTCCCCCACTGCCAGGCCGGGGGGACAGCCATTCTTCATCGGACCACCCTGATGGGAGAAGAACCCTCCCGTAGCTCCCGGAAGCTGTGGATGAGGTGACAGAAGGGGCCTGCTCCCTCGTCCTAGGCCAGCCCTTCAGTTCTTGGAAAAGCACTCCCTCTCCAAGCCAGCTCATCTCCAGCAGTTCCGGCCCCTGTGACCCATCCCTGCAGGCCCTGGCTGCCCGCCTGGGCGCCGGCCTCTCCACACACAGCGTTTTAACGCTGCCCTTCTTAAGGGACCCTCCTGAGGTCAGGTCACGACTCCAGGGATGGCCTCACCTGGTGCCTTCAGACCTTCCCGGGCTGCAGGGCAGGCCAGTCAGATGGCTGCGGGACGAGGCCCCCGCCAGAGGCGCTGCCGCCAAGGTACCCCAGGTGGAGTGGATTCCGAGCCGCCCAAAAGGATCTGCCCGGAGCAGAGAGAATGTGGAACCCTCTGGACTCCCAGCCAGCACCCAAGGGGAGACCTGGGGAAAGGCAAGGCCCTTCAGTGGCTCCCAGACTCATGAGAGGGCGGCCCGACCGTCCCGCCCATCTATGTGAATCAACTTCGGCAATGTCCCCAGTCACGGTTAAAAGAGGCCAGAGGGCAGAGCATCGCAAATGGGGAGTGAGCTGCAATCTCTTGACCACAGTTGAATTTAGAACTTCCTTTTAAACTTTGGGCCGATGTTCTTGAAATGTAAACAAAGCAAATAAGCCCTGAGGAATAATAATGGCAGTGATGAAAATTAACAGGTCTCACAACTGAGTTTGGGGACTTGGTGTTGCTACTGCTTAATTCTTGATATGCATTACTTCATCTACGCATCACAGCAAGCCTGAGCGAAGTGCGACAGGGACGAAAGGTGTCAATATTGACAGCCTATTCAGAAGCCACCTCCCCCTCGCCCCTTTCTAGGAGATTCTGGGTTTGCTTGCTGGACCACAGGCTCTTTCCTATGATCATTAGTGGGGAGGAGAATCGAAAGGAGCTGAAAGACTGAGTTGACTTACTTTTTTTTTTTTTTTGAGGCACAGAAATCTCGCACTTATTTTTTTTTAAATGTTTTTTTATTATATTATGTTAGTCACCATACAGTATATCCCCGGTTTCCAATGTAAAGTTCGATGCTTCATTAGTTGCGTATAACACCCAGTGCACCATGCAATACGTGCCCTCCTTACTACCCATCACCGGTCTATCCCATTCCCCTCCCCTCTGAAGCCCTCAGTTTATTTCTCATAGTCCATAGTTTCTCATGCTTCATTCCCCCTTCTGATTACCCCCCCTTTCTTTATCCCTTTCTTCCCCTACCGATCTTCCTAGTTCTTATGTTCCATAGATGAGAGAAATCATATGATAATTGTCTTTCTCTGCTTGACTTATTTCACTTAGCATTATCTCCTCCAGTGCCGTCCATGTTGCAGCAAATGTTGAGAATTCGTTCTTTCTGATAGCTGAGTAATATTCCATTGTATATATGGACCACAGCTTCTTAATCCAGTCATCTGTTGAAGGGCATCTCGGCTCCTTCCATGATTTGGCTATTGTGGACAATGCAGCTATGAACATTGGGGTGCATATGGCCCTTCTCTTTACTACGTCTGTATCTTTGGGGTAAACACCCAGTAGTGCAATGGCTGGGTCATAGGGTAGTTCAATTTTTAACTTTTTAAGGGACCTCCACACTGTTTTCCAGAGTGGCTGTACCAACTTGCATTCCCACCAACAATGTAGGAGGGATCCCCTTTCTCCACATCCTCTCCAACAATTGTTGTTTCTTGCCTTGTCTATCTTTGCCATTCTAACTGGCGTAAGGTGGTATCTCAGTGTGGTTTTGATTTGAATTTCCCTGATGGCTAATGATTTTGAACATTTTTTCATGTGTCTGTTAGCCATTTGTATGTCTTCATTGGAAAAGTGTCTGTTCATATCTTCTGCCCATTTTATGATTTGTTTATTTGTTTCTCGTGTATTGAGTTTGAGAAGTTCTTTGTAGATCTTGGATACCAGTCCTTTATCTGTGGTGTCCTTTGCAAATATATTCTCCCATTCCGTGGGCTGTCTCTTAGTTTTTTTGACTGTTTCCTTGGCTGTGCAGAAGCTCTTTATCCTGATAAAGTCCCATAAGTTCATTTTATCTTTTATTTCTCTTGCCTTTGGAGATGTGTCGTGAAAAAGGTTGCTCTGGCCGATGTCATAGAAGTTGTTGCCTATGTTCTCCTCTAGAATTTTGATGGATTCCTGTCTCACATTGAGGTCTTTCATCCATTTGGAGTTTATTTTTGTGTATGGTGTGAGAGAGTGGTCAAGTTTCATTCTTTTGCATGTAGCTGTCCAATTTTCCCAGCACCATTTATTGAAGAGACTGTCTTTTTTCCACCGGATGTTTTTTCCTGCTTTATCAAAGATTAGTTGCCCAAAGAGCCGAGGGTCCATTTCTGGGTTCTCTATTCTGTTCCATTGGTCGATGTGTCTGTTTTTGTGCCAGTACCATGCTGTCTTTGTGATCACAGCTTTGTAGTACAGCTCGAAATCCGGCATTGTGATGCCCCCAGCTTTGTTTTTCCTTTTCAACAGTTCCTTGGAGATTCGGGGCCTTTTCTGGTTCCATACAAATTTAAGGACTATTTGTTCCAGTTCTTTGAAAAATGTCCTCGGTATTTTGATCGGGATAGCATTGAAAGTGTAGATTGCTCTGGGTAGTATGGACATTTTAACTATGTTAATTCTTCCAATCCATGAGCATGGAATATTTTTCCATCTTTTTATGTCTTCCTCAATATCTTTCAAAAGTGATCTATAGTTTCTAGCATATAGGTCCTTTACGTCTCTGGTTAAGTTAATTCCAAGGTAACGCATGGTTTTTGGTGTTATTGTAAATGGGATGGATTCCCTAATTTCTCTTTCTTCAGTCTCGTTATTCGTGTATAGAAATGCAACTGATTTCTGGGCATTGATTTTGTATCCTGCCACCTTACTGAATTGTTCTATAACTTCTAATAGTTTGGGAGTGGATTCCTTTGGGTTTTCCATATAGAGTATCATGTCATCTGCAAAGAGAGACAGTTTGACTTCTTCTTTGCCGATTTGGATACCTTTGATCCCTTTTTGTCTTCTGATTGCTGTTGCAAGGACTTCTAGTACTATGTTGAATAATAGTGGCGAGAGTGGGCATCCTTGTCGTGTTCCTGATCTTAAGGGAAAGGCTTCCAGCTTTTCCCCATTGAGAATAATGCTTGCAGTAGGCTTTTCATAGATGGCTTTTATGAGATTGAGAAATGTACCCTCTATTCCTACACTCTGAAGGGTTTTAATCAGGAAAGGATGCTGTATTTTGTCAAATGCTTTTTCTGCATCAATTGAGAGGATCATATGGTTCTTGAGTCTTTTCTTGTTGATATGATGTATCACATTGATTGATTTGCGAGTGTTGAACCATGCTTGCATCCCAGGTATGAATCCCACTTGGTCATGATGGATAATCCTTTTAATGTACTGTTGGATTCTATTAGCAAGGATCTTGTTGAGGATTTTGGCATCCATATTCATTAGAGAAATCGGTCTGTAATTCTCCTTTTTGAGGGGGTCTTTGCCTGGTTTGGGGATCAAGGTAATATTAGCCTCATAGAATGAGTTTGGTAGCTTTCCTTCTGTTTCTATTTTTTGAAATAGCTTTAGGAGAATAGGTATTATTTCTTCTTTGAATGTTTGGTAGAATTCCCCAGGAAAACCGTCTGGGCCTGGAGTTTTATTATTTGGAAGGTTGTTTATCACTGACTCAATTTCTTCATAGTTAATTGGCCTATTTAAGAAATCTATTTCTTCCTGTTTCAGTCTTGGTAGTTTATAGGTTTCCAGGAAGGCCTCCATCTCTTCCAGATTGTTTAGTTTTTTGGCATATAGCTGTTGATAAAAGTTTCTAATAATCCTTGCAATTTCAATGGTGCTGGTCGTGACCTCTCCCTTTTCAGTCATAATTTTAATAATCTCAGTCCTTTCTCTTTGTTTTTGGACAAGTTTTGCCAGTGGTCTATCAATTTTATGGATTCTCTCAAAGAACCAGCTTCTAGTCCTGTTGATCTGCTCTACTGTGGTTCTGGTCTCTAATTCATTGATTTCTGCTCTAATCTTGGTCAACTCCTTCCTTGTCAGTGGGTTAGGCCTGTCCCTCTGTTGCTGTTCCAGTTTCTTGAGGTGAGAATATAGAAACTGCATTTTAGATTTTTCTATTCTTTTGAGTGAGGCTTGGATGGCTATGTATTTCCCCCTTAGGACTGCCTTTGCAGTATCCCATAGGTTTTGGACCGTTGTGTATTCATTCTCGTTGGTCTCCATAAATTGTTTAATTTGTTTTTTGATTTCCTGGTTTATCGAGTCATTCTTGAGCAGGATGGTTCTTAGCCTCCAAGTGTTTGAGTTTCTTCCAGGTTTTTCCTTGTGGTTGAGTTCCAATTTCAGAGCGTTGTGGTCTGAGAATATGCAGGGGATAATTTCAATCTTTTGGTATTGGCTGAGACCTGTTTTGTGTCCCAGAGCATGATCTATTCTTGAGAATGTTCCATGGGCATTTGAATAGAATGAGTATTCTTTGGTTCTGGGGTGTAGTGTTCTATATATATCTATGAGGTCCAACTCGTCGAGTATGGCATTCAAAGCCTTTGATTCTTTGCTTAGTTTTTGCCAGGGTGTTCTGTCTATTTCTGATAGTGGGGTGTTGAGGTCCCCTACTATTACTGTGTTCTTATCTATATGTCTCTTTATTTTGGTTAAGAGTTGGCTTGTGTATCTTGCTGCTCCCCTGTTGGGGGCATATATATTAATAATTGTCATATCCACTTGTTGAATACTTCCTTTAAGAATAATATAGTGCCCTTCTGTATCTCTCTCTATGGCCTCTAGTTTAAAATCCAGTCTATCTGATATGAGAATTGCTACTCCAGCTTTCTTTTGAGGTCCATTTGCGTGGAAGATGGTACTCCATCCCCTTACTCTAAGTCTGAATGCATCTTTGGGTTCAAAATGAGTCTCTTGTAGACAGCAAATGGATGGGTCATGTCTTTTTATCCAATCTGCAACCCTGTGGCGTTTTATGGGAGAGTTTAAGCCATTTAGATTGATAGAGATTATTGACAGATATGATTTTAATGATGCCATTTCTCTTTAAAGTCTTTGTATCGGTTGTGACTTGCTGCTCTGTATCACTCTTGGGGCCTTTTTACCTTTATAGAGCCCCCCTTAATATCTCCTGTAGGGCTGGTTTCGTGGTTACGAAATTGGTTAATGATTGGCGATTTTGGAACGTCTTTATTTCTCCATCAATTCTGAATGACAGCTTTGCTGGATAAAGGATCCTTGGCTGCATGTTTTTCTCTGAAAGAGCTTTAAAAATGCCCCCCCAAGCCTTTCTCTCATTCCAGGTCTCTGTAGACAGGTCTGACGTAATCCTGATACCTTTGCCTTGGTACGTGAGAAATTTCTTTGNAGAGAGGGAACACAAGCAGGGGAGTGGGAGAGGAAGAAGCAGGCTCCCAGCGGAGGAGCCCGATGAGGGACTCCTTTCCGGAATGCCGGGATTCCGCCCTGAGCCAAAGGCAGACGCTGNATTTATGTGACAGAGAGACAGCCAGAGAGAGAGGGAAAACAAGCCAGGGAGTGGGAGAGGAAGAAGCAGGCTCCCAGCGGAGGAGCCCGATGAGGGACTCCTTTCCGGAATGCCGGGATTCCGCCCTGAGCCAAAGGCAGACGCTGAATGACTGTGCCACCCAGGCACCCCGGGATGTGGGCTTCTTGATTTTTCAGCCTGCCTTCTGGGGGAGGGGCCTGCCGCGCAGGTATTCAGACAACCCTGTTTGGGTAGAATCTTCGTGTCCCCTGCGAGGGGGGATGGGGATGGGCACACTGTGAGCCAGTGTTTCCAGGCTTTTGTTCTCTGGCGGCTTTCCCTGGCGGTTTGCTGTGCCTCTTCTGAGAGTCAGAGCAGCAGCGGCCAAAATTCAGCCTCTGTCTCAGAACAGAGGGGATCGCGGGCCGTTCTCCACTGATGTTCTGGCCACTTTAACTCTGTTACTGTTGGTGCTGCTCAACCCTGCAGCGTCCCGGGATGTGTGCCCCACACCCGTGTCCCAGCCCTCACTTCCACGGCCGGCGCGTCTCTGTCCTTTGTGTTTCTAACACCGCCAGCTGCCAGCCGCCCCCGCGCACTCCTGGAGCTCCCGGTCTCAGTCCGGATCCAGTGAGCACGCCGGAGCTCCGTGAGATGCCTGGTGGCACACGCTCCCGGCTCACGGTCTCAGTCTGCTCTCTCGTGGGTATGGGTCTGTGAGTCCGCCCGCTCCCCCGTGCAGGCGGCTACCGCTTCCCGGCGCCCAAACGCGGTGGCTCCCTCGCCCTTCCGTTTATCTTCCGATATCTGTGCTTGGTTTCACAGCTTCCCGCTTCGTACCTCAATACTCAGCGCTGGAGATGTTCATTTGTAGAGATCCAGATGTATCTTCCTGCGTCTCAGGCTGATTCCGTGGATGTTCAGGCTGGTCTGGTACCTATCCAACTCAACTCAGGGGACCGGCTGAGAAAGGGGTCCCCTACTCCTCCGCCATCTTAACTCCTCCTCCTCACACTCTGACTTGCATTTTTGAAGGCCCTGGATCTTCTCCAAGAAAAAATCAACTCGTCCAGAAGGCCAGAAAAGCAGTCAAGAGAGAATGGGGATAAGAGAGGAGAATCTGGGGAGAGGCGGCCTTGAGGACAGGGCTCTGGGGAATTTTCTGGGTTAAGAGGACATTTAGGGGATTTCTATTATGTGTTTCATACTATAGCTCCTCTTGGGCACTTCTTTGGGAGACTGATATACAAATTTCTAATTCTTTTCAAAAAAATTTTTGAGCTGGAGTTATCTATCTTCTAGAAGCAACACAGAACGGAGCTAGAACTGAGCCAGCCAGTTTTATTTGTATTATACTATTATTATCCCCACCACTTAGAGATAAAGAAGCAGAGATTAGAGAGTTTAAATAACTGGCCTAGGGTTGCACTGTCAGTAAATGTCAAAACCAAATTCCACTGAGCGATCTGTGCTCATGGACAGCTGGCACCTACCCCAGTGGTTCAGAGGAGCACAAATGCACTGCTATTTCTAGGCTCACCCAGGTCAAGGGTTTTCTAGTGGCCCAGATCACACACAGAAGGGACTCCAGAACTCTGGGTTGTGAATTTCATTTTGTTCTCTCCCTTCCTTGAAGTGTGTTTTCCAAATTGTCCCCTCATCCTCCTTTCCCTCCACGACCCAGCCCTCCCCTGCCTTCCAGAAGCCGGCCTCTGGATGAGCTTCTCCAACCAGGCAAGTGTCTGAACAATCAGACACTCCCTGATGTCTTCATCAAGCGTTGACCTTGCACTTTACAGTCAGTGGCTGCCACGGCGAATGAGAGGCTGGCCGGCCTCTCAGGGCACTGCGGGTACAGGAAGTCCTGCCAAAATTATCCCCTCCTTCCGTAATCAGTTCTTGAGCCCACACTGGGAAAACAGCACTCCCTGGAGGCCATTCTCTTTCCTTTCTCTCTGAAACTCCCCCTGACTTAGAGCTCTATTGTCATAAAAGAAAACTAAGCATGCTGTGGACCTCTTCAGGTTGTAGGACTCTAGCCCACGTGGTGGCCGAGGGCTGCCAGGAAGCCAGTGTTGAAGAGAGTGGACCATAGAAAAGGCAGACCTGGCCAGTGAGAAGAGGGAAGGGGGGACTTTTCTATTTTTTATCATATGATGGTTCAAGCATAAGAAAAATGTAAAGAATAATTATCTGCTACCCAGCTCTGCCAATCTGTGAATTTCTCATCTATATTTCAAATCATTTTGGCACAGATGAAACCACTGTGTAGCCCTCCCCATTCCTGCTCCCCGGCCTCCTTCTCTCAAACATGTTGTTTAATATCCCCATGCACATATGTATTCCAGTAGGACATACGAATGCGTCCTAAAGATAGATGGTGGTGTTTGCATATTTTAAATTTTTATACCAATAGTGTCATGCTTTACAGAATTTCTGCAAATTTGCTGTTTTTATTCAGTGATTTTTTTGAGATTTGGCTGTGTTAATACTCGTAGTTCTCGTTCATTCACTTTACCTATATGGTATTTCATTTTGTAAATATTTATGCGGTCTTCTGTTGTTGGGCATTTGGATTATTTCCAAGTTTTTTCTGATACAATTGTTTAAAAAAAAAAAGAGAGATAACGGGGGCACCTGGGTGGCTCAATTGGTTAAGTGCCTGCCTTCAGCTCTGGTCATGATCCCAGGGTCTGAGAATCGAGTCCCACATTGGGCTCCTTGCTCGGTGGGAGGTCTGCTTCTCCCTCTCTTTCTGCTGTTCCTCCTGCTTGTGCTTGTTCTCTCTCTCTCTCTCTCTCTCTGTGACAAATAAATAAATAAAATCTTAGAAAAAAAAAGGAAACTTTCTTTTCCTGCCACCTCCTGCCTATAAAAGCCTTCCATTTTTGTATAGCCCTTCAGAGTGTTCTTCGATTTGCTGGATGAGATGCTGCCCAATTCATGAATTGTTGACTAAAACCAATTAGATCTTTAAATTCACTCAGTTGAATTTTTTTTTAACACAAACAGTGTTAACCAACTGGATAGGCCAATGTGTACGTCCAGAAGAGTTTCTAGGAAATCGGCCTTTGTTACAGGAAGGAGCTTTTCGTAGGACATGAATCTTAGGTTACATTTCAAGTTTAGAAATTGCAGCCAAGGGCATATGAAATGTGCACAATGACACTGCCTCCAGCTTCCACCCTGGGGAGCCCCAAATCCTAGGTGAGTGAATGTGGCCATCTTGCCAAGAATAGGGTTCCTGACAATGCCCCTACATCCAGACTCAGCTAAAGGCACACATATAGATGCTACTGTGAATCATTTATCTTGTCTGTTCTCTTTGGATTTATAATTGGAAATAGCGACATTCTGGAATGTTCTGATGATTCAGACTGAGTGTGACAGTGAGAGAGTCAGGAGGGAGGGCATGACTTTAGGGAAAAGGAAATGGGATTAATATGCAGAAATCAGGAGGACTGATGTTCCACTCGCCATTTCTGTGTAATAAGGCACCCAGCAAAGATTTGCTATTCTCCCAATTATTCTTCCTCTGCTGGCCTCTCCTGGGCTTGCTCAGGCCGTTAGTTTCAGCTGGAGGATCAGCTAAGCAGGAAGGCTCAAGAGCGTCCTACTCACATGTCTGGAAATTGGTGCTGGCTGACAGCTGGGTCCCCTTGATTCCCCTCCACTTGGTCTCTCCCTCCAACAGGCTAACCCAGCATCCTTACACAGTGGTTTTGGGCAGCATTCCAAGAGAGTCACCGCAGATGCTGTAAGGACTCTTGTGGGCAAGGCCTACAACTCACATAGCATCACTTCTGTCCAATTCTGTTGGCCAAAGCAAGTCACAAGGCCAGTACAAATTTAAGAGGAGGGCAAGCCAACACCCAGCAAAGTCCCGGGACATGGAAAAGGAGCACAGGACAAATTGCTTCAGCCATCTTTGGAAACAGTCTCCCACAAGTGAGCAATTTGGGCAGAGATGGAAATTTAACATTCACAACTGAGATCTTAGCTAGAGTCTTCCGTGCAATTTCCGAAATAGGTCAGTATGACATCAGCCTGACTTTCCTGGCTAGAAAGAGGTTCACAGAGAAACAGAGTTTTAAAATTTCTGATGTTGCTGGTTCTTCTCTTCACCTGAAAATCCAATAAAGAACCTATCTTTCACTTCTTTGAATTAGTTCTTTAAATAACTATTTTAAAAGCACCTAGCATGTACAGGGCACTATGCTGGCTGCTGGGGATAAGGCAACGAACAAGACAGATATGGGCCCTCTTATCTCAGAGCTGTCATTCTATGGAAGAGGGAAAAAAGGCATTAAACAATGATTTATGCAGTCAGAGATTTCAGCGCGACAGGAAGGGTAAGGCACGCAGAGAGAAAACGTAAGTGGGGGGCCCTCACCATGACCACATCGGGGTCATGGAAAACTCTTTGAGGAAGACACGTGAGCTAGTGTTTGAGGAATAAGGACCTATTACACAGGCTAAGGATGGGGGAGGGTGGTAAAAGGATATTTCAAGCAGAAGAAACAGCATGTACTGAGGTCCCAGAGAGGAAAGAAGCCTGTGTGTTTGAGGAACTGAGAAATACACAGAGAAAGCAGGAGAGCTGAACAGGCAGGACTGGAGAACAGGCAAAAGGCCAGACCAGGCAGGACCTTGTAGACCATGTCAAGGACTTTGATGGGTTCTAGACTGAACTGTTTCCCCAGCAACTTCATATGTTGAAGCTTGAGCCTCACGGTGTGACTGTATTTGGAGACAGGGCCTAAGGAGGTCATTAAGGTTAAATGAGGTCATACAACTCATAGGAAACGGGCGTTTCTATAAGAGGAGGAAGAGACACCAGAGAGCACATGCACGGAGGAGACGCCGTGTGAGGACACACAGCACGAAGGCGACCATCTGCGAGCCAAGGAGAAAAGCCTCACTGGAAACCAAACCTGCCAACACCTTGATCCAGGACTGTGAAAAAAACGTTTCTGTTTAAGCCACCCAGTGTGTGGTATTTTTAGGGCAGCTCTAGCCACCAACACAGCGTGTGGAATCCTGAGATGTATGCCCTTAGGAGATCATCCTGGTTGCTCTGCGGGGACTGGCCCACTGGCCCAAGGAACAAAAGTGGTTACCTGAAAGGAAGTTAGGAGTCAACCCCAGCGCCGCTATAGGAGGCGAGGGGGTCTGTGTCTGGCTGTGGCAGCCGGGATAGACGGAAGGGGGCTGACAGAGATAAGGGCCATTTAGAGAGACTGACAGCAATGGAGGCCTGGCTGGAGGGGGGCGGTGAAGAGCACGAGGGAGGTGAGAAACGGAGACAGCAGGTGTCCATTCTTTCCAGAAGTCTGTCTAGAAGGAAGGGAAGAGAGACAGGCAACAGAGGCAGGGAGAAGAGGAGTTACGTTTTTCCTTTTTTCTTGTTTTTTTCTTTGAAAGAGATGCAAGCATTTTCCAATGCCGGTGGGGGGGCGGGGGCGTCATGTAGAGGAAAGTGCTGGAGACGCACTAGAAAGAAGAAAAATGTGTCCAGTCCCACTGGGAGCGGCGGAGGGATCGGGGCCAAACCACTGGTGCTTTATGGGACGGAGAATGAATGGATGAAATTGGCGTACAAATGAGGAAATGAATGAATGTAAAGCAATCTCCTTTATGCTTTAAACGATCTGGTTGGTTCGAGGTTGTCTCGCTCAGCCATCCATTTTCAGTTTCCACCCAAGTAACCAAGGGAACCAACCCTACAGCGAGCGCGGGCTTCCTCTGCGCTCGGAGGGCTGAGTGTCCCTCGGGAGCCTCCCCACGGCCGAAAGCAGGAGCTGAGCAGCGCGCTGGCGCATTGGGTGGGGGCCGTGAGGTTTCTGGACCCCCTACTTGCTGGGCGCTCTGGTCGCGCTCACACTGGGCGCCGCCCGCACCTCTTCCATCCCCGGCGTCTTGTCGCTGCAACTGTTCTACTCACCGCGTGTGGCTCTGACATACACGGCCCAATCCGGGATAGTTAGAAGCCCAGTGTCCAGGACCCACTTATAGGATAATCAAACCAAACGGAGTGCCCAGTGAAACCCATGAGTAACCCAGGAACAGATGAAAGAATTCACTTAAGGACTTGGAGCGAGCTCTTCCACCCCCAACGTTTGTTTTTAGAGCAGCAGTTCTCAAAGTTCAATGAGCATCTGCACTTCCTGGAGGGTTTGTTTAAAAATTCAGACTGATGAGCTGCATACCAAGAGCTTACGATTCAATAGGTTTCATTAGGGCCCAGAAAATGCGTGTTTCTCACAAGGTCCAAGGTGATGCTGTATTAGTCAGGGTTCTCCAGAGAAGAACAGGTAGGAGATACAAATCTGTAACAAATATATATATAACGAATAGGAGAGATATATGCATCTTGTTTGTTCTAATAAGTCTCTCCCTCTCTCTCACATATAGATATATAGATAGATATGAATGATAAAAAGAAATATGCATGCTGAGAAGTTCCAAGACCTACAGTCAGCAAGCCAGGAGAGCATGGACGTAATTCCAGGCTAAAGGCCAGCAGCCTTGATACCCAGGAGGAGCCAACATTTCAATTTTAGTCCAAACGCAGGAAAACCAGCATCCCAGCTCGAAAGCACTCGGGCTGGAGGAATTTCTCTTAGTGGTGGGAAGGTCAGCCTTTTCGTTCTATTCAGGCCTTCAGCTGACAAATGAAGCCACACACACACACACACACACACACACACACACACACACACACACCCGTTAGGGATTACAATCTGCTCAGCTCCAGGGCCACCCACTCCAGGGCTGATCTCAACCAGATACACCCTTGCAGCCACACCCAGGATCACGTTTGACCGAACACGTTTGACCGAACGTCTGGGCACCCCCAGCCCAGGCAGGCTGACACGGAAAGCTCACGTGATGGAGCCCGTACTGCTGGGCCCTGCTGCGGCAGGCTCACATGGGTAGCCCCCCCCCACCAGCATCCTCAAACCGAGAGGGGAGCAGGTGTCCCCCCGGGGCAGGAGTCACAGGGGTGGCCACGCTCGAGCACTTGCAGGCTGTGGGATGAAGGGAGCCCTTGGCTGAGCGGCCGGACCCCGTCCTGCCAGTCACAGGAGCCACAAGTCCCCCTCACTCCCCAGGCTGGAGCTCTTCTGGAGTTCCCAGATAAAATACAGCACATACTGCACTGAAAAGGATTTGTTTATCTGAAATTCAAAGTTCACTCGGCATCTTCTTTTTTATTTTATTTCTTTGCTAACTTTGGCAACCCTAGTTTCTTTCTTTGTGAAACAGGGGGCCCCAAAGGCATGGGGATGTGAGCAGGCATCGGGCAGGCTGTACAGACAGCGTGGCCGCGGCTGCTCTCCTCAGGCCACAAGAGAGGAGCGCAGGAGCAAACCTGGGCACAACTTACCTGCCAGGCGGAAGGGAGCACAGGCCTGGCTCGAAGCCCGGGACCAGGTGGGGTGGGGGGAGGATGTCAGCCTGAGGGGAGGGTGGGAGATGTCAGGGCCCACATTAACCACAGCATCCCTCTCAGACCATCCCTGACACCAACAGTAAACAGGAAGTTCCTCCGGTCGCTGGCTCTTGCTCTTCTTGCCAGGGTTGGAAGATTCTAACCTGGAATTCGGAGCAGTAGTCGCTGCTGCATTTGGCAATCCCAAACTGGTTCGCCAAGCTCCAGACCCAGAGGGGCCTCGGGTTTTCCAGGCCCCAGGCCAGAGGAGGCCCCTCCACCCATTTCCTCCCCGTGCTGGGGCCCAGACCAGAGAGAGAACCCCAAATCTGGTTTGGCAAGAGGAGGACCTTCCCTGCAGGCCCTCAAGGTGCGAGGAGGGGGTGAGGCCCTGTGCGGGTAGACGCCCCAGCCCTGGGTGTAGGTTGCTGCTGGCCCCCCACGTGCCTCTGTCCCACATGGCCCTGTGAGCCCAGGGTAGTCTGACAGCCCCTGCCCTGCAGAGACAGGCCGCCAGCCCGCCGGCCCCACGTCAAGCAGACTAGGAACGAGTGGAGGCAAAGGCCAGATCAAAGTTACTGAGAGAGGTGTGCGGCCCAAACCCCCTCCTTAGGGCTCCTTGGGAGCACCAGGCCGAAGGATAGACAGAACCCTGGCCCGAGGGGCAACCCCCCACGCCCCCTGCTGCTTTGGCAGCTCTTCCCTTGCTTGCTGCTTGGCATCCACTTAGGTGCTCCCAACCTCAGTTTCCCTTCTGAAAAATGGGGATCTGATTCTTACCTTGCCTGCCTCCTCAGGCTAGTAAGAATCAAATATCTGTGGAAGGGTTTTAGAAACTCTAAATTGCTGTTAATTAGGGCCCTTTTATTCACAAGCGTGAGAAACCAGACAAACTAGATGAGGCCAAAGAGGACTTGACCAGCTCAGAGCCTCAGGGCAGAGGACGTAGGTACTCTCCTTTCCCCCATGCTGGCGTCTCTCTGGGAACTGGCTTCTTTCTCTGGCAGACTAGCTTCTCCCTAAGCCTGGAGCATCTCCCAGCCTCATCTCCCAAGAGGCACCTCCCTCATCTATTAGGACCAACCTGAAAAATCCCAGAGAGAGTCCTCATTGGTCCCACTTGGGTCCCACGTCCACTTGGTGGATACCAGTATGATGTTCCACAGCCTCGTCTAGAACTATGTATTTGGAGAGCTGAGAGGCTCAGTTCACCAAAAGAAAAGAGATGTGATTCCCTAGAGAGAAGCAATGTGATGGAACTCGATCTACTATGGAGGTAATGTTTTATCAAGAGTATGATTGTTTAGTTAAACTGTGGAAGGAGCCGAGATGCCCTTCAACAGACGAATGGATTAAGAAGATGTGGTCCATACATACAATGGAATATTACTGAGCCATCAGGAAGAACGATTACCCACATGTGCAGCAACATGGATGGGACTGGAGGAGATTATGCTGAGTGAAATAAGCCAAGCAGAGAAAGACAATTATCATATGGTTTCACTCATTTGTGGAACATAAGGAATAGCAGGGACATCGGTAGAAGGAAGGGAAGAATGAAGGGGAGGTAAGCAAAAGGGGGAATGAACCACGAGAGACTATGGACTCTGGGAAACAAACTGAGGGCTTCAGAGGGGAGGGGGTGGGGGAATGGGATAGGCTGGTGAAGGGTATTAAGGAGGGCACGTATTGCATGGAGCACTGGGTGTTATACGCAAACAATGAATCATGGAACTTTACATCCAAAACTAACGATGTATTGTATGGTGACTAACATAACATAATAAAAATTTAAAAAAATAAAAAGAGTATGACTGTTGGGGTGCCTGGGTGGCCCAGTAAGTTAGACATCTATCTTCGGCTCAGGTCATGATCTCAGGGTCCTGGAATGGAGCCCCATGTCAGGCTCCCCACTCAGCAGGGAGTCTGCTTCTCCCTCTGCCCTCTGCCCCCCGCCCCCGCTCATTATCTCTCTCTCTCTCTCTCAAATAAATAAATAAAACCTTTTTTAAAGAGTATCATTTTTATCATTGTCATCAGCATAAGTTGACCACATTTTCCCAATTCTCATTATCCTTGGGCTATATTATTGTAAAAAGTGGCCAAGAGCCCAGGCTCTGGAACTCAGACTGTCTGTAATTCAAATCGCAGTTCTAGCACTTTCTAACTGTGTGACCTGAGGCAAGCTGCTTAATGTCTCTGTGCCTCAGTTTAACGTCATGAAGATTTAATGAGTTGACACACGTGGAATGTGTAGAAGAATGCCTGGTACCCGCCAGGTGTTCGACAGATGTTCACCATTATTGTCGAAGAAACAAAATGTCAGTGCCAACTGTTTGAGGGGCAACTGGGAATAAAACCAACACTCCCCACTTACTCCCTAGCTTTCTCCCAGGGAGCACTGACAACCTTAGAAACTATGGTTCAAAGACTCTCTGGGAGTTTACAAGTTGCCAAAGTCTCTCTCCTCCAGAAGCTTGCAGCCAAGTGTGGGTGGCAGACAACTACAGCGGGCTTTCCCAAGTTGGCTTGTGCTGGTTAGAAGTGGGCACAGGACTCTGTGAGAAACCAGGAGGACACTCGGTCCAGAGGAAGCTGGTTTGAGAAAACCACACCTGGGCTAAGACCCGGGGATGGGCAAGGGCTTGCCAAGCAAAGGTGGGAGGGCACGGTGCTAGTTAGTCCACAAGCTCGCGTGTCTCAGCTCCAGACCCACTCTTCCTGCTTCGCGCCCGCTGGGGCTGGAGCTCTGCAAATTCCCTGTCACCCTTGTCAGCAGGTCCGAGCTCTAGAAGCAGGCTGGCAGGCAGGAGGACAGAAGGGACTTGCTCCTTCTTGTTTGTTCGTTGTCCTGCCAGCCTCTTCCCAACAAGAGCCAGATAGCCCGGAAGTGAGGCCTCCAGCGCTCTGCGTCCTCAGAGCCCTGGGAGGTGGGGACAAACCCAGAGGGCCTGGGCCAGGGGAGCTCCCGTCCAAGGCAGGGAACCAAAGCACCCACATGCTCGAACACCCCCTCTGCCTTCCAAGCACTGGTGGTCTGTTCACATGTCACCAAGGCCAGACCCAGGGCCAGGACTCTGAACATGGCAGGTGAGGGGCTGCAATGGCTCGAACAGGGGAGCTGGCTATCCTCTGAGTAGCTTGGAGGTGGCATGGACCAAGCGCCCACCCCATATTAAGAGGAAATTCTCTAAGAGCTCCTCTGAGGTCCTTCAGCATGGGGTGTGAGTGTTGGGACCCGTACGTGAGAAGTACACACACGTGTGTGTGTGGTAAAGGTAGAGACTTTGTACTATTAAAACAGGTCTGGTGGATTTCTAGGAGGGTGGTCAGTCAATAGCTTATTGTGGCTTCAAAAACTTCTGTCTTCAACCTTCTTATTTGCTCCCATGGCTTCGATTTCCACCTTTACTCTCTAGCCAAGGCTTTTGAGCTCCAGCTATGCAAACTCACCCAACTATCTCCACAGGAAAATTCCATGGCTGAGCAAAATTAAAGCCTCCCTTTCCTCCAAATCTGTCCCTCTTCCTTATTTCCATGAACCATAACACGTTCACCAAGTTACCCAAGCTCAAACCCTGAGGGTCATGGCTCACATCCCCTTCCCCTGACCCACAGTCCAGACGACCAGGCCCATCTTGCCCTGCTGGGGGCCTCACACCCACCCTCCCCCTCACTCCCCCTGCTGCCACCCGGGCCCCCTGCAAAGCCACTCTCATCCTCAAACCCTTTCAGCGCAGGAGCCAGGTCCATCTCCTGAGCACCGCTCTCCGCTCTAAAGCCGTGGCTGAACTCGAGCCCCAGTGCCTCCCTCGGGCCCCCTTACCTGAGTTAGAGGCCCCGCTGCCTTTCTCTCCCTGGGCCACCCATCAGGCCCCGCCATAGTCCCTGAGCAGGCCGGCCTGAGGCCCATCCCCGTCTTGGAGCTTGAGGCCAGGGACCCAGACTTCAGCACTGACCGGTGGCCCCGACAGACAGGGTGGAATCTCTCCCCTCTGAGGCTGCTCACGGGGCCACTCCCTGGGCTGTGACAGTTAACCGTCGTGAGCAGAGCCAGGATCAATGAATCCCAGGGGACATGGGGCCCCCGGAGCAGGGTCTCAGGGTGACCCAGCCTCCTGTGTCCCTCTCCCAGCCCCCACAGCCCGAGGGAGGGCCCAGGACATGCCTGGGAGCCCTAGTGACAAGTGGCTATCTTTCTACTCGGCTCCTGTCTCACCACCTAACCGTTTCTCTGCCTTTTCATCTCTGACCAGATCCCCAGGCATGGGTGATAGACCGATCTGACTGCCCAGAATGGGAAATGCTCTTACATGCAGAAATATTTTTCTGTTCTATTTTTGGGTTATGTTTTAAAGATAGCTTTGTTTCTGGCTTTCTCCTGAAGGGCTTGAAAAGGCCTTTGGACCAAAGCAATAAAATTCTGACCTTTCTTTTATATATAGAACATCACATAATTTTCCACCTAAAAAATTGTATAGCATTTCTGGGTCTAAAATGAAAAGCACAGGTATACAAATATAAACTTTATTCCAAAAAAAGATATTTCCTAAGGGGACATAGTCAGAGATGGCTTGCAAAGTTCTGTTCTTTAATTTATTTAGCTATTTTAAGGGTTCCCAAATGCTTTGTACTCACTCCCAAGAGTCCTGATTCCATGACACACTCTGGGAGTCAGTGTGGGAGGTATTTTAGAGAAAGTTTTCTTTTACAAAAAGTTTCAATGCAGAGTTTACATAAATGAAACAAATCGACAACAATAATTTAAGAGCACCTGTGTTCCATAGACACTTTGGAGTTAACAAAGTTCACAGTCCATCTCACACAATAACTTTATGACTTATATGTATCTTCCTACACCTAAAACATAGATTTCATTTATAGAAAAAAAATAATGGCAAACACTAATTCAGGAGGATGACTATCACGTAGAGGAAAAGATGATTCGGGAAGAAGGAGGGCGCCTATTTCTGGATGACCACTTTTTTATACAGCAAGGTGGTCCCTCTAGCTTTGCTTGTAATATGTTAAAGTGGAAACAAGGGAATATCCGTGAACAATAAGCCAATAATACAAAGCATCCATTAAAAAGAGATGTGATAATAAAAGAAAAGACTAATGTAAAAAAGCTCTCCCACATTAACTGCTAAGGAATTTTTAGAAAAATCTAGAGTATAGCCCATTGCTATTTTAAAAGGGATGGTGTTAGTATGTGTTTACCTGTGTGCATCGGGATTATGTCTGAAAGTAATAATCTGCTGGCTTTTACATGTGTGTTTATCTCCTTCTGTCTTTCTTACTGGTACCCAAGGGCTGGGCTGGACAGTTTTTCTTTCTTCAGTGCACACCCAAGCAGGAAAAAAGATTCAAAAGCCCTCACCAGCAAAATTTCTTTTATGTGCAGAACCAGTTTTTCTTCCCTCAGAGGCAAAATAAGACTGTGTGACTGTGGAAAGTAAGGAAGAAAAGGAGAGTGGGGTGGGCAGGGGAGGGGTGGCCAGGAGGAGAAGGACAGGGAAGGAAGATAAGGAATGACAGGAATGACCTGAGAGGGAGGAGGAGAGACGGCCCAGAGTCCAGGGAAAGGGTGAACTCATATCACATGTGCTTTCCTTGGGAACTCTCAAATTGAGGCCCATCTCAATTAGTCAGCAGTCCTGAGCACTTGTAAGACTCGTGAACGGAGGACGGATGAACAGTCAGGATGGGCTAGATTATGCTGCAGTAACAAACATCCCCCAAATCTCGGTGGTTTAAACAACAAAGTTAATTTTGCTCACACTACATGCCCATGTAGGGTTGGCTGGGGGCTGGCCCTCTTCCATATCATTGTTATATCAGGACCCACGCTAACAGAGCAGCCATGAGAACGCTGTCAGACACAAAAGCAGAAGGAAATGGAAAATGCAGGAAATTGTGCACTGGCTCTTGAAGCCTCACTGTAGCAGGAACGTACATTATTTCAACTCAAATTTTATAGACCAGAAAAGTCCTATGGTCACATCTAACTCCAAGGGGACAGGGACTGCAACCCTACCATGTGGTCATAAGGAGGGCTAAAGGATAGTGAACAGTATGTATGACCACCACCGTAGGGGACTCAGACCCCTGGGGACGGAGATAAGGAAAGAGAACTGTTTCCCCTCAATAGGAAGAACTGAAGAGGTTGTGATTACTCTAATGAGCAAAGCATGGTTTACATGTGTGTGCAGAAGCTTTCCGGAAATAAGCAAGGAAACTGACTATGCTGGAAATGGGGAGTGTGGAGTAAGAAATGTTGACTTTCACTTTGTACCCTTTGTAGTGTTTGAGAATTTAACCATGACATTCATTTGCATGAATTCATTTATGAGACTCAGTGTTCCCCATTCTAAGTATTCAGCAAAAAACAGTGTAAATGGTCAAAAGGAAGTCCAAAGAATTGAGTGCTTATGACTGGGAGTAGCCAGGCTCTGCCCCAAATAGAAACATCCAGATGCTGTTGGGTGGACCTAGGGTTAAAGAACACTGCCCTGCCCCCAGACACCCAGCCAACACCGGCCCCACACATTTCCTGGAACTTATTACTTCTCTCGAAGGAATAAAGAGGACTCTGACCCTGGTCCCCAAGACTCAGAACACTTTTTCTCCAATCCAAAGGCCAGCATCATGACACTTACTATGTCATCTTTGATTATAGAAGATAAGTAACAATAGAAATCGTGCTCTTGACTCAGAGCAAGGAAGCCTAACATACTAATTTCTTAAGAAATCTCAGATTTCCATCTAGGATCACTTCCCGCTACTACTCTGGGGCCCAGGAAGGGGTCTGGGGCAGAACAGGAGCTCAGGGAAGATGTCCTGGGAAACTGCAAGAAGCAGGAAGCTGCCCTCCCAGAGCCTTGAGGACACTTTGCACCGTCACAAAAGGCCTGTGAACCAAAAGGCAGTTGGTTGTGGGAAGGATGAGAAGACCGAGTCACAGAGACACAGCCTAACTGGGGTGCATGATCCAAGGCCAAGCCTGTGGTAGTTCAGCTCCTCTCTCTGCTTTCCACCTCTAGGCATGTATCCACTGCCAGCTGTATGTGACCACACAAGACTTGGGAAATGTCCCTCCTTAGAGAACCTTCTCAGGATAGGGCCTGGGAGCCCAGGGCAGAGCAGGCACTATGAGGAAGACAACCACGCATGCAAATCCTAAAAAGTATAAATGTGATGCATTCCCTCATTGTTCAACAAATATTTCATTAATTTGATTCACCAAACATTATTGGTCAGCAAGGAGCCCAAGAGCATGATAGGAAATGACGGAGGTACAAACACGTCTAAGAACAACCCCCCCTCACCAGACCCACAGCCCAGGGGGGAGCACGACGCACAACCAAGCACTAGGGTCCATGGCCCATTGAGACTCATGAGAGATGAAGGCATAGTTTGGGGGCACCCAGAAGAGGAAAGGACTAATTCGTCCTCCGGGTGTTCAGAGCTTTTCCTGGGGACTGATCCATGGTCCCCTTTGACAAGGAACTGGATAGAACCAGCCTCCTATAATTTTCTTTTCTCTAAAGTAGGCTGTGCTGCTGGGGAAGGGATATGAAGATTTTCCTAGAATTTCACAGGCAAAGTGTCCTCAGGAACAGCACTGATAACGAGTTCACAGTTCAGAAGGATGGCATAACAAAAAATAAATATTAGGTCTTTGTGCCCCATTCCTTGCCCACAGCTCCCAAAGCACTGGAATCTCTGGAGTGATGAGTGCTTTTGTATGCTAATGAGATGACTGGTGGATAGCTTCTGGATGGGGGCTGGTTTCCAGAAAGTCCAAGACAGATAAGCAGGTTAGAA
The DNA here is from genome assembly GCF_002007445.2 of Ailuropoda melanoleuca. Classification (NCBI taxonomy): domain Eukaryota; kingdom Metazoa; phylum Chordata; class Mammalia; order Carnivora; family Ursidae; genus Ailuropoda; species Ailuropoda melanoleuca. The sequence continues at coordinate 129,078,367 of NC_048221.1, forward strand.
CTTTCTGCCCCACCTCCGCCCCTGACCTCTGGGGAGGGCCAAGGGGCTGGAGATTGAATTCAATCACCATGGCCAATGATTGATCCACCTACATAAATGGAACTTCCATAAAAACCTCTAAATGACAGATTTCAGAGAGTTTCCAGGTTGGTGAACACATCAAGGTGCCAGGAGAGTGACATATCCAAAGAGAGCATAGCATGGAAGTTCCACACCCCTTCCCCTATGCATCTCTTCCACTGGGCTGCTCCTGAGTTGTATCCTTTACAACAAACTGAAAATAGTAAAGTGTTTTCCAGAGTCTTGAGTCATTCTAGAAAGTGATCGACCAGGGGCGCCTGGGTAGCGCAGTCGTTAAGCGTCTGCCTTTCAGCTCAGGGAGTGATCCCAGCGTTCCGGTATCGAGTCCCACATCGGGCTCCTCGGCTGGGAGCCTGCTTCTTCCTCTCCCTCTCCCCTGCTGTGTTCCCTCTCTCGCTGGCTGTCTCTCTGTCACATAAATAAATAAAATCTTAAAAAAAAAAAAAGAAAGAAAGTGATCGGCCATGGAGGAAGGGGCTTAACCACGTTGGGCAGAAGCATGAGTGATCTAGGGACCCCGTAGTTGAGACTGGTGTCTGCACCTGCCTGAGCCCTTCAGCTTTCGAGGTCTGCATTAACTCTCAGATAGTGTCAGGATTGAACGGAATCACTGGACAGCCAGTTGGGGTTGGAAAAATGGAGAATTGGTTGATATGAGAAGAAAACTTAACAGAAAGAGCTTGTGGGAGCATTTTCCATATCAGAGTGATAAAAAGAAAGCCACACACAGGTGTCTTGGTGCAGCTGCTGGAGGAGAGGTGCTGAGCAGTGTCCCCTCCCCTCCTCTTTTTGAGTGCCCCCCCGACGGACTCAGAAGCTGCACCCCCAGCCTTTCCAGGCGCTGTCGTCATCAATCCAGTCCCACATTTTCACCTGGCAGCCAGGTATCTCTGCCCCCTTGCCTCTCTTTAGTCCTACAACCACATTAGCCTTCTGAGATCTGTTGTAACTTTTCATCCTTTCTTCTAGAAATTTGTCCTCCCTTTTACCCAAAGCCAATAAAATCCCTCCCTCCCAGAGATCTGTCCCTTGCTTCTTTCTCTGTTCAAGCCAGTCGGAGGTTTTAAATAGGAACTAAAGGATCATGTCTTCCTGAAGAAGGTTTGTCAGACCCAGAGCTTTTCCATTTCCAAGAAATAAGAACTCACTCAAACTCACCTGAGCCAAAATTGTAAATTTATTATAAGTTATCGTGTTATCCTAGACAATAAAAAAGCAGGAAGGACAGTCAGATGGCAGTTGGTCCATGGAAGAACAGAGACCAGAACTGAAAAGCAGCCAGAGATTAAGGACGCTCCCTGCTCAGGTCGTTCTCCCAGCTCTTGGCGACCATATAATTTCTCAACACCATTTCACTGTGAATCTTCATTCCTCTCTCCACAGGGGCTTCTCTACCCACATAACGGAAGATGGTCCCACAAAGATCCCAGAATTTACCATTCCTCAGATTAGGCAACCNGAGCCCGATGTGGGGCTCGATCCCATAACGCCGGGATCACGCCCTGAGCCGAAGGGAGACGCTTAACCGCTGTGCCACCCAGGCGCCCCAACCATCAGATTTCTAACTCCAAAATCCCCAAAGAAGGGAATGTATTTCATGCTGCCCACATGGAATATCAAATAGGTATACCCAGAGAGGCAGCCATGTAAGACCAATATGGCCGTGAGATCCGCCTATGTCGGAGGCACAGTTCTTAGAGAAAGGGGGATGCTGTCCTGGTTGGATGCCCCCCAGAACTTCACCGTAGCGGCATTTAGCATTCCAGTTGCTCATTGGAATTCTGCATAGTCAACCTACAGAAAAGCTGGCAAGACCACTTGTGTGGGGAAAGAGATGTCCACAGCAAGGAGGGCAGTGCACACCTGTCCAGTCCTTTAGTCAACATTTTTTGTGGTTGGAGCAACTTCCAGGAGCAGCTGGAGATACAGGGTGGCCATTTGCAACCACTTGGGCTGGCACTGGATGTAGACAAGCAGGAAATAGACCGGGATACCACTGAGCAGGAACAGGAAGATGTACAGGAACTCAATCTGGGGGTGATCGATGATGGGGGCCAGCACCAGGTAGAGAGAAGCAAGAAGCATGATGACAGGGATGATGGTGGGGACCTGCCATGGACACAGAGACCTGGATGATGGAGAGGCACGGGACGTGGTTTATGGCCCCTGGGCTCTGTTCCTCCTGTCTGCCTGCCTGTCTTCCACCTGCCACAAGCTCCCTCTTCCAGTCCCTGCCATCGTACCTTGCCTAGCAGAGAAGCCACCTGCCAGGTTACAGGGGGCCACCCAAGGAGCCGGGGCTTTGGGACCCATCTTGGTCTTTTCTATGCTCTGTGAATCCTACTGTGTGTGAGCCTCCCTCAGTGTGCATCTCCTGTTGTTCTCCCTCCGGGTCCTCCAGAGGAGAGATGAGTCCCCAGCAAGCACAACCACTACCCTGGGACCCAGCTGTCCCTCACCCCCCAGGAAATACAGAAATTGTCTACCAAATATGACAGTGGCCACCTCTCACATTCTTCCTCTAGCCCCCAGACGAAGCTGTGGACCATCGATCTGCCTCATGCAACAGACGAGGGTTGAAAAAAGCCCAATGTTTATTCCAAAGTCTACCTTGTAAGGTCGAGGAAGATTCTTCTTCTTTACCCGCAAGTACAAGAGACAGCCAATGGTGGTTCCGTAGGTCATCCAGCCCAGAAAGCTGAAAGGCAAACAGAAGCCACTCACTACCAGGCCCTGCCCTGGGTGGGCCAGCAAGAGGGGCTGGCCTAGCCTGGGGCAGAGGTGCAAGCTCTTCAGAGGCCTTTCAGCCACCCCCGGGGCCCCTTGCCCACACAGGCTCAAGCAAGAAGGCAAGGCTGGGGCACCAGGGACAAGATTGCACTGGAGATTGCAGATGAAGAGACTGAAGATGGAGACTGAAGAAGAGACTGGAGACTGAAGATGAAAGACTGAAGATTCCAATCTTTCATCTTCAGTCACAAAGTGACACATGCTCAAGCCCAGGCCCCCACTTGGCTGCAGATCGGGCCTTCTTTGTCCCTGGCTGGACAGGAGAGGACAGTTTCCAAAGGGAGGGAGGAGCATCTGTGTGTCCAAGAAGAGTTTGGTGGAATCTCTAGGAGTCTGTGCTCTCTTCGGGGACCAGCACACTCATAGCAGAGCCCCCTATCTTAGAGTTGGTGACAGGGCAGGCTGTTGAGCGCCCAGACAAGCCCCCGGCCTCTGCCCTCCCCAGTGTGTGTAGTTGAGTGGCTGATGGAGGTTTGATGAAAACCTCATCTGACCTTGGAGACAGGGTCCAGATCAGGCAGTATCTTGAGGCAGTCAAGACGGGGAGACAGTGTGTCCTCATTGGGATGGGTCATCCTAGCATTCCACTCTGTGCTGGAACATTCTCAGTCACATGTCCCAAATCTCAGTCTAAAGGAACCCTGGGCTCACCATGGGTTTGATTTTATTCTCACCATGTAATGATTTTATCCTTTCTCATGGGAAGAAGATAAAAAGAAAAACCAGGTCTGTTACTTAATGTTCTGAAGAAAGTCACATCAAGCACTGTATAGCCTGTTCCAGAAGATTAATTATACTTATGACAACAAAGAAGAGAGTACACGATGCATGAAAAATTACTCTGAGAGCTCTCTCTGCACCAGGTGCTGCGCTCGCCTGTGAGGGTGAGGACGCACCCACTGACCCTGCTTCAGACAAGGTCATAAAATTATGGCTGGATGGCACAACAGCCCATCGTTTCTGCCCCAGGGAAAGTAATAAAGGGAGTCAGAACATCTCCCCACTTAGATCCAATCACTGATTATACCTACCCAGCGTGGTTGTGGGTCTGCCTTGAGTTCACTAGAGATATGCTGGGTCAGAGTCCTGAGCACAGATCAGACTACAAAGGGAAAATCACGCCACAGCCAAGAGCTACAAGCAGTGGGGAGTAAAGGCTGCAGATAGCCGTAACATGATCTCAGTGACAGAAGAAAGGAACGAGGAAGAATAAAAAAATGACAAAGATAACACAAGCCCTTTACTTGTCTGCCTCTTGGTGAAACATTTGTCTCATTGAATTTTGGGAAACAGGGCAAGAAAGGAGGGAAACACACTTAATTTTGGAAATGTAACTGGGAGGGAATGGCTGAAATGTGTGTACATGTGCAGGAGCCCTGAGCTCAGGCTTCCAGAAGCATGCATGCATGCATGTATGTATGTATGTATATATGCATAGATGTGATAGTTACACATAGGGGCTTCCAGAAGCATGCATGCATATATTTATATATACACATGCATGTGCAGGAGCGTGCACACACAGGGGACTTCTACATGCATGTATGAGTGTATGTGAGTGTGCACACAAAAGGGCCATGAGATACCCAACATGGGAGGACAGTCTCACTTGCCTCAAGAAGTTCACGATGGTGCTGAAGCTTCCTGGGATGACCAGGACCAGAGCCACTGCGGCGGTAAATATCAGGGCCGGAGTTGGTGTGAGGCGATGAACATGAACCATGGACAGAAGCTGGGGCTGGGAGCAAAACCAGGTGTCAGACAGCCCACCAAGGGAGCGACAGCAGGTATCTGCCCTGGGAAGCTCCCAGTCCTCTTCCCCTGCCAAACTCACCCTGGACACCAGTGGGCCCAACCTAATAGTCCCCAGTCTCCACCGCTTCCGGATGCAGGTCTCTGTGGCTCAACTGGGGTGAAACCAGACCCAGAGGGCGGCATAGGGGGCTTATCCCTCTAGACCAGCCAAGACCCAAATAGCTTCGGATGTGGGCTGGAGTGTAGAGCACTGAAGCAAGGTACCTGCCAGGTCATTCAGCTTTCTATTGATCATCCCCAAGACCGGAAGAGGGACCAAGGGAGGGAAGATGGAGGAGGGGGGAAGTGGGGGGAGGACCGTTATGGAAGGAGCATGGAGTGGGATTGTGGCTTATCGTGGTAGACTGAATTATTACGCAGCAGATAGTCAGTCTCCCTCTCCCACCTCTATGGGAGAAACACTGTCTAGTTCCCCATCCGCTGATGCTGGGCTTGGCCAACGAAACATGAGCAGGAGTAACACAGCAGAGGCTCAGAATATGCTCGTGGGTTCTGGCTTGGTCTCTTGAACCCCTGCCACCCGCTCTAGGCAAAAACATGCTTTGGCCTGGGTGCCTGAGACAAGAGCAGACTCACAGTCCCAATGAGAAAATCTAAACACAAACCCCAGGCTGAAGCCGAGCCTCGGTGGACCGAGGGACTGATGAACGACATGCAGTGCTTGCTGTTGTCAGCCCCGGAGATCTGGGAGCTGGGAGCCCCGGAGATCTGGGGGCTGGGAGCCCCGGAGATCTGGGGGCAGGCTCTTCAGCATTATTGCTGCAAAAAAGCTGCCAGAAGGCCAGCGTCCCTGGGGGGCGGGCCCTGAGCGTGCACATTGGCTCCGCTCCTGTGGCTCCGCCCTGCTGCCCCCACACCACTGGAGCAGACAAACATCCCCATCACCTGCAAGCCGCACAGTGGGACCAGGATGGTGAGCTCCCCAAACCTGGAATTCAAAGGACTGGAGTTTAAATGGAGATGCACGGGATGCTTTAATATCCCGTTCTTAGAAAGAACAGGGCTCTGTCTTGTAGGGGAAGGCCTGGCTTGGGCTCAGAGCTAAGCTCAGGCAGGAGAAAGCTTAGCCTCTGCAGTCCTTCCAGTTTCCTCCCGCGCCCCCAACCCCTTGCCCAGCCCAGACCCCAACTCTCACCATGTGGCCTTCTCTGGCAGCCACAAAGCACACACGGCTTCCACCGAAGAATGTCCCATTGACGGAGCCTAATGTCGAGAGTGTGACAGCCAAGGGTACCAGCCAGGCCCAGGCTCCCAGCACCTGGTTCCTAGGACAACAGAGGAATCAAGGGAAGGAACTCCAGCAGCAAACTGGAGGCCAACCACCAGGAAACAGAGCAAGCAAAACATCTAGAGGCAAGTTGAAATACACGTGGGCCACTATCCTTCCCCAACCTGGATTGTCCGCCCGGTGGCCAAGGCACACGTCACGTGACTCACTCACCCCCAGCTCACAGCCATAGCATCAGATGAAAGGATCTCATTGGGTGACAACACTAGCAGGTAACTGATGTTAACCAGGAGGTAGAGGCTGGTGACCAGAGGGATGGCGATCATGAGCGCCCACACCAGGTTTTGCTGCAGAGATCCGGGAGAAGAGGCCACATGTTAGGGGTGAGGTCCTTCTCAGGTCCCCAGAACAAGCTTGTCCATGCAGTGCTAAGCTCATCCTGGCCACAGGGAACATGCCAGGCCCTGGGGACCACTCAGGCCGTGAGCCCCTCCTCCATGTGCTCACAGGCCCGTGGCATGGACCACAAACAGCAGGTGTGCTGGGAGGCCCTGCGGGGCACTCACCAGTCAAAGCAGCGGAGGCACAGATGGCCTAACAGGAGTGGGGAGGGGAGAAGAGCTATCAACTTCCAGAATGAACAGGGCCTTATGCTGGGCTCTCCTTGAAGAAGGGAAGAGATTCAGGGAGGTGGGGTTGGGAGGCATTCCCAGCAGGGGATACTGTGAGAGCAGAGACACAGAGAAGGGACAAGAAAGTTAAAGATCTTTGTTCTTGGCTGTTCATTGCTCTTTCCAGCTGGAATATTCCAAGACCACTGTGCCAACTGCACCTAGTTTCTGGGTCTCCAGGACTCAGGCCCCATTACTCCCAGGGGTTCCACTCTGCCCCTCAGTCTCCTCAACTGGAAATTGGGGGTCACTGGGGATCTGTAAAGTGGGACTCCCCACTGCTCTGCCTCTCTGTAAGGTGTGAGGGTCAGCAAAGAGGAAGGTAAAGAAGGGCCTGGACTGGGGGCTGCGGGCACTTGGAGCAATCTGCACTGTTGGAGCCTAAGTGCAGATCTGAACCTTGGTCTCCCAACAAAGGTACTGAGGGGCGCTGGGTGGCTCAGTTGGTTAAGTGTCCAACTCTTGGTTTCAGCTCAGGTCATGATCTCAGGGTCGTGGGATCGAGCCCTGCATCAGGCTCTGCGCTCAGTGCAGAGTCTGCTTGAGATTCTCTCCCCTCTCCCTCTGCCCCTCCTGCTCATGCTCTCTCTCTCTCTCTCTCTCTCTAAAATACATAAATAAATCCTTAAAAATAATAAAATAAAGGGACTAAGCAGACACCCAATAAAAATGGAGGGATCCATGAAAACTGGGTAAAGCAGAGCATCCTCCCTCCCACTTCACACCCCCAGTCCTGGTCATCATTCTGGAGCCAGGAGCAAATGGAGGGAAGGGGTCTCCCTCAGGACCCACAGAACTCCACTCAACATTCCCCAGGCGTGGGCCACCATAGATAGACATCTTCAGACTCCAAAGTAGGAGCACACTTTGAAGAAGAAAAAGTGTGTGTACGACACCCCCAGCCTCATGGAGGGCTTTCTCTAGATGTCCTTTGGCTTACCTCGTGAGGCGCAAGCAAGCACTGGTGAGCCCAGAGCCTCCCCCCTCGGTACCAAACCTGTCATTTCTGTTACTGACACTGACAATGTAACATGAAACGAAACACAGAAGAGGCAGGGAGGTCTCCTCTGGACTTGGCACGGCTCTGTCCCTGGGAGGGATATTCCACAGTCCCACACAGACCTCCTTGCCCACCGCTAGGTAAGACCCTCCCCCATTTAAGCATCCGCCCCTGGTTAGCGTATCTTCCGTTCTCCAACATTATATAAAAAGCAGTTTCCAGAGCTTTCTGCCGGGGCCAAGATCTCCCCACAGAAAACACTGGAGGAAAGCATGGGAGGAAAAGCGTGGGGGCACTGAGGACAGAATACTGATCTCAGGGTCTGTCCTCATGTCCCCTTCATACGTCTTTGAGACACAAACATGCGCTGTTCTTTCGGGTCTCTGGGTTCCTGTTCACACTGCTTCTGCATAGCGGTTTTGCCACAAAGCTCATCGGCCCTTCATGTTCAGGTCTAGCCCTCCATTTGCAGGAGGCCCACTTGACTGCCCTGCCTCATGGGGATCTCTTTTTTCTGAGTTGCAGCAGCAAGTGGAGGCAAGCTTTACTATATCCAAGCCTCTGTCCTATCCTGTCCTGTCTTCTAAGGGCAGGGGCCTGGTAGGGTGACCAATTCATCCCAGTTTGCCTGAGACTTTCCTGCTTTTAGCCCCAGAAGTCCAGCATCCCTGGGAACTCTTCAGCCCCAGGCAACCAGGATGGCTGGTCAGCTGACCTAGCAGGTCACGTGACAGATATGTGCAAGGGAAGCCAGTAGGATGACAATGGATTCTCACATAAAATGGGTCCTTCCAGGCCCCCTCCAGCTCTCAAATCTGGGGATCTGGAAGCAAAGGAAGTTGTCCAACCACCATGTAGGCATGGCAGCAAATTCCTCATGGTCCCCATTCTGCCTGGGTCCAGAAGCCACCATTTATACCAAAGATGGGCTGGGGGAGCAGAGTCCAGGGTTGCCCCTCCTGTGGGCCTCGTCGTGGGGGGCCCTCAGCAGGTAAGCACCCATCATGCACGACCCAGCCACATGCCAAGTCACAGGAAAGGGGACGTCATATGCTTTTGAATTTGACTCATCTTGGACAGCCCACCTGCCAGCTAATGAGCTATGACAGTAAAGACCCAAGGGGCACCACAAGAACAGTGGGATTTCCTGGTTTCATTGCGAACACCTTGACTCTTCACTCAAATTCTAGGGCACCTGGGCATAAGGCTGGCCCAGGTTTGGCATGGGTTCTACAGTTTCTTGAAAAAAAGTGTGACACAAAGATACACTTAACATGTGATTCAGAGGGCAGAGTGAGAATCAGCATTTCAAATGCCCAGCATTCAGAAGCATGGCTTTGTTTTTGCTTTGAAACCCACGTTTGTCAAAAATGCTCTCTATACAGCAGAGGTCAGCAAACTACAGCCTGTCAACCAAATCCAGCCTGCTGCTGTTTTTGTAAATAAACTTTTCTGGGGGCACAGCCACACTTCCTGTGGCTGTTTTCATGCTACAACAGAGTTGAGTAGTCTTGATAGAGACTTAAAATATGAACGCTCTGATCTTTTACAGGAAAGCTTGGTTAATCAGAGCTCTGTGGCGTGGGAGCTTGTCTCGCTCATCTTTGGGCCCCTTGCTCTTCCCCTGGACCAGCTCTGAGCCCAGGGCCTGGGTTCAGAGAGAGTAGTCTACTCCCCGTGAACTCCCCATAGCCCCCACCCCACCCCAGAGCCAACTGGAGCACACACAGCTGTTGATTTTCCACCCACAGGTGACTATGCCATTTGATACCTTAAAGCCCCGTGAGGTCGTTGGGGCAGCTATGATGATCCTGTTTTACAAGCAAGGAACTGAAGCTCAAGGATTTACATGAACGAATAAAAACTAGGTCGCAAGTCTCCTGGCCCTCACCCCAGTCTCTCTCTGCTCTTGGGCTTCAGTCTCCAAGCTCCTCTTCTCCTCCCAAATTCTCCCAAACCCCCCCCTCCAGGGAGCCTTTATTGACAGCTGAGACATGTAAAGGCCCTTGAGCCAGCCCCAAGGATATAGAGGAAAAGATTCAGTTCTCCTCCTCTGAGAATTAAAGACTCCTGCAGGAAAAAAAGAAAAGAAAGAAAGAAAACAAGTCGCAACCTAAGCAGATATATTTACACCAAAGAGTTAATTTCCGTAATAACTCAAGAGTCCACATGTTCCAACTGTTAAGATAGATAACAAGCTGAGTCATCAAGCATGGCCTCTTGCTAGTCGTATGACTTCAGAATCACTTCCTCCTTTCTAAACCTCAGCTTTCGCATGTGGAAAGTGGGGGAAGAGTACCTACCACACAGGACAAATGAGACCTCAGGTATCATCCTATCAAGTTCCGTGCTCACTTGGGAAGTTATTATTCATATAATTCCATAAACAAATTAAGGTAGATGGCGGGGCTGGCATTCATGACTGCAAAAAGGGAGCCCCCATTTTCAGCTGATGTCTCGTGGTTTTAGTCAGCTCAAGTAACAGTACCTGGAACTGCTGACATCTGGAGATTTCACGCCCTGAAGAAGCATCACGGACTCACCTTCGGATTCTTGAGCTCCTCCACCACGTAGTTGACATTAGTCCAGCCATCGAAGGACCACAGGCCCTGGTAGAAGGCCATGCCGATGCGCCCGGCCTGCTGCGTGGTATTGTGGAAGGCAAACAGAAAGGCTTCCGTGTAGCCATGGCCCTGGCCCAGCACCACAGCCCCACCCCCCACGATGACCAACAACGAGAACACTTTGGCGACTGTGCACACATTTGTCAACATGGTGGCCAGCCACGAGCTCCAGCAGTTGACCAGCATCAGCAACAAGATGCAGGTGGCAGCCACGCCCTTGAGCACAGCCTGGGGCATCGAGGAGCAGCCAGGGTAAAAGGGAGCCACTGCATACTCAGCAAAGCTCAGAGAGATAGCAGCGATGGCGGCTGGTCTGAACAACAGCACAAACGTGTAGATGACCAGGAAGGCTGGCAAAGAGCCAAAGATTTGCAGGATATAGGCATACTCCCCCCCGGATTTGGGAACCAGGGCACCCAGCTCAGCATAGCACAGGGCACCCATCGTGGCCAGGAGACCACAGATGGCCCAGACCACCAGACTGGCCCCGGGGCTGCCTATGTAGACCAAGACCCCCTGTGGTGACATGAAGATACCAGAGCCGATCATGCAGCCGGCAATCAGGGACACCGCACTCCACAAGCCAATCTCCCTCCTCAGCCTCAGCCCCCCACCACCTGGCTCCTGTCCTGCCACCCCCTCGCCACCATCTCTTTCCTGACTTCTCTCCATCTCAGGACTTCAACAGTGCTGTGTCCGGTTGAGCAGAAGCAGACGCTCTGATGGATCGTCTGTCTTGAGAGCTTCCTGCAGGAGTTAATGATTACAGCACTTGAGGGAATCTGAACCAAAGACCAGACAGCCAGGGCATGGCATTTAGAAGGCACTGAGCCCTCACTGAGCTACCAGTCCAGTATACGCAGTTTGCAGGAGCCGTTGGCCAATGTCACCCAGGAAAGATCAAGGAAAGGAAAGAGGGATTTAGTAGACATCCCTGCTGCCCAGTTCCACAGCAGTGTGCGTGGAGTAACTGCTGGGTGAGTGCTCTGTGCCAACAGGGAGAACGCTGAGCAGCCTCACATCAGAAACCGAAAAAAAATCTCTGTAGTAATTTTATCAGCCAAGCAATAAAAGCCTATTTTATCAGGATTCCAATTAAAATTGCATGAGCCCCGCTTTAAGGAAGAACTGAGATGATCAAAAAAGAGAATTCAAATATTACAGAACAGAGCTTGTACCCCTAGCAGGAAGGGAGCAGGTGGTGAAAAGTGAGGTATAGGGACTGGAATGGGATCCTGCATTCAAATGCCAGCTCTAGCCCCTCACAGTGTGAACTCAGACAAGGTCTCTGAACCCCACCCTACTCATGTGTCAATTAATTACAGCACCCACCACATAGGGTTATTCTAAGGATTAAATAGCATAGTCCATTCAAAGTAGCTAGAATAGTAGGTGAAATGGAGTAGGCTTTCCTTAAATGTTAGCCATTACTATGTGCCTAAGAGTTTCATTAGTTCCCTGGTTTCAGATATATATATATCAGATATATATATTTAAATATATATGTATTTTTTTAAAAAATATATATTTCACTGATTTATGAATAATGTTCATTTTAGGATATAGTGTATCTTTTTTTTAATTAACCCTCTCTTATGCTTTTAAAATCTTGGGTTATAGAACCTTTACTAGTGTTGTTATAGAAAGGTCAGTGAAATTCACTAGCATTTGGAGGCGAGATGCTGACACCCAAAGTGGGCAGAAAGGTACTTTCAGCCTCCCACACAGGCAGACTAGCTCAAGGCAGCCATATGGGCTACTTGGATCTCGTGTACATGTGCAATTAATAAAGCTCTTGACAGATGCAGGAACTTTGCTGTTAGTGGTTCCTGGGGTGTCCATCCTCCCCTTGCTGCATGGAAGCCTACTTGGCATAGAAATGTAGAGCCATCTTCTTCAGAAAATCCTGAAGAGGGGGCTCTCCAGGATTCAGAAGGAGGTCCTCCAAGATTCCTACCCAGTAGGAAGAAAGAGAAAAAGGCAGAGAAGTAATTAAGAAGAAACGGAGCTAGAAGAACTGGAGGGAAAGAAGATAAGAAAGAATAGAGTCCCAGAAATTCAGGAAAGAAAATGAGCTTCCTTCCTGGCCATACCAAAGTAGTAAATAAGCCACTCAAATGTCAACCCTCTCCTCCTCCAGGGGCTGTTGCTAGTGGGTGCCAACTGCAGAGTCAGAGGGCGGTCCACAAGACCACCCTCACCTCTCATATCAATGGCGAATTTGGAGGTTCCCAAGACTATCCTTATGTTCAATAATTTGCTAGAAAGCTTCACAGCACTCACAAAAAGCTTTTATACTCAAGTTATGTTTTATGACACTTAGAGGATCCAGATTAATGTCATCCAAGGGAGGAAAGACATAGGCAGAATCCAAGAGAATTCCAAACATAGAGCTTTCAGTTCTCTTCTCCCTGTGGCATCAGGACAGCATTATTCTCCAGGCGTTCATGTGTGACAATAAGCCCATCATACACCCAACCAGGGAAGCTCACCCGAGCCTTGGTGTCCACTCTTTATTGGGGTTCTATCACATTGACATGGTTGACTGTTCATGTGGCTGACTTCAGTTTCCAGCCCCTCGAGAGGTCAAGCTGATATTCCATGACCCAAAGCCCCTATCCAAAAATCACACTGTTACTATCTGGCTGGCCCAAGGCCCCCAGGCAAATAAAGACACGGCAATCAGGCATGACATTCCAAAGGCTTAGAGATTACCTCCCAGAAGCTGAAGGCAAGGGCCAGACCTCTCTTTGGGCAAGGTTAAATTCTTTCCTACAAAGATGTGGAGGTGTCTGTGACCTGAGGAACATTGTGAAAACCTAAAGACTGTTTTGAATGACTCATCAGTGTGTCTAAAGAGGAGGACCCTAAATGCCAGGCTAAGGAGCTGGAACCAGCCAGGAATGGAGTGAAGAGGATGATGAGGGGAAGCCTCAAGGCTCTTCCTGAATGGAAGGAACTAGGGACTCTGAAGTTCTATGGGCTTCAATGAGCAACTTCCAGAATCTGACACGTGTGGTCTTCAGCTCCAGGGGCAGACCTGCCTGTAAGGAAGGGATCTCTGTAGCGGATCTGAACCTATGTGGCATCCCTGTGCTGCCACCACAGGTGATGGGTGGCAGATGGACCCAGTCTGAGGCTCAGTCAGATGGTTGTTTTAGGAAGAAATCCACCACCCAAGAGCCAGAGAACTGTGTTTTACATCATTGTGCCTTCAATGGGATCTGTATTAGTTCCCTTTCCCATCAGGAAAATGGGGCTGATGATTCTCCCACAAAAGTGCTCGTGAGAATAGACCAAACGCCCTCAGGTCCCATTATCCTATGGAGATGAATGAAGTTATGTTAGTCAAAGAAATAACGGCTAAAAACTTTCCAAAGTTGATGAGTAAACATTAATTTACCTATCCAAGAAGTTCAACTCCAAATAGAATAAACTCAAAGAAATACACAGACACCTCATAATCAAACTATCAAAAGTCAGACCGTGAGATGATCTTTAAAGCATCAAGAAAGAAGCAAATCATCTGGTACAAGTGTTCCTCGACAAGATTAACAGCTGATTTCTCATCAGAAACCATGGAGGCCAGAAGGCAGTGAGATGGCATCTCCAAAGAGCTGGAGGGAAAGGTCAGCCAAGGATTCTATTTCCAGTAAAAGTCCCTTTTAAGATAAAAAAGAAATGAAGAAATTCCCAGATAACCAAAAGGTGAGATCTTCATTTCTAGCAGACCTGTCCTCCGAGAACTGCTAAAGGGAATCCTTCTGGCTAAAATGAAAGGACACCAAACAGTAACTCAAATCCACACAAAGAAATAAAGAACGCTGATAAAAATATCAGCATAGACAAATATAAAGACAATGTTAATGTATTTTTTGTTTTTACCTCCTCTTTTTTCCTATCTAATATTTATTTATTTATTTATTTATTTATTTATTTATTTGAGAAAGCGAGCACATGTGCAGGGGCGACAGGTAGAAGGAGAGGGAAAGAGAGACTCAAGCAGACTCCACGCTAAGCAGGGAGCCCGACTTGGGGCTCCAGCCCATGACACTGAGGTCATGACCTGAGCTGAAATCAACAGTTGGACACTTAACAGACTACGCCACCCAGGTGCCCCTTTCCTACCTAATTTACAAGAAGACCACAAACGGTGCCGGGGCATGGGATATCTACAGGAAGAGGAAATAATTGGCACCCTTCTCACATTATATATAAAAATTAATTCAGAATGGATCAAAGGCCTAAATGCAAGCTCTAAAATTGTAAAACTCTTAGCAGGAAACATAGTTGCAACTCTTCATGACCTTGGATTGAACAATGGTTTTTTTAACTACCCCACCAAAAGCATATGTTACAAAGGAAAAATAAATGGGACTTCATCAAAATTTAAAACTTGTGTGCGTCAGATGGTGTCAAAAAAGTGAAAAGAAAACCCGCAGAAAGGGGAAAAAAAAACATTTGCAAAACTTAAAACTGACAAGAGTCTAGTATTCAGAGGATAGAAAGAACTCTTACAACTCATCGACAACAACAACAACAAAAACCCAAAACAATCCAATTTAGAAATGGGCAAATGATTTAAGACTTTTCTCCAAAGAAGACAGTCAAATGGCCACCAAGCACATGAAAAGACGTCCCATATCATTCGTCGTTAGGGTAATGCAAATCAAAACTACAACGGGATACCTCCTCACACCCCCTAAATGGCTAAAATTGAAAACCAGAGAATGTGAAATTTTAATGAGGATGTGGAGAAATGTGAACCCTCTACGTTGCTATTAGAAACATAAAATGGGGTCACCACTGTGGAAACAATTTGCGGTTCCTCAAAATGTAAACATAAACTTACCATATGCCCCAGCAATTCCATTTCCAGACATAGACCCAGAAGAACTAAGGACATAGTCACCCAAGAACTGGACACAGGTGTTTATAGCAGCATGATTTTTAATAGCCAAAAGGTGGAAGCAAACTCAATGTCCATCGATTGATGAATGGATAAATAAGATGTGGTCTATCCGTACAATGGAATATTATTAGACCATTAAAAGAATGAAGTGCCGATACATGCTACTGCATGGATGAACCCTGAAAGCATGATGCTCAGTGCAAGAAGCCAGACACAGAAGCCACATTTTATTATGTGATTGCATTTCTAGAAAATGTCCGGAATAGTTCAATCCGAGGGACAGAAAGTGGATTAGTGGTTGCCAGGGGCTGAGGGGGTTGCCGGGGGCTGCTTCATGGGAACGGACTTTCTTTCTGGGGCACTGAAAATATTCTGGAATTCTATCGTACCGATGAATGTCCAATATTATGGATATACTAAAAATCACTGAACTGTACCTTTAAAATGGTTAAAAGGCAAATTTTATGTTATGTTAATTTAATCTCGATTTTGTATGTAAAAAATCAATTAGCTGCAAGGCTTTGGAAGAGGCAAGTACAAGTGAGGGGTCAGTCTCAAAGCCTGCGTTCTGTTGCCTATAAGGGAAATCCGCCTCTGTCTACCCTACACCAAAGGAGCAAGAAGGCCTGTCTTTCCCTGTGGTTCTCCTTCCCCAGCATCCCCAAGGCCCCTGGGGGTGCTTACACTGCTCTGGGAGCCAGTCTTCCTGCTAATCAGCTCCTCCGCTGTTAACGCAGAAGGCCACACCCAATGAGTCCTCACTTCTAGAGAGCCGCATCTGCTGGCCTTGGCTTCCTTCACTACAGAATGTACATGGAGTGCCCAGAAAATCGCATGCTGTGGAGACGTAAGAGACTGTTTATAAATGCATACTTTTTATCTAAAACAAGCTAAATATTAACCTACCGCCATGAGGCACAAAGGTACCCCCCACTGAGCCACGGAAGGCACAGGCCCTAGAGACGAACTGCTCCAGTACCATACTGCTTACTGGTGAGGACACAGAAGGGCAAAGTAGGGCACTACAGGGCCCAGGCCACAGGGTCAGCTATGACTCCATCCGTGTGGAGTGATGACCGCAGCCTCCACGCACATGAGGGAACCGCAATCCCAGGAGAGCAGGTCAAGACCAGAGCCACGTCAGTGGCCCTTCCAGAGATTTCTCTCTCTTCTGAGCTTCCGTTGCTTCTGTATCCTCTGTAGCATTTGTCTCTTTCATTTTCCAATTATTTACTTGCTTTTTTAGTTTCCCCTCTCACCAGGTGAGCTCCTGGAAGTTGGAAACAGTTCTCATTTGTGTCTGTACATTTTACAGCTGAGCCCAGCAAGAGGGATCAGGAAATGTTTTCTGGAGGGATGAGACAGTGAGTAAATAAATGAATGAGTAGGCAAATAGATCAGAGATAAGCCAATAAATGTGTAAAAGTATGAATAAGAGAAGGTGCGAATGAACAAACTCCCACTGAGCTCTGAATCCAGAGATGTCAGTGTGAGGACCAAGCGATTGGCGCCCACGATCTGGCTGGGATTTCATGAGGTCCCCTGGGCATGGTGGGATGTGGCTCAGAAAAAGCTTGTAGCATTACCCAGGCCTGGAGAATAGTCCATGAGAAGTTCAGAGTAAGGACACAGTAGAATGAGCCCCCAGGCAGAACCCCCAAGGATGCTGCCTGGAACAGTCTAGAAGAGGCTCAGCTGGTCATTCTGATCGCTGATTAAACACTGGGATCTCACCAGAGGCTCACCTGTGTTGTCCCCAGTCTATGCAGCATGGTTGACATGCTCTGCCCATCCATGAGCTCCAGAAGAGTCCATACCCAGTGAAAGCTTGAACAAGGCTCTTGCTAGGTCCTTGCACACAAGCACAGAACTCTCTTCCTCTCTGACTGTCAGGGGTCCTGATTTCTGCTCCTCTCAGCCTCCAGGTGGCCTCATCCCCTCTTCTCTTTCATACCTGACCCCAACTACACAGAACCCTAGGTTGACCTGGTTGAGGGAACCCCTCAGTCCTCACACCTCTGCCTGCCCAGGCCCCTGTTCATCCATTCCAGCCCCAATCTAACGCTTCTGCCTGGCTCTGGCTCATGCTTTGGACCTTCCCAAAAGGAGCATAAGAAAGAACAGGCAGAAAGAAGCTAAAGACATCTTCCCCTCTTCCACTTGATCAGAGCACAGTCGCAGCTATGCGGCCAGCCTACGTACTATCCATAGGAGGGGATGGGAGGAGGCAGCTGGGGCCTGACTCTGGGCAAGCACTCTGGTCCCCAACCTGTTATTGTAGGTCCCCTCCCACGTCATTCCATTTTTCTTCTCCTTGCTTGGAAAAACAGTTTTTCTTGGCCTAACCATGCCTTCAGAAATGCAGGCCCAGGCATAGTGCTCAGACACAGTTTCTTGGAGCTGTGGCCACAAGGAGCCTTTTAGGAATCTGTGGGACTCACAGACCCAGGCAACAAGACTCCAGGTGAGGCTTCCCGGTGAGGTGGAATGCAGCAGCCCGGGGACCAGCACTGGGCTTTTGACACCCTGGACAGTATCAGAGCCTGTTATTTCCAGGAAAAATCCTTTCAAGAGCATCCTGGGAAACACACAGTAGGAATAAGGTCTAGCCACAATTTCTGAAGGCTCTGTGGACCCACAGCCACATGACAGAGTCAGGGAATTGTGATTGTCAGTTCAGAGATCTCCAGTAGGTCCTGGCCTTTCTCTGGGCGTGGAGGTCCCCATCTGTCCAAAGCAAGTACAGTTGGCACCATGCCTCTATATTTCAGCAAAGCAGGGCAAAGAAGAAGCAGTTCCTGCCCTCCACACTGAACATGGCATTTCCCACCTGACGCTCTGCGGCTCTGCGAGTACAGCCGGACCCCGCCCCACCCATCCTGCTAGAGAGTAACCTTGGTGCTTCCTCCGCTCCCCATCGCCAGAGTGCAGAGCACAGGCAAAGGCTCAGAGGGTTGACAGAGGAGCCTGGCCTGTGAACTGCCGCCCCCTAGTGGTCCCTGGGGAGGGAAGGTGAGAACGGCACGCAGGAGAAGGGGAGAGGGAAAAAGAGAAGCCTCAAAGCCCAAAGGACAGGTAGAGGGAGATGGAGGAGGGAGGGCATGGGAGAAGGGGTGACTGAAGGGGAAAGTGACCCTGGGTGAGCATCCTGTCCCCAGGGCGGTTCCCCACGCAGCCGCTATTCCCACCTGATTTGTCCATCAGCTCAGAGCTCTACCAGGTGAGTGTGACCAGGGCTCTCACCTC
This sequence comes from Ailuropoda melanoleuca, assembly GCF_002007445.2. Lineage (NCBI taxonomy): Eukaryota > Metazoa > Chordata > Mammalia > Carnivora > Ursidae > Ailuropoda > Ailuropoda melanoleuca. Next base: position 129,096,734 of record NC_048221.1, read on the forward strand.
CAGAACTCTCCCTGTGTTGGGAATTCCCGAGCTCTCTGGGTTTTGCTGGTCTTACCCAGATGTCTCCTCTTGTGAGACCCATCGGAGAACCGGCTGCCAGACGGTGAGCTCAGGTTTCCTCTTTCCCTGACTCCAACTGTCACAAAGATTCTTCTGATTTCTACTCCATGTTTATGGCTTTGCTGTATCGATATTTCTGCCCTTGACCTTTCTTGGGAGCTTCAGACCCTATACACCCAGCTGTCCACTGGACACCCCACCCGCCTATCCATTAAACACTGAAAACACAACTTGTCCAAATGGAAATCAACACCTTCCCCCAACCTGCTCTTCCTATGAACCCTACCCCATTTCCTGACTATGGTAGACCCAGCGATGGCCAGTCCAGATCCCCCTCAGGAGTGATGGGGTTAATTCCCCAATTGCCAGGAGTGCAGGTGCTGGAAAGCCCACAGCAGTCAGTCTCCAGCTGCAGGGAGCCCCCCATCAACCAGACGGAAGGCCACGCCTTTCCCAGGGAGGTCCTCATCCAAAGACCCATCAGTGTGGGGACATAAAGCCCAGCCCCATTGCCTAAATTGGCACAGCTCTGCAGGGTGGTCCATGAAGGGTCAGCTGAGCTCTCCACTGAGGCTGCATTGCCCCTCAACGTGCCCAACTTCCTGATCCTTCCATCTTCCCTGCCTCAGGTGTTGACCCCATGAGAACTGCCTAGTCAATCTCTGGAATGAATTTCTGCCTCAGAGACTTCCGGCCAGGAAATGCAGGCTGCAACACCTGGTCACCAGGACTCAAACCCTGAGGGTCATGGCTCACATCCCCTTCCCCTGACCCACAGTCCAGATGACCAGGCCCGTCTTGCCCTGCTGGGGGCCTCACACCCACCCTCCCCCTCACTCCCCCTGCTGCCACCCGGGCCCCCTGCAAAGCCACTCTCATCCTCAAACCCTTTCAGCGCAGGAGCCAGGTCCATCTCCTGAGCACCGCTCTCCGCTCTAAAGCCGTGGCTGAACTCGAGCCCCGGTGCCTCCCTCGGGCCCCCTTACCTGAGTTAGAGGCCCCGCTGCCTTTCTCTCCCTGGGCCACCCATCAGGCCCCGCCATAGTCCCTGAGCAGGCCGGCCTGAGGCCCATCCCCGTCTTGGAGCTTGAGGCCAGGGACCCAGACTTCAGCACTGACCGGTGGCCCCGACAGACAGGGTGGAATCTCTCCCCTCTGAGGCTGCTCACGGGGCCACTCCCTGGGCTGTGACAGTTAACTGTCATGAGCAGAGCCAGGATCAATGAATCCCAGGGGACATGGGGCCCCCGGAGCAGGGTCTCAGGGTGACCCAGCCTCCTGTGTCCCTCTCCCAGCCCCCACGGCCCAAGGGAGGCCCCAGGACAAGGGACGGTGAGGCAGCTGCTCTCTGCCAACTGGCTATCTTTCTACTCAGTTCCTGTCTCACCATCTAGACTTTTCTTGTCTAGTATCACTGAACTACAGACAGTCTGATTCAGTGACAACGACTAGGTGATATAATAATCTGATTAGCCTCTCTGGGAAAGCAGACCCATGAGTGCCATTTAGTCTCAGATTCAGAGGTTTTTCTTTCTTTTCACAGTTTTTAGATTTTCTAAGTTTCTAGGTTTGGGAAGTTTTTAAAAATTTGTTTTTAGCTTTGCTCTTTACACCATGTTTCTAAAAGCACATGTATTTTCTCTTTGCTCTATAAGTTTTAAAAGAGCATTTAGACAAAATTCTGAAACTCTACCCTTTAAAAAATTAATGAATATATATTTTCACCCTCATAAATTATAGAATTTGTTTTTAAATTAAAAAGATGTGTATATTGGGGTCTGCCTTAGGCTCGGGTCATGATCCCAGTGTCCTGGGAATCAGCTCCTCAAAAGCGAGAGATGTGTATATATAAATCCAAACTTTACTTTCAAAAGAACACTTCATTTTGAAGTGATTTTCAAAGAGTTGCATGCCTCTCCCATTATTCATTTAATTCTTAGTGTTGCTCTTAAATATTTCACATTTAATCCCAAAGATTCTGGTTCCACGTTAAAATTAGGGATCAGAGCAATTTGCTTAAGAAACCCAGTTGCATCCTCTCATTCTTAGGAAAGGCATCACGATAGCAGTCCTTTATATCAGTTAGCAACCAGACCAACATTGGGTGTGATCCTATGTGTTTTATACACACGCACGCATACACACACACACAAGCATATATATTTGCATATGCTTGGAAATTTTTTGGAAGGATACAGAAGGCAATGGTGACCGTCGTTGCCTTTGAAGCATGAGATTGGGAAGAACATACATGCTTCTATGGCTGCTGACCTTTCTGCTAGCAAGCATCGTCAAGATGTTCGGTTTTCCTGTGGTTGCAGAAACAGAAATCTCAGTGGCTTGTGCTAGGTTTGTGGCTGCAAAGAGACAAAACATGGGGCATCCAATTTTTTTATGTGAATCACAGCTGAGTTCTCTATCCTCAAGCCAGCAGCTGGAATAATGGTTTCCTTGGCAGGCCAGCTGTGTGGTACTGTTCTAGGGGAACCATTCCTGGGCGTTCAGCCTCCAGGCCACCCCTCCTGGCCTTCGAACAATTTTATAATCACCCAACTCCCTGAATTAAGTCTGTGTCTACTTCAATTGTCTGGAGTCATTTCTACTCTCTGCAACCACACCTTGAAGTGACACAGGGGATGGGGGGGCAGATAGAGAGGAGAATTACAAATAGCAGAGGAGCTCTTCATATCGTATTTCCAGTGCTTGCCATTGTCTATTTCACCAGCTGGGGAGGAACACGATCCACTGACACAGATCGTGCCTCTGCACAGCAATACTCACCCTTTCCTTGTCCTGGTTTCTCTACCTCTTCAACAAGCTATCCGTGTTCCTGTCTTAGGACTATTTGGTTGCAAGTGACAAAAACTGTTCTTTCAATCTTCTATAGAAAAAAAAAAACCACATATATGGGGTGTGTGTGTGTGTGTGTATAAAATTAGACACAACCAAAGAGTGAGAGGGAGTGGGATGAATTTGTCTTTTCCTCTCTCTCTGTCTCTTTCATGCAAATTTCTATATGTTAGCTTTTCCCTCTTCGACTAGCTGCCCCCACAAAAGTGTGATTACGACTGCTGGTAGCTCTGGGCTCTTCACAATTTGTAAGAGAAAAAAGAGGGACTTTCCTCCCCCAACTTCAGTTTGAAAAAACCCTGGGGAATAATTCTGACTAAATTAGTTTGGTTCATGTGCTTGTCCTTTAGATAAATCACTACGTCATGAGAGTGGCTTAGCTTGATTCGAGCAAAGTCTGTTACTAGAAAAGACTTTAAAAACCACTGCACTGTGAACCATCGACTTCTCAACACATCCACAACCCTATGTGTGTGAACAATTCCAACAATGGTTATGCTTAAAAACTGCGACTCTCAAATAAATTTTTAAAAATTCGCTATGGTAGTTTCTTTCAAAAACAGCTGCTATAATTCCTCTCTGGGTAGCCATGTCCTCAGATAGTCCTAGTGACACACTGGTAAACTATCTCGAAGAAAAGAAGGAAACAAAGCCCCGGCTTGTAGCATTTACCAATGTCTATGGTGTAAATATTCTCACAGTGGGGCCAGTTTCAAGCTGGGAACAGTTTAACAGGTGGCTTGCAAAATTCCTGGAAATTTAACAATTGACTTCAAAGCTGTCATACCACTGTCCCCTCCCAGACTAGTCCAGGGTGGTGGCCTCATGTCACTTCATGTGACAATAGCAAACTTGGAGCAAACAGAGACTTTAAAGGTGCTGGCATTTTTTTGGTATTTTTTATTTAAATTCAATTAATTACCATATAGTGTATTATTAGTTTCAGAGGTAGAATTTAGTGATTCATCAGTTGCATACAATACATAGTGCACACTACTCCAAGTGCCCTCCTTAATGCCCATCATCCAGTTACCCCATCCCCCACCCACCTCCCCTCCAGCAACCCTCAATTTGTTCCCTATACTTAAGAGTCTCTTATAGTTTCCCTCCCTCTCTGTTTTCATCTTGTTTTATTTTTCCCTCTCCTCCCCTATGCTCCTCTGTTTTGTTTCTTAAATTCCACATATGAGTGAAATTGTATAATTGTCTTTCTCTGACTGACTTATTTCACTTAGCATAATACTCTCTAGTTCCATGCATGTCATTGCAAATGGCAAGATTTCAGTTTCTGATGGCTGTAATATCCCACTGTGTGTGTGTGTGTGTGTGTGTGTGCGTGTGCATGTGTGTGCGAAGGTGCTTGCTTATTGAAGCTTACCCTCTTGCACTCCACTGGGACCTGGCATCAACCATATGAATGAGCTGCATGGGGAGCTCAACCAATTGCCCCGTTTGCCCCAGCCATCAGCTAGAAATGTGAGGGGGACCATTGAGTACAAGGCCCCCAAACTGGAGGAAGGCCACAGAAACATGAGTGAGCCCAGCCAAGACCAGAGGGACTGTCCCAGGGATCCAGCCCAAGCTGCTGACCTACAGAATCACCGGCTAATCCACGATGCCTGTGATCCGCCACAGCACGTGGAGGTAATTTGTTACGAGGCAGAAGCGACCCGATGCACTTATCCTATTCCCCACACGGGAGCAAGCAAGGACTATATCCAGTCACTACACTCCAGAGAGTTCAGGATCTCTTCATGATCTCTGTTCTTCCCTGAAAGTGGAAGATACGGTTCATCATGCAGCATCCCGTATAGTAAGAATTTGGGTCACCTCCAAAACACCCGGTACACAACGATGGAGCAAAAACAAGACAAAAAAGTCCCCTTCCGATAAGAGAGAAAGAAAAGTAAACTCTCTATCTAATAACATTGCCGTGAGTTTTGGCCACCCAGCATGTGAATTTCTCTTTACATAGGAGTTCCTCACCTTGTGAAGCAGTCTGTATCCCACTATGGAAGCTACAAAATATTCCCCAGACTCCCCTCCATCTTGGGTAGGGGCACAGGGACTCGGTTCTGCCGATCAGGTGCATTTACTATCTGAATCAGAAAACTGAGATGTGAGGAAGCACAAAGCCCATTTGGTCAGTGAGTGGTGGCCGTGGTGGCGGTTCTAGGGACGGTGACCAGTGTCGGCACCAGGGCTGTAAGCAGGGCAAGCCTGGCAGTTTCTCCCAGTGTCTTCAACACATCGTTTGTATGTTCTGATCTAGAATATTGTTCCTGATTTAATAGCCTTCAGGCCTTGTCTTTTAGTCCTTCCCCCTCCCCAACACACACAATGCTTCTACCCCCAGTTCCACACAATAGGCAACAGAGAATCCCTGGAGCCCACCCACCTGGGGTTAAACCCTGGCTTCAGGGATGCCTGTGTGGCTCAGTCAGTTAAGTGTCTGCCTTGGGCTCCCTCTGCCTGCCGCTCCCCCTGCTTGTGCGCACTCTCTCTCTTTCTCTCTCTCTCTCTCTGATAAATAAATAAATAAATAAATAATAAATAAATAAATAAATAAATAAATTAAAAAAATATTTTTTTAAAAAATAAAATAAACCCTGGCTTTATCAGCCATGAGTTGTGCGACTAGGGTAAGTTCCTTAACTTCTCCGTGCCATCTCCCCACCCAAAACGTGCAGTCAATCACTGACTCAATCTCAGAGGGATTATTCTGTTGTTCTGAAATGTGTGGAAAGGATTATGTGAGTTCCATAGACAAAGAATTTCAAAGAATGCTTGGCAAAGTGTAAATGTCTAACAAATCTTAGCTATTGTTGTTACTACTTAAGATCATATTAAGACGTTCCCTTTTCTGCGTAAATCAGTTTTTGTTGCTTGCAACCAAGATTGCTGCCAGATGCAATTAGTCACCAATCCAGAGGGTATACCATACCCTGCTGAGTAGGAATTAGAAGGTACATGTAATTATGATGTTTCAAATAAGCCACTTCGGTCCCTAAAGAGTCCTTTGAGCATGGGGATGCTTTTGCGCAGGTTTTCCACGGCCATTGCTGAGGTCCGTACCACCTGAACAACCAATTTGCTTTGGGAATAGATGAAGGAGCATGGGGGCGGGGGGGGGGCGGATTTCGAGACTCTGAGCCACACTCTGGAGCCACAAGAGGCCAAAGAGGGTGTTTAAAGATGCCATACCAACATTTCCACATTTCTATGCTGGACCATGCTGCCTTTCATGACGCCAAGGTTCTGCCCTGCACAATGAGGGAATTCAAGGACCCGACATGCTTTCCTGGGTCTTCCCCTTGGAAGAACTCCAAATCTGTCTGGAGGTTCTCTGGCCTCTACGTGGCTGTTGCCCTTCCTAATACATGTATACCTCTCACCACACGTACGTTAGTGCAGGCCCTCTAAGGAGCACCCACCAAGATACGATTAAATGTGCAAGAAATGTGTTGGAGGAAACCCCTGGGAAGGAAAATGGGGAAGGAGTCACGAAATGCTGAAAGATAAGTCAGCCCACGCTGCAAGTCTGGCCTTGAGTAGAGGAGAAAGGCAAGGAAGCTAGAAGGCAAGTGGACCAAAGACATTGAGGAGTCCCAAGTCTCCCAGGATTGGGCCTACCCTGCTATCCCTGCCACACTCAGTGACTGGCTGGGAGAAGCTGGGAGGGACACAGGCTCGGTGGAAACACTGAGATGGATTTAGGAGAATGAAGGGCTATTCAATACATGTTGTTGGTACAATTAGCTATACACGGTGAAGAAAAAACAAGCGTCCCTATCTTATGTCATTAAAAATCCAAATGACTTTTTGTTACATGAGATCATATTTTTAAAAAAAACCAAAATTATAAAAGACTGTAAAGAAAATATGAATGAACCAAAAGACAGAAATGTACTCATGTGGAAATAAGAAGTCTAAATGCCGGTGCGCCTGGGTGGCTGGTTGGTTAAGCATCTGATTCTCGGTTTTGGCTCAGGTCATGATCTCAGGGTCATGAGATCGAGCCCCGCATGGGGGCTTCCTGCTCAGGGGGGGTTTCTGCTCAGGATTCTCTTCCTCTGCCCCTCCCTGCATGCCCGCGTGCACTTTCTCTCTCTCTCTAGTAAAATAAATAAATCTTGAAAAACAAAACACGCAAAAAACCAAAATGCAAAAAAAAGTCTAAATGCCAAAAGAAAGAAGAAAAAGTGGTACCCTTTGGGACAGAAGAAAGAGGAGTAGGAAGGAGTGGAACTGGAATCTATTTTAAACAATTAAATACAAATAAAGATAACTCAAAAAAGAGGGTAAGAGAACATTATGTACTACTTTTCCTACAAATCTGAAAGTTAGGGAAAAAATAGACCACTTGTATGCTATTATAACCATTAAATAAATTAAATCAGAAGTTAAAAATCTTACAAGAAAAAAAACAGTTCCTAGTGGCTTTATGGGAACATTCTGCTAAATGACAAAGAACAGATAATTCTAACATAGTGTAAATATCTCAAAAGAAAAAGGTGGAATATTGCCTAAATCATTTTATGAAGTTAGGATAGTCTTACTACCACCAGACAACAGGACAAGAAAGAAAAATCAAAAGTCAGTCCCCTTTACGAATATGGATACAGAATTTCTGAGCACAATATGAGAAAATTGAATCCAACAATGTATTTTTTTTAGTTTATCATGGCAAAGTTGGTTTATCTCACCAACATAAAGAGGTCTAACTTTCAGAAAATCTATTAGTATAAATTATTTACCATATTAACAAATGGAGAAAACATATTATCTCAACAGCTGCAGAAAAAATATTTGCTAGTTTAATAATAACATGAAAAAAATTGAAAGTAACTGGAGATCTGCTTTAATTTCATGTCAATCTACAAAAAACTACAGTAAGCACTGTACTTAAAAACTAAATTAATGTACTTAATAACTGAATTCTTTCAAAATTAGGAATGAGACAAGAATGACTACAATCACTGCTTCTATTAAACATTGTGCTGGAAGTCTAACCAGTGTAGCAAGGCAAAAATGAAAATAAAATTATAATAATTGAAAGTGGAAAAACACAACTGTCATCATTCACAGGCAATATGATTGTCTATATGGAACGAACAATTATTAGAATGAAGGGCGTTCAACTTAGAAACAAATCACATGCTAGTACACTAATACCTAGAAGTTAGAAGGTGTCCTGTTATAAAACAGGCTAATTGTATCGGTGGTCGATTGCCACAGTAATGCTGTGTGACAAATCATCTCACACTCAGGCGCTTGCAACAACGATCTTGTGTTCTTGCTTGCACACCTGAAGGTAGTTGGAGTTGAGCAGCTCTGCCCCTGGCCTGGCTCTGCTTCACAACGTGGGCTTGGGGTTTGGCTGGGGCAGCCCTGCTCCTGGTGTCTCTCACTCTCCAGAGACCAGCGGGCTCACCTGCCGTGTAGGAGCATGCCTAAGACAAAAGCACAAGAGGGCAAGCAGGAACTCACAATTCACCCTGAGACCTGGTCTCTATATTCATTATATTTTCTGTATTGTTGATGCTCTGGCATTTGAGGGCCTTCCAGACTTGAGGAAGAGGCTGCCTCTCCCGGAGCTAGCCAGTTCCTAAAGACAGTACACAACTTCACTGGGAGCGTGCCTCTTGCATGCAAGGTGATCACCACCTTTATCTAAATCACCCGAGGGCCAGATACCAGACAACGAGAGACACCACCCCCATAGCCCAAAGCCTGCCAGAATTTTCCATCTAGCCAGTCCTAAATGGTTTATCCTGCCCTGCCTTGCCTTTCCCAGGGAAACCCCAAGAAAGGCTGTGGTCTATGCCTTCCCCTCACTCTTTTCTGCCTCCTGACCAAAACTGGTCCTTTCCCCTGTGGCCCTAAGTGGCACGGCAGGCCCCCTTCTCCTGGAAAATGTTAAGTAAAGCATTCTTCTTTCAATGGCATTGGACTCTCCACGTCAGCACACAGTCATAGCCATAATGAGATGGGTACAAATGAGACAGCGTCAAAATTGGCACATTATGACGTCTACCCAAATTCCACTGGCCAAAGCAAGTCGGACATCGGTATTGAGGGTGGATTTTACTCCTTTTCTGAGAACTGCAAAGACAAACGGCAAAAGTTTTGGATATGGCGAAAGATGAGGAACTGGAAATAACACAGACTACCACCTCCTTTTATAGTAATAATTTTTAAAAAGATACCCAGGAATTACTCTAATAAAAAATATTTTCATGACCTTTACAGAGAAATGTATGCAAATTTATTCAAAGTATTTTAGAACCTATATAAATGGAGAAAGAAATCATGTTACTACATAGAAAGACTCAAAGGTATAACAATGTCCATTTTCCCCCAGATTAATCTATAATCCAATGCAATTTCAATCCAAGAAAATTTGGGGAGAAAAAGAATAAGGCGAGGAGTCTCAGCCTGAAGAAAGACTTACAGTAATTAAAACAATGTGATACTGGTATAGGGAAGGAAAAAAACACAAGGAGCCAACCTGAGAGCCCAGAGAGATACACATGCGCCTGTACAAACTTAATCTATGTCAGCAGTACATTTTCAATTACTGGTGCTGGTAAATAGCCAAGTTAAAAAATAAAGTAAAATTTAATCATACTGAATACCATACGTAAACATCAATTCTACATGGAAAGCACTAAATATGAAAAACTAAATTTTAAAATGTTAAGGAAAAAAGCATAGAAAAAATCTTTCTGGCCCTAGGTTAGAAAATTTTTTCTTCTTTTTCTTTTTTCTTTTTTTTTTTTTTTAATGTTAAGTAGGCTCCACATCCAACGTGGGGTTCGAACTGACGACCCCGAGCTCAAGAGCCACACACTCCACCGACTAAGCCAGCTGGGTGCCCCCAAAATATTTCTTTTTAAAACAGGACCCCAAAATCATTAACCAGAAAAGATGGATAAATGTTATACTTAAAAACTAAACTTTTAAAAATCAAATGGCACTACGGAGAACAAGCCGCAGACTGAGAGAATTCATATAACAGGCAACAAATTAGTATCCAGAGTATGTAACATCTTTAAATCAACATTTATAAATGAATAAGAAAAAGAAAAATAGCCCCAGTAAGACTTTAGCAGTAAATTCTCATTACACGGGACAGACAATTTGCAAAATAAGGGGGAAAAATAAATGGCCAATTAAAATATAAAAAGATGCTCTCTATTGACAATGATAATAGGAATGGAAAATAAACTTTAATAAGCAAGATTCATTTAAAAAGCTTTTGAACTCAGGGTTCCTGGGTGGCTCAGTCAGTTAAGTGGCTGCCTTCAGCTCAGGTCATGATCCCAGGGTCCTGGGTTCGAGCCCCAAGTCAGGCTCTGCACAGGGGAATCTGCTTCTCCCTCTGCCCCCCCTCAACTCATGCACACGTGCGCGCGCGTGCGCGCACACACACACACACACACACACACACGAGCATTTGTGCACTTTCTCTCACTCTCTCTCTCCCACTCTGCTGCCTCTCTCTCAAAGAAATAAATAAATCTTTAAAACAAACAAAACCCAAAAGCCAGGCGCCTGGGTGACTCGGTTAAGTGTCTGTCTTCAGCTCAGGTCATGGTCCCAGGGTCCTGGGCTTGAGCCCCGCTTCGGGCTCCCTGCTCAGCGGCAGTCTGCTTCTCCTTCTCCTTCTGCCCCTCCCTCCTGCTCATGCACTCTCTCTCTCTCTCTCTCTCTAATAAATAAATAAATAAATAAATAAATCTTTATTGGGGGGGGACCAGAAGCCATATATTATCTGCCTGAGTCCAATCAGGCGACAAAAATCACACAGCACAATTTTATTAATAGGAGGAAGTTAATATAAAGAATTGTCGACTACAGGGGCGCCTGGGTGGTTCAGTCAGTTGAGCATCTGACTCCTGATTTTGGCTCAGGTCATGATCTCAGCGTTGTGAGATGGAGCCCTACACTGGGCTCCGTATGGGGCTCTGTGTTGGGCTCCATGTTGGGCACGGAGCCTGCTTGAGATTCTCTCTCTCCCTCTTCCTCTGCCCCTTCCGCACCTCCCACCACCACCCCCTATTCATGCACGCATGCTTTCCCTCTCTTTCAAAAAAATAAAAAATCTAAAAAAAAAAAAATAGTCAACTACATAAAAGCATTGAAATGGCAAAAGAAGAATGGTCTGTGTGAAATAACAGGAAATATCAAAATATCTGTATCAGTGTCTGCCCCTGGTTCCTGCTAATATTTGATCATTGAACCCTGGTTCCTCACAGAGAGCTACTAAAATTATTGTAATTTCCTAAGTGACAAGATGATCGGAGTCTTACGAAGGCCTCCTAAATCCGCATCTTTTGTTCTAATGGGATGAATTTGGGGCCTCGGGTTGGGGGCGGGTCACCAGAAACCCTAAACACGATTAGAAGCTTGGAACTTTCACCCCCACCCCCGTCTTCTCAGGAGAGGTTAGGGGCTAGAGATTGAGTTAATAATTGAACATGCTATGTTATGAAGCCTCCATAAGAACCCCTAAAGTGCGGGATTCAAGGAGCTTCTGGAATGGTGGACACATCAACATGCCAGGAGGGTAGAAGTTCCCGCACCCGGCCCCTGCTGGACCTTGCCCTCTGTACTCTCCACCTAGCTGTCCAGTTGTACCCTTTATTGTATCTTTTACTAAAAACCAGAAAACTTAAAGTGTTTCCCTCTCTTCTGTGAACCATTCTAGCAAATTATGAAACCCAAGGAGAGGATCACGGAAACCCCCATTTTATAACCAGTTGGTCGGAAGTACAGGTGACGGGCTGGGACTTGCAATTGGCTTCCGAAATGGGGACAGTATAATAGGACTGAACCTTTGACCTGTGTGGCCTTTGCTAAAGCCAGGCAGTTAGTGTCAGAATTAAGTTAAATTGTAGGACACCTAGCTGGTATCCTCCAAAAATTGGAGAATTGTTCGGTATAGAAAATCCCACATGGTATCAGAAGTTGTGTGTCTGTTAGCAGAAGAAACAGGAGTTTTCTTTTAGTATAAATCATGGGAAAAAATAAAAAATTGGTTTTCAGCCCAACCAGGAGACAAAAGATCCGTAGACTCCAAATATGCATAAAGGCTAACAAAAGCTGCTCAATTCCCTTCATAATCTTTCCAAAGGTAAGATGTGGATGCCCCTCCAGGCAGAAGAGGGTTATAAAATGCAGAACAATCCAAGGGCAGTAAATCTAAGAAACCCCCAGCATGAAGACTTCCTTTAGGTAAGAGGCTCAGCCAGAGGTGATAAATCAATTCCACCTGCATACAGTAAGGGCTGTGTCCATTAAGAAGGCCAGCAAAGACATCTCATTGGGGGAAGTAATACAACCAGTAACAACCAATGGAAGAAAAACATTAGCAAAAATCTGGCCTCTGAATCAATCTCTAAAAATAGGTACACCAGGGACATTCAAAGGCAGCCGGCATTCAGACAAAGAAAAAAAGAAAGGCGGCCAGAAATGGCAACAAAATTTCACAAAGAATTGCCCCAAAAAGCTGTCACGAAATCGATGAAAATCCCGACCAAATATTTGACCATGACTTAAAAAGACTTAATGAGAAAATAGACGTAGTGAAGAAAAAAATACAAAAGAGCAATCTCTTGTCCCAGAGAAGACCACGTGAGAAAACAAGAGAAGATAAAGCTTGATCTTACACATTTGCAGAACTCAGAGCAGAGGTACAAGGGGAAAAAGAAACATCGCAGAAATCAAAGCAAAAGCCGGGGAGTCCCAGGGGGTATAAACACAGCAGAAAACATAGGAGAAGAAACAGAGCATAGAAATGAAACAGTTGTAGAAAATGAAATGGAAATAGAATTTTAAAATAAGTCATAAAGATGCTGTTATATAGAGAAGACAGGCAGTGAGAGGCAGTACACACGTAAGTAAAGTCGGCAAAGGAAGAAAACAAACCAACAGAACCGAGCAAGAAATACAAGGCGATGTTCCTGAAACGAAAGGTAGCTTGACACAGTGTGAACCAGGGGAAATGGACACCACATGGTCACGGCCAAGACATAGTGGATGTTAAAAATAAAGGAGCAGCCCCTCTTCCTCTTTCACTTCCTCTTTCTTTGTCCTGTCCTTTCTAATCAATTCAGACAAGTCATTTGGTGGCACCAGGCGAAACTGGCATGCAAGTAGGGAGGGAGAGAAAGGGCAGAGGCAACCCCAAAAGTAACAGTTTGGGAGCCTGAGCAGAGGAAGGAGGACATCTGGGTCCAAGAGTACAAAAAACGAAAGTTTGTGTCCCCCTGGAATTCATATGTTGAAATCCTGCCCCCCAATGTGATGGTATTAGGAGGGGAGGCTTTTGGAGATGATTAGGTTACCAGGGCGAAGCCTTCATGCATGGGATTTGTGCCCTGGTGAACAAGGGACCTCAGAGCCCCCTTGCTCTCTTTCCATCACGTGAGGACACAGGGAGCAAGAAGTGAGCAGTCTGAAACCTGAGAGGGGGTCTCACCCCACCCCAACCCTGCTGGCACCCTGATCTCAGACGTCTGGTCTCAGAGCTGTGGGTAATCAATTGTGTTGTTTAAATACCACCTCGTCTGTGGTGTTTTGTTACAGCGGCCTGAAGTGACTAAGACAAAGAGGGACCTGTCCTAGGACATCGGAGCTTCAGCGGGGTAAGCAGGGTACCCCATGGGGAAGAGCTGGCTGGCACAGGGTGTCACGACCCAAGTGGGGTGTGCAGAGTGGCCATGCTGGAGGGCAGCCCAGCGTGAGGCGCTAGAGCCTAAGTGAGTGAGAAGGGCTTCCGTGTGGAGGGACAGCTGGGCGTGAGAGCCCAGGTGTTGTGAGAAGGGCATCCGTGCAGGAGGGGAGGCAGCCCGGCATGAAGTGTAGCCTCCTGACTGCGGCCTGCGGCTGTGAGGAGCAGCCAGAGAGCAACGGGGCTGGCGCAGACTCCACAAAGCTCAGAGAGAGCAGGCTGTTGGAGAGACAAACACGTAGGTGACAAGAAAGGCAAGCACCACCTCTGGACTCGGGAACCAGTGCTCAGGTCAGCACAGCACACAGGGCCCAGCATGACCAGTCTGCCCAGGGCTCAGGGCTGTCCATGGGGAGCAACGCCACATCGAGCCCATGAAGGTGTCAGAGCTGATTGGGGACAGTGCTCTGCAGGGCATTTCCATCCGTCCCTGGTGCCCCAGCACCAGGCTCTTGCCGGCCCCTCTCTCACTTCCATTTCTCTCCTTACTTCTCCCATCTCAGGACCTCAAGAGGACTAGGCGACCCCTAGTTGATCAGAGGCAGATCAGAGGGGAGCATCCTGCAAGAGTTAATGATTACAACAGCCCAAGAACATTTGAACCAAAGGACAAGCAGGCTCCTCTAAAGACCTTGGTCCCGGTCCTTGGCCCTGTGTCTGGTACCTTACTGACTCGGGCTTGAGTAAATGCAGAGACACCTGCTCCCAGGACAACTCAGCCCCATTCCACTAAGGAGAGGTTTCAGTGCGAACTCCTGGCACCCGCTGTCTCAAGTTGGTGCAGAATAGTTGAAGAAAATTCTGTACTTCAAACGTAAACTCCAAGCAATTGCAGACGGAAAGACAGAATTCTTTGTAATAGGCAGTTCCGCAAAGATAGCCAGAGGAGCTCCTTCCAGGTCAGACAGCGTGGGGTGAGGGACACAGATAAGAAAGCCTCTGAACGAAGGATGAGGAAGATATGGGAACAGACAGGGATGTTTTCAGCAGTCTCACCTGGATAAGGGTCTCACCATTCCCGAGTGTGAAGAGGTTGGGATTAAAGCCAGAATGCCACTCCACAACACAGCTGAGGTAAAACCGTGGAGGATGGTGGAACCGTTCTTTCCCTGTGCTGACGAACCCAGCAGCACTAGTGACGTGTGGCTACTGAGCCCTGGGAATATGGCTAGTGCAACTGAAGACCTGCATTTTTAATTTTACCTAATTGTCATTAATTAAACTAAATAGGCATATGTGGCTCGTGGCTCCGCTACTGAACAGAGCAGCTCTACAGAATTTGTGGTCATTGCGTAACTGACTGCTGGTGTGCTGTGTGAATTATTCTGGTAGTTTTCAAGCATCTCAAATAACCAAAAATAATTATTTTTGTATAAATAAAATTCTGAGTGAAAGAACCCTTCTTAATTCACGTCAGTCAAATTTGCAGGGCTCTAGAGTCCTGTTGAGGCAAGTTACATGAACTCAGATGCTAATCGTGGTCCAGACGGTTGTGTCCATACCTAAGTGTCCTGCAGCTTCAGTGGGGGGCCCTGGGAGGCCATTACTGGCTTTCCATCACTTGTGGTGGGGACAGACCCTGCCTGTGGGTGCAGGGGATGAGGAGGAGTGCCTGAGGGCCGGGAAACTTTACTCTATGGCTCTTTCCCTCTCTGTAACAGAAATTCTGAGTGCCTCCCAGGACTCTTGTAAGTATAACCCAAGAGTCCCTGTATCCGCCAGCCTGTGGATAACACCAACATTACGTTTGCATCAGTAAGTCCAGATGTCCTGCTCTTGTTCCCGCTTGCCACTCTTGGCTCCAGGGCCAAACACATTTCCCTTTTTTGGGAAGTTCTCAGGAGGTGTCTCCTGTGTGCTCAGAAACCCATCTGTCGGCTACAGTCAGCGTCAAGTGCTTTCGCCCTGTCCTCCCTCCTGCCCTGCTTCTTTCCGCCAGCGTCCCCGTTCACATGCCTGCAGCGAGGGCACCTCATCTTGGGCTCAGCATAAGTGCCACTTGTGAAAATGCAGTGTCTGTCCCACGAATGCTTCCAGTGCTGTGATGAAAGGTGCCAGGCTCTAGGCAGAAATTTCTCAGATTTTGTGAAATATTTTACAACCCTGCTTGTTTACCCGAAATGACCAGATCTCAGCAAACTGTGGCTGCCAGAGAAGGTCATTTAAGAAAAAAAAAAAACCAAAAACCTTAATTTCGAATAATAATAATGAGCTCCCCTTCTGCCACCCAGCTCCCTCTTTCTGAGGTTGAAGCCGGTTTCAGCAGCACCTCACTTCGGGTATTTTCAGGCCTCAGGGAATGCTTACGCTTGTCCTTGCCTTGCTCGTCCTTGTCACTGGCTGGCTTCCCCTGCCTGGAGAACTGATGTTCAGTCACAGCCGTGTCCAGACTCTGCCAATGCTCTGGCCAGCCCCGCAGCAGGTCTGGGTTCTCTCAGAAGTACGTTGTACAAATATGCCCTGAAAAATACAAACCCCTGCACTCAGAGCTCAGAATGTTCTTATATAAAAACTGAAAAGTCTCCAAGCCCATAAGATACATCTCTTCTCGGAATCAGACAACAGCAGTGCTGGGAGTGCCCCTAGACCCAAAGCCATTATACTTGGGAGGACAGCCCCAGCCCCACCAGGCTGATCACGACCAGAGCTCCCTGGCACTCCCTGCATTTGGAGTGCCAAATTCTGGAAACCAGGTCACATCAGCCTTTGTGCGTTCTTTGCCTCACCCAGTTGTTTCAGACGTACAGGTGACTTCGCCCCCTGCAGCTGCCAGGGAGAAGACAGTCAGCAGTCTTGCCACTCCCAGAGTTCTGTAGGAAGCTGAGCTGGCCCTGTGGCCCGTGCCTAGGGGTGAATGGATTAGTCCAGCCTCTAAGACTTCAGGGTTAGCGTGTCCCACCGAGCATTCGGTGGATCCTCCATTGCCCTCCAGGCCTTGGCATGGTCAGAACTGGCCTTGAGTGTCAGTGCCTGGGTGGCCGCTGTCAGGGACTGAGGTCCATTCTGAATTCCCAACATGACCCACTGGCTTAGAGTTTGGCCCTCTCTTAACTCTACCTGAGACCTCCTCACCCACAGCCCTGGCCAACATCCCTAAAGAAACATCCCTAAAGATATGCCCTGAAGAAACATATCTTGCTCCATTTCCTGCTTCTTCACCAGGCCCAGCGGGCTTCCTTGCCCCCAGCAAGCCACAAAGCAGAGCCAGTAGCAAGCTCTAGGGCAGCTGGGGGAGGGAGTCTGTCAGCAGGTGGTGGGAACAACCCTCTGTCCCCTGGGGAGTTTGCAACAGTTAGGACAAGGGGCTGAGGATCTCTCCCGGTGGTGGTGGGAACCTCCCGGTGCAGTGCCTCCCTGGGTCACCAGCAGCCTCGGTGACACGGACAGCACTGATTCCTAGTGGAGGTGGAGAGGCAGCCCAGCCTCAGGGTCCAGGGAGAAAAAAAGGAAGACCCTGAACTGAAAGGGAGACATTGGCACTCTCCTGAGCCATCTTGGGCCCCTCCCTGTGGCCCAAGGCCCAACTCCCAGGCCTCTTCAGCTGCTGGAACTGTCCTCTAAGGCCTAAAATCGTGCTTGACACATAGCACAGGCTAGTAAACATGTGCCAAATGAACCGATGAGTCTGAAAGGAAGGCCTGCTCACCTGCAGTGGCTGCTTTCGTGGCAAAACGGGCTGCAGCTTCCATATCCTTTGTGTGTTGGGAGGACCCCCTGTCCCCCTCACCATCTCAGCCCCTGTTCCACAGCAAGAGAGCCCTCTTTGCCCGTCTCACTCAGCGTCCACAGAATCAGAGCTTGGGAGGTCCCCATGATTCTCTCTTTTTTACTAGTTGGGCAGAATCCTGCCCTCACTCCTGTCGGACTGGTTTGGATGGCTCCATTTCACGGGGCCTGCTCTCCTAAGAACAGCGTCATAAACACCTCACAGTGACATCGCTCACACAGTTGAACCTCACTTTCCTGGGGCCACGGCCCTCTGTGCTGAGGGCAGAAGCAGAGCTCCATGTGAGGGGCAGCACCCTCCTTGACCACATCTCCTCAGGGGGTCTGGAGGAAATCCTTAGAAAATCTTTTTTTTTCTTTTTTCCCAAAAATGCTTAGGCAAGTATGAGTAGACACCTCCTGTGAGGAGTTCGTTCATACACTCCACACATATTTCTCACCTACCATGTCGGGAGCTGCCCTGGGAGCTGCGGTCCAGCAGAGAGAGCAACAAAGTCCCTGCCCTAGTGAAGCTTCCATTCTACTGCAGTAAGAGGGACGATAACCGAGTAACTAACACCTCAGGCAGTACTAAGCCTCAGGCAGTACTAAGTGCCAAGAAAAAGAATCCCGGTTATCGTCCCTCTTACTGCAGTAGAATGGAAGCTTCACGAGGGCAGGGACTTTGTTGCTCTCTAAGGGGATACAGAATGGCTGGGAAGGGCAGGAGTGTGAGTTATCTGACGGAATGTCTCCAGGGGTCTTCCCGTTAAAGTGAATTTGAACAGAGACCTGGAGGAAGTGAGCTGCGCATTTGGATGTAAGTGTATCTGTCCAGGAAGAAATTAAAAACACAAAGACCCTGAAGCAAGAGTGTCTGGTATGTTTGAGGAATAGCCGAGCATCCGGTGTGGCTTAGGTGAGGGCAGGAGCGGTAGATTTGAGAGGTAGCAGGGAGCCGGAACACAGATGTCGTGGTACAGATTTTAGATTTATTCCAAGGGACGTGGGAAGCCATTACAGGGTTCTGAGCAAAGGAGAGACACGACCCAACTTGAATTATCAGAGGAACACACTACAGGGTTGGTCTTTTATAGAAAGCCAACCGGGGAATTTAAATTCTTTTAACATCTCTATTGATATCACCATTGAGCAAGGACTAGTGATAACACCTTCAATGGCTTACTTCCTTTTTAGGGTCTGGTTATTCTCTGTTGGTGACAGGTGATTATCATAAAAAAGACACCCACCCCGCACGCCTAGGGCAGAGTGGTAGGGTTTGTTCCCTTATCTCCGGGTTCCCCACACCTCCACATTTTTGGGATTTCTGTGAGCCTGATCACAAAGCCCCCTATCTCTCCCTACCCAGTCCTGCCTTCCCTTACTTGTTGTTTTATACATTTGTTACCATTCATGATCTAGGATACACAGTTTTTGCTTGTGTCTGGATTTCAAAGGAGGATTTGCTTCTCTCTAATATGCTCTATAAAATGCTGAATGCTGGCTCTGTTGTCAACCCAAGAAGGTTACATGATGGGACAGTTCTGTTTTCCTGGCCATGCTGTGTTTTCTCTCTAGGAGAAACTTTCTCTGTGAACTTCTGCAATGAGAGGGATATTTTAAAGCCCTCTGACACAGCACACCGGAGACCATGAACACTGAGGGTGAGTGAAAGACTTATTTCCCCTGCTACAACAGCTGGAGGGAAAAACTCTGTTTCCTCGTCTACCACTCTCAGTACTTCATTCTGGTCACCAAATATGGGAGAGGGAGTTTCCCCACACCAAGCAATTCTCCAATTCTCTATAGATAACAACTGGGTGTCCTACAGTTCAATTCTGATCTGACGTACCTGGGGTTAGAGCATACACTGGTTAAGGGCTAGTCCCAGAAGACTTCAGCCCCTCCCCCACGCCATATACCAATTACAAGTCCATGCTGTCACATGTGCTTGTGCCTACTGGTTATAAGTCAGAGGTTTCCAGATCCCCACAACACTCACCTTGGGTTTGATAATTGGCTACAGCAGCTCACAGAACTTATGAAAATAGTTTACTTACTAGATTACTGGTTTATTACTAAAGGATACAGTTCAGAACAGCCAAATGGAAGAGGCACACAGGGCAAGGTATGGGGCAAGAGGTATGGAGTTTCTCTGCTTGCTCCAGCACCTCCAAAATGTTCACCAACTAGGAAGCTCTCCGAACCCCATTGTTTAAGGTTCTTAAGGAGGTTTTATTATGTAGGCATGATTGATGAAATCACTGGCCATTGGTGATTAATTCAACCTCCAACCCCTCTCCCCTCCCCCAGATATAAGGGGATGGGGTTGAAAGTTCCAACCTTCTAATTACCTATATGGTTCCCCTGGCAACTGGCTCCCAGGTTTGAGGCTTTCCAAAAGTCACCTCATTAACATAAAGTTAGATATGGTTGAATGGTACTTGTTATGAATAACAAAAGATACTTTTATCTCTCTCATCTCCTGAAATTCCAAAGATTTTAGGAGCTCTGTGCCAGGAATGGGGTTAAAGACCAAAAATGTATTTTCTATTATAATTCACAGTATTGCACCAAGCCTGGTGTACTACCAGGAGGCTTCCTTCCTTTTCTTTCTTTCTTTCTTTCTTTCTTTCTTTCTTTCTTTCTTTCTTTCTTTCTTTCTTTTCTCTTTCTTTCTTTTCTTTTCTTTTCTTTTCTTTTCTTTTCTAAGATTTTATTTATTTATTTGAGATAGAGAGAGAGAGCACAAGCAGGGGGAGTGGCAGAGGGAGAGGGAGAAGCAGACTCCCCCTTGATCAGGGAGCCTGACGCAGGCTCAGTCCCAGCACCCTGGGATCATGACCTGAGCTGAAGGCGATGCTTAACCAACTGAGCCACGCAGGCCTCCCTACCGGAGGTTTTCAATAATATTTCATATATAGTTTTCCTGTGGGAACGCATCTCTAGTTTAATGACAAATGAGAAAATACAATCAACTTTCAAAACCTCTATTCCTGGCAGTCTATAAAGTAGAAGATATCAGTAGATTTTCCTTGACACCACAAACTAGTGGTAATTTATTTTTGAATTTATGAGCATTATTTGGCTCCCTGACTCACCACACAGCCTGAGAATCACCCCGATGGCATGCGAGTCATACTTTGGGAATTACGGAGGTGTGGCATGTCTGAGATAGTACAGAATCTCCTGGTCCAGTGGCATGTCCAGATAGTACAGAATCTCCTGGTCCCTTGCCTAAGTCAGAGACACTGGACAAAAAATCCTAGAGCTCCCTGTGTCCAGGACATAGCCTTCTTATTTTAAGTCAAGGAAAGCCCTACTCTCTACTATGCCCAAATGCGAGGATCAGCCGTGTTCTCCCCACTGAGAAACTGTAACAAGTTGGGAAAACCTCACCCTACCCAGGCATTCTCCTGTTCAGGGAAATGCCTCTGGCCCTCCCTCTAATATTCAGTTGGCTTGTCCTTCGGGGCAATAGGACATATAAGGCTATGACAACACTGGCCTCATGCACAAACATGCAGAGAATACAAGCAAACAAACCCACAGCTACCACAGCTTCCTCAAACTAGAACAACTGTTCCTAGAACCCCAAACATAACCATGAGTCAGATCTCCACTGTTTTATTGCTTGTCATGGAAGAATAGGTAGTTAAGGTTTAGCTAACAGTGGGGTCTTTATTTTGTAGAGGCTTTAGAGCAAAGGTGGGGATTCAAGCCTGCACTGGCCATATTGTTCCTGACTAATACCACCAGAGTGACAGAAGGTAAGTTTGGAAATGATTTTGAGATGGGAAATAGAAGCTTTGGAGAAACGCTCTACTTGAGACTGGAGGCCTCACTTGAAGAACGGGGTTATTCCATGTCCTGCAAGGTCACCAGCTAAGACTATCTAAGAACATTTTCCTCACAGCTTTGAAAATGAGAAAGTGATAGAAACCAATCTTCCACAAATACAGAATTTCTTAAGAAATTGGGCTATGTCCTGGAAGGGGAAAGGGAAGGAAAAGGAAGCTTCCTATAGCTATGCTCCAGCTGGCCAGGGCTCTTGCTCGGCTTTTGTGCTGAGATAGGGCTCTCACAGACCAGACTGCTGGGATGGAGCAAGACAGGAAACAAAGTGGACGTCACCACGGTTCGCCATCTCCCTGGACACTCTTACTTGACAGAACAAGCTGCACCGCACGAGGATGGAATAAAATCCTTGAGTGGGCAGCATGGGCCTTGGCAAAGAATGTTCAAGAGGATCTCTACTGAGTGACCAGAATCTAGGTCTTCCAGCAAGAATCCAGTTTAGTGCTGAATAAGTTGTTCCCTCCTCCACCATGGTTTCCTCGGGCTACAGAAAAGTGGCATAAAACTGAACCTCCTACTCAAACTATAGCTCTGAAGGGAAGACACATTGGTGCCAGATGAGTGAGAAGGCTCACGCTTGCTCAAAGCAAAAAGAAAGTGTGCCAGGTCTGCCTGCGGCGACCTTGAGCCGCAAGAAAAATAAGTGTCCTTTCCCTTAGGCAATTAGGCGAACACACGACAAGAGCGGGAAGAAAAGAACATCTCACACAAAAGGCAGAAAACCCAACCTGGGAGAAACTACAATCTAAGAACAAAGACACTCTACCAAAAACGTGTTCACAAGCATTATTCATAATAGCTAAAAGGTGGTAACAACCCAAATTTCCATTATTTGGTGAACAGGTAAACAAAAGGTGGTATATCCATGCAATGGAGTATTATTTGGCCATAAAAAGCAACAAGGTACTGATGTAAGCTCCAGCATAAGTTTTCACCTATGAAAGCATTATGCCAGGGGCGCCTGGGTGGCTCAGTTGGTTAAGTGTCTGCCTTCGGCTTAGGTCATGATCCCAGGGTCCTGGGATTGAGTCCCATGTCGGGCTCCCTGCTTCTCCCTCTCCCTCTGCCTGACTCTCCCCCTACTCATGCTCTCTCTCTCTTTGTCAAATAAATAAGTAAAATCTCTTTAAAAAAAAAAAAAGAAAGAAAGAGAAAGAAGGAAAGAAAGAAAGAAAGAAGAAAGAAAGAAAAGAGAAAGAAAGCATTATGCTAAGTGAAAGAAGCCAGTCACAAAAGACACATTTATATGATTCCATTTATAAGAAATATCCAGCCAAGGCAAACTACCTATATAGACAAAAAGTGGATTAGTGGCTGTTTTAGGACTAGGGTGTGGGAGGACAGCAGAGTACTACCTAAAGGGTATGGGGTCTCTTTCTGAAGTGATGAAAATCTTCTTTTTTTTTTTTTTAAAGATTTTATTTATTTATGTAACAGAGAGATAGCCAGTGAGAGAGGGAACACAAGCAGGCGGAGTGGGAGAGGAAGAAGCAGGCTCCCAGCAGAGGAGCCCAATGTGGGGCTCGATCCCAGGACTCCGGGATCACACCCTGAGCTGAAGGCAAACACCCAACAACTGAGCCACCCAGGCGCCCTGAAAATATTCTGAAATTGACTGTGCTGTGGTTGTACACATCTGTGGATATCCTAAAGCCCATTGAATTGTACACATTAAATGGGTAAGTTGTACGGCATGTGAATTATAGCTCAGTAAATATGTGAAGGACAAAGAGGTTTCTTTTTTTTTTGTCCCCAAAATTCTTTTTAATAGTGCCTTCTCATCGGCTTTAAGTTGTACAAGATGTTTTAAATAAGAATAATTCTCGTCCCTGAAGTAGAAAAATCTATCAAAGGTCAGAGAAAAAATATTCAGGGCTGTTATACAGAAACATTTCCCTGAAATGATTAAAGAACTTAATTTCAAATATCAGGGTTATACTGTAATAACCAAGAAAATCTGTTGGGAACTGATTGACAGCAAGATATATTGTGGTTAAGACAACAAACTTCAAAAGTATAGAAAAAAATTCTTAAGTAGGTTAAAATCAAATCAGCCTAAGACTTTTCCATAAGATTCTTCCATGAGAACAGTGTCCACAAAATGCTGGGGTGTGAGGGTGGTGGGGGGCAGGGGGAAACAGCAAGACTCGAGAATAGTTGTTTAAATAAAACAGGAACGCATTTTCTCTTTTTTTGTTTGTTTTGATTTCTTTTATTTAAATTCAACTAATTAATATATAGCATATTATTAGTTTCAGGTGTAGAGTTCAGTGATTCATCAGTCATGTAACACCAAGTGCTCATTATATCACATGCCCTCCTTAATGTCCATCACTCAGCCTCTCTCCTCCAGCACTCACTGTTTGTTTCCTATGATTAAGAGTCTTTTATGATTTGTCTCCCTCTCCAATTTCATTTTGTTTTATTTTTCTCTCCATTCCCCCATGATTCTCTGTTCTGTTTCTTAAATTCCACATATGAGTGAGACCATATGATAATTGTCTTTCTCTGATTGACTTATTTCACTTAGCATTATACCCTCTAGTTCCATCCATGTCATTGCAAATGTCAAGATCTCTTTTTTGATGGCTGAGTAGTATTCCTTTATATATATATATACCACATCTTCTTTATCCATTCATCTGTCAATGGACATCTGAGCTTTTTCCATAATTTGTCTATTGTGGACACTGCTGCTACAAACATTGGGGTACAGATGCCCCTTCGGATCACTACATTTGCATCTTTGGGATAAATCCCTACTAGTGCAATTGCTGGGTTGTAGGGTAGCTCTATTTTCAACTTTTTAAAAAAATTATGTTCAATTAGCCAACGTATAGTACACCATTAATTAGTTTTTGATGTAGTGTTCAATGTATTTTCAACTTTTTGAGGAACCTCCATACTGTTTTCCAGAGTGGCTGCCCCAGCTTGCATTCCCACCAACAGTGTAAGAGGGTTCCCCTTTCTCTGCATCCTCACCAACACCTGTCTTCTCCTGACTTGTTAATTTCCGCAATTCTGACCAGTGTGAGGTGGTAGCTCATTGTGGTTTTGATTTGTATTTCCCTGATGCCGAGTGATGTTAAGCATTTTTTCATGTGTCTGTTGGCCATTTGGATGTCTTCTTTGGAGAAATGTCTGCTTATGTCTTCTGCCCATTTCTCGATTGGATTATTTGTTCTTTGGGTGTTGAGTTTAATAAGTTCTTTATAGCTTTTGGATACTAGCCCTTTATCTGATAAGACATTTGCAAATGCCTCTCCCATTCTGTCCTTTGTCTTTGGTTTTGTGGACTATTTCCTTTGCGGTACAAAAGCTCCTTAAATTGATGAAGTCCCAATAGTCCATTTTTGCCTTTGCTTCCCTTGCCTTTGGAGACGTGTTTAGGAAGGCATTTTCAAAACTTAAGGACTATAAGGCTGCCAAAAGATTGCAAATACACACAAATTCTTCGTGGCTTTTCCCATCAAAAGATAAAGTTTGTTTCTTCATCTTTTAAATCTGGCCTGGACTTATGATTTGCTTTGGCCAGTGACGCAGCAGAAGGGACATTACCTGAATTCCAAGCCGGCAGCTTCCATTCTCATTCTCTGCCACTGTGTGAACAAGCCTAAGCAAGTCTGCAGGAAGGGCTACAGGTGCCTTGGCTGACCATCAGACCAGGCTTGATATCGGCTGACCAGTTGCGTAGGTAGGTCCAGGAGAGATCAGCGGAACCTCCCAGTTGAACCCACCCCAACTGACCCACAGAACTGGGAGCTAGGGAATGATTGTTGGCGGTGGTTTGTAACCCACATAAAGGCTAACTGATAAATAATGAAATCCATATAATTGAATCAAAATCAAGTCAGAAATGAGGAAGCCGTACACGATAAATACATTTAAATACTGAAATTAAGAAAAAGCAATTGGAAAATGATGGATAAAAATAGAAGGTAAGTATTATAAACCCTGACAAAGTGAAAAATAATATGAGCCAAAAATTAGGAAGTACGGGTTAGAGGTAGAAGGAAGTGAAAGAGTGTTAATCTATCTTTCATAGCAGGGAACTTACTACTGACCTATATTGAAGCACATAGTTGAAAAAGTCCCTCTGTCCTATTATGATTTTTTTAAATCATTTTAACCTTCGAGAAACCTTTTATGAATCAATCTCTCTTACAATGAAGAAACATGCATCTGAGCAGGTCCTTCAGTTCTTTTGTTAAATCCAAGTAAGACTAAGTTCGACACTGTATTTTAATAACAGCATGGGCGAACTGAGACTACTCCTGTCCATTACCTTATGTAGCTCTCTTTCTGTCCTACTATCTGTATTTATGCTTGTAATAATGCTGTTCACCACATGTGGATATATTAGTATTTTTGTGATATTGAAATTGGGATGGCTTGAGCGTTTCTTTCTTTCTTGAAATTTTTATAAAGGGCTTATATCATTTTTATAAAAACGCAAAGTTGTAAAAAGAGTTTACAAGAAGTTTCATTAGCAGTCTCAGTGGAAAGCGGCATTTTCATAGGGAATATTAAAATGGCATTATGCTCTAAGATGTGGGCTGTCTAAACTAGTGGCATGCAATGGCTACATGCTATAACCACCAGGGAGCATATTTAAAAATATCAATATCCAGGCTTCAGCCAGACCAGAAACATTCAATCAAAATCTCTGGGATGGGGCCTGAGAATGATATAATTCAAATGTTCCCCCAGGAGATTCTGATACGCAACTCTGGCTGAGAACCACTTATCACAACAGGCCATATAGACACATTTCTAAAATGCAATGTGTGTTGCTGGGAAGTCAGGCTACTCATTCCACCCTATGCCTTTTCCAGCTCACAGGGACATCCAGAGATCCGTTACTAAACAAGACAGGGAGAATGAATATTCTGGGTGGGCTGCTAGCAGATAGGATGCCTGTCAGCACAAACTGGCGGCAAGATGCTTTCTTGTTTACATCCAGAAGCAGAGAGAGCCTGGCTTTTCCGCTCAGAAGATGCTCTGAGTTGGCACGTCTTTCTGTCCCACAGGTTCTAAATGAATGACACACCCACTACAGAACCAGTTCCTATCAAGTGAGATGGAATTATTGTGATTGGTTTGCCAATGCTTCTTAAACTTTATTATGTAGAGGAATTGCCCAGGAATCTTGTTAAAATGCAGATTTTTGATTCAGTAGGTCTGGAATGGGGCCAAGATTCTGCACTTCTAACAAGCTCCCAGGTGATTAGAATGGCTGTCAGGCATCAATTACAATGTCCACTGTAACTATCAAGCACACCTGATATTTACAGTAGCTGAGGAATGCATTCTTTCCTTGTAGGTGAATATACAAGAGAAGCCAATTATAATCAGAAGGTGCCTAATGAGCAAAGCCAGATTGCAAAGCGTGTGTGAAGGCACAAAAGCAAGAAACTGCTCACGTGCAGGGTGAATCAGGAGCTGGAGGTAGGCGGAGTCAGATTGCTGAAGGGTTGGACTTTGATTTGTATTCTGCAGACCACAAAGCCACTGAGAGATTTACCCTGAAAAAATGTTCTCTAGAGTCAAATTTGTTTGGGAAGTGTTGTACACTATGTCCCTCACTAGGATATTTACAATGCATAATTTGATTTTAAAGATACTAATAAGTCTTTTGTCAAATAAAGATAATACCTCATAAACAGTACCGGTTATATAATTTGTGGAGCCCAGTGCAAAATGAAAATTTATCTTTTCCAAAAACTATTAAAGATTTTCTAGATGGCAGAGCATTAAACCAATTGTGGAACTCTTCTAAAACTTCAGGCCTTGTGGGACTGCCCAGGTCACACGCCGGTGAAGCTGCCCTGTTCATGGGGATATTAGGAGCATTAAATGAAACAATGTATGTAAAGTGTTTTAGTGCTTACATACCGTAAGCCCCACTACCAAAGCCTCAGCTGGGTCTCGAGCCTGGAATCACTACTTCCAAAGCTTACATACTATAAGCTTACATATGGTAAACACTAAATAAATAATAACTGGTGTTCACATGGCTTTTAGCTAGGACTTTTGGTTATAACAGAAACTCACTTCATTTAGCTTAAACAAAAAAAGCAGAATTTATTATAATGATCCAGACATGTGTTTCAGAATCCATGGGTAAAAACGGCTAGCAAGGTACAGGAAAAAAGGGAAAGAAAGGCATTATTAGGACTCTTCTTTTTTCTCTCAGCTCGTTTTCTCTATGGGTTCCCTGTCCACACTGTGGGACAAATCAGCCCAGAGATACCAGGTTCAAGAGACTTTCCAGAGGGAGACTGGGGTCTCTAAGTCCCAATTCCACATTCCGAGGGAGGGCTTCTGATGGCTCCATCTGTTTTCACCTGGATTAAGCAACTGAACATAAAGACTCTTCAGCTATCATCAGCCCAATGGAAGGGGAAGAAGAAGGCAACATATGCACATCCCAGTGTCTTCCATACTTACTCGATCATAAGACATTTCTTGAAGGAACTTCTACTAGTATTGAGCAGAACATACTTGGGAAATGCAGTTGTGGGTGACAGGAAGCAATGGAATGGCTAAAGGAGAGGCAAAAAAGCCAGAAATCAGATTTACATTTTAGATGGCAGGGAGCAGAGCTGACTAGAGGGAACAAGACTGAACACAAGAAGGCTAATTAAGAGCCTGCTATAGAAATCCAGACCTGGGAAGCAAGGCTAGTATTAATGAGGATACATGAGGAAAAACTGTCTCCAGAAATATCTGGGAAGTGAAAATCCTATATGGGGGAGAGAGGTATAAGAGAAAGAGACAAGGATGGTTCAAAGGACTAACTTGGGGTACTCAAAAGGTCGTGGCACTACCAACTGTTGAGATAATACAAGAATTGGGGGTGGGGGATGGGTGTGGGTTGTTTTTGTTTGGTGCCAGGAAGAATATTCAAGTGGAAATATCTATAAGCCTGAAATGTGGGCCACAGGTAAAGTCTTGAGGAAGATTCAAATGTCACATGCTTTCGGTAATAATGAAAAACCAAAGAGCTCAGGCATTCAACATGATTGTTGAACACTATGGCCCAGGCCCTGGGGGGCATAACACACATGCGTGAACAAAACACACATGGTCCCTGCAGCCCCTCTTGGAGCTTACAGTCGCCCAGGAAGATAAATTAAAAGGCACTCCATTTCAGAAATACAGAATGTCAGAGAGGAGTTGTGCAAACCATGGAGAACAAGGTGGACACAGTCCCGGTGCCCCTACCATATTACAGCTGTGTGATAGAGGCAGACCACACTTGGGTCTCAAGCCTGGAATCACCACTACCAAAGCCACGGAGCCAGGACAGCAGCGCAGGTTTGGTCTCTAACTCCGAGGGGCGGGGGCGGTGGTGCGGACGGGGTGGTGCACCTGGCGAGCGAGGGTGATGAAAATCGGAGACGAGCGAGAATCACTAGCACAGAACGACCTGAATCTCCTTTGTGTTTACCCCGGCCAAGCATTGCGGGCCAGCAATGTGCTCAGCTGGCTCCACTTGCCCAGGAGGCAACGACTATAATGACAGTCCACTTAAGGGGTTCACTTTTCCACCCAAAACGCGTCTCCATCGTCTTGCTGCGGGGAGGGGCTGAGGATGAAGCTAAGGGCCTGGATTACTGTCCGGCTCCTGTGGGTGCCAGCACCCGAGAAGCGAAGTTCGAGGAGTACCACGCAGGCAAAGGCACTGACATCCCCACAGGCAGTTGGCAGAGAACAATGAGCTACCAGGGAGGAAGAGGAGGGTAAGCGAATTCGGAAGTCGAGGCCCCACGCGGGAAGACAGAGGCGAACGCGGCGCTCGGCGACACCACGCCTGCGCCGCCCGAGTTCGGGCGCGCGTCCCCGCCTGGCGCCGCCGCGGAGCCCAGAACTAGCTGCAAGCCCGCAAGGTGAGGGCGGGGGAGCACACGCCTGAGGGACGGCCGAAGCGCGCGAGCGCAGAGAGCGTGCGCACGCGCAGAGCTCCCGCCGGCCGGCGCCCGGAGCGCGGGAGAAGCGACGGAAGCCATTGAGAGGAGCCGCACCTCGGTGAGTGCTCCCCCTCCCCTTTCTCCCGGAGTGCCTTGCGCGCGCCCGGTGGGCGGGGGGGGAGGGGAGGGGAGGCGGCGGTGGCAGCCATGTTGTTGTGAGTCTCTGTGTCTCACCCTCGGTACTTCGGTGGTTCGGAGGAGGAGGGGGAGGAGAAGGAGGAGGTGGGGTGGGGGGGAGGGAGGTAGGTGGAGAAAGAAGATATTGCCGCCACCGAAGGCGGAGGAGGGAAGGACGGCCAAGAGCGACGCCGCCGTGTGCCCAACGGTCGGTGTCCCCGGCTGAGGCAGCGCGGCCGCAGCAGCCCCGTAAGTCAGTCCGCGATTGCTCCCTCTCCCCGTGCTCTGCCGCCGCAGGAGCTGGCTTCCCGGGCTTTGTGTGGCAGTCTCGGCGGGAGCAGCCTGCAGGGCGGGAGGGCGGACGGGGCCTGCAGGCAGCCCGGGACGGCTGCGGCCTGGGGCCCGCTCGCACAATGCGGGGGGAGGGGTGCCGAGGGGGTGTGCGCCCGGCGGGGTGGGGGGTGCTCGGCTCTCCCGCTTCCTTTCCTCCCCCACGCCACTGCCTCGCGGCGCTGGGGGGCCCATCCCGCTGGTGCTGGGTTTCTTCGGCGCTTGAGGTTAGGGACCGAGCTGTCCGTTCAGCCCATGGTCGTTAAGAGGGGAGAAAGAGGGGAGAGGCCGGCAGATCCAGAGAAGTGTGCGAGTTGGAAGTGGGCGAAGAGGAAGGAGTGGGTTTATGAAAACAAGTGTGGGAATTCTTGGGGGCCCGAGTGTGTCCAGGAAAAGCTTTCGGCAGACAGGTGGGGGTATGAAAGAAACAGCGACTTGGGTTAGACTCGTTAGGTGCCATTATTAAGGAATGCTATGTTTCTGTTATTGGAACAGATTTTGACCCTCCGGTTTAAATTAAAACGAAAGAAAAGGTTAGAGGTTTCAGACATTTTAGCAGTAGTGTTGTGTCTGTATTGGCCCAGATTTTGGGATAAGTGTTTAAAAGTTTTATTCCCAAACGCGTGTAAAAGTTACGCTGCTTCTGAGAGCACAGCTAGGGAAAACCCATTTTTCTTAACTTAGTTTTTCATTCTAACACATATTTAAACATTTTGGGGCTTAATATTACGAGCATATTAGGTGTAATAAGACAATCATGTCAGTTAAATCAGGATTTCGGACTTTGTGAGATTTTAATGTAAGAAAACTGGTGATAGGTTTTATTTGGTAAAGGTTTTTAGGGAAAACTTTATTAGATGCTTTTAAACGCTTAAGAGAAATGTAGTATTTGTAAAGGTATATCAAAACAATTTTAATAAAGAGTTACCTAAGGATTTTAAAAGCTTGTTTACTGCTTAGATTTCGTGTTTAATAGGTGACTCACCATGTGACCTGGAGTATCGGACGATGATTTAAGGAATTCTGGCTAGGAATTTAAAATACGAGGACAAGTATTTTTAATCGGCTTAAGTTTCTGTCCTTAGTCTTTTAATATTCTTTTTAAAGATGATTTTCTTCATCTTCACAGGCATCATGAATAGTTGATATTTCCCTTTTTGCATGAATGTCTTTTAAAGTTCAGTTTTTGGTGAACTTAAGTTATTTAGAATTGTCTTTTGGTGTCCTGAAGGGCGGTTTTTGTACCCAGTAAAGGTTTACACTGATTTAAAAAATTAGTTGTATTTCAGAATACTGGTTCTTAAGCTTTTAAGCTTTTTTTTTTTAATTTGTACAAGTCGGTCTATTTATTTAGTCTTCAAGTTATTTGCTATTAACAAACTTGAACATCTTCAAGAAAATTTAAACTTTAATTTTTATACAGTTTTCTTAATTTTAGTGCAAAGTTTCCTCAGATGTTTTAATATTTAGTAAGATTTCAACTTATTTGCCATATTTAAGTTGGTCTTACAAGGTTCTCCACTTTAATAGACCAGTTTTTCTTAGGCATTACAAGTGTGTAAGTCAAACTATGCCATCTCAACAAAGATAATACTAGGATTTTGTTTCTGTTAAACCTTCCATACTTGTTTATAAATCTTTCTGGTGATGAAATGTATTTGTCTTCCTGTGTAGGTACTTAGCAGAAGTAACTATGATCAGAGATTTGGGCCAGATGTGACATCCAAAGCCATGACCAGATAATCTTGCTTTTTATAGACATTGACAAGATCTTCATAATTTCAAGGGGAGGTTGGTTCCTGTCTCCTGGACTTAAGTTCTCCATACTTCCTAATTCAGTGACCTCTAAATTTGCTGGATTTCTAACGTAGCAAAATATTCTGTATTTTTTCATGTTCTTAAGATTTAGGGTTATTTTAAATATCTGAATGTATCTCGTATGGCTTTGGCTTGCATTCATAGTTTGTGGCTGTTTTACTGATAGGTGTGTGATTAATATAAAAATTGTACTAATAACAAATTGGTTTGTGATGGCTTAGGTAGATTTTTGCTGTTTTTAAGAAGGCCTTAAAAACAGTCTCACTTGGCTCCTGTTGTCCCACTTCTTCACTACTGCCGGATGAATTTGTAAGGAGGAACTGATAGAGTATGGCTTAGCCTCCTTCCTCTCTTTCTCTTTGGAAGTCTGCCCCCTGCAGAAAGTACTTTGTTCTGCTGCTTCTTAAGGCCACCATGACAGACTCTGCCCCTTTTTGGAGGACCATCAGTTGTCCAGTGCTATCTCTGACTGGTTTAGGATAATTAAGGGGTGTGGTGGTAGGAACCCCACTGGCCTAGGTCTAAATTAGTCGTTCCATTGTAGCTCGGTCAGTAAAAGGAGATGTTTGAATTGCTGTCAGTCTAGTTCCTGTGTGTCTCACTTCTGAATCCTGATGTGGTGGAAAAAGTTTTCCTTCAAACCTTATCATTTAGAAGCTAATATTTTTTTTAAAAAAGGATTTATTTATTCGACAGAGATAAAGACAGCCAGCGAGAGAGGGAACACAAGCAGGGGGAGTGGGAGAGGAAGAAGCAGGCTCATAGCGGAGGAGCCTGACGTGGGGCTCGATCCCATAACGCTGGGATCACGCCCTGAGCCGAAGGCAGACGCTTAACCGCTGTGCCACCCAGGTGCCCCTAGAAGCTAATATTTTAATAATGATTTTTATATTTAGGAATACAGGTAGAAGACATTTTTCACTTAAAATGTATTGCTTTTGTAGTGGGAAAAGTGAATTTACAGAGCAATTACGTTGAAGCCTTTCCAGTGAAACAATATAGAATTATTACATAGGTTCATAGTAAATGGTTTTTTCTTTTCAGAGTTTCAGGTAGCAGTATGTTTACAGACATAAGGTTAATGTATTTTTTTCCTTAGTGACTTTTTCGTCCAACTTCTTTATAAATGAAAAATTAAGATTTGCCTCATTAACAGTGTCACCTTCTAGAGCGTCATTTCTTCTTTCGTTCTTCCTTTCTTTCTTTTCTTTTCTTTCATTTTATTTGTCAGAGCAAGAGTGCACAGTAGGGGGAGCAGCAGGCAGAGGGAGAAGCAGGCTCTCCGCTGAGCAAGGAGCCTGTGGGACAGTCCCAGAACTCTGGGAACACGACCCAAGCCAAAGGCAGACGCTTAACCGACTGAGCTACCCAGGTGTCCCGAGTCGTTTAATTCTTAATGAAATTGTGGACATTTTTTTCTTTCATTGACTTTTTTCCTAAAAGTTTTATTTGACCCTTTCCTGACTCCTACAGATTTTTCTAAAGTGCTTTAAAGAATTTAAAAAGTTTGGGTTATCAAGCACATTGGCAAAATCATAGTTTATTTAGTATATTTCACCTTTGCAAATGTAGCTTCTCTAATCCCATCCATTTTTAGTTTACACATTACATATTTTTACTTACTTCCTATTCTTTTTTAGAGATAAAAGGTTTTGGAGTAGAGTACTAGAAGAACGTACAGATGTGTACACTTTATGTTCATATCCCAGGATTTCACTGTAGCTGCCAGGTACAAAAAAGGTGA
Source organism: Ailuropoda melanoleuca (assembly GCF_002007445.2). Lineage (NCBI taxonomy): Eukaryota > Metazoa > Chordata > Mammalia > Carnivora > Ursidae > Ailuropoda > Ailuropoda melanoleuca. The sequence continues at coordinate 129,129,927 of NC_048221.1, forward strand.
AGAAGTGTGAAAGGAGAAGGGGTAGTTAGATTGTCAGAATACTTTGGACTGAAAATGGGACAGGGAAAGGAAAAAGGCAGTCATTATCACCTACCTAAGGCAAAAGGTACATTTGAACCACAGAACTTCCCTTCCAGGAAGGAATTTGGAGAAATTGACTATAAAATGACACTACAAAACCATCATTGAACACCTGCCCAGGAGAGTAAAACCTGCAACTGACTGCCATAGTATATAAAAAATGGTGTGTGGCAGGGGATAGAGTATAAAAGGCTCTTTTGACACATTTTTTAGTCATGAAAAAAAAAATCACTAATTATGTAGAGAACCTAGTTTGAGGATGGATCTTTGTGATTTTTTTTTTTAACATTTATTTATTTGAGAGTGAGCGCACATGAGGTGGGAGGCAGAGAGAATCCTCAAGTGGACTCCCCACTGAACGCGGAGCGTAGTGCAGTGCTAGATCCCAGGATCCTGAAATACGACCTGGTGCTTCATCAGCTGAGCCACCCAGGCACCCCAGACCTTTGTGATTTTATTGTAGTGGACATCTCATATCAAGAGTTTTAGATCTCAAAGTGGTGATCTGTGATTTTAGGCACTGTTTTTTGAGAGACTTACTTAGGGATCAGTGGGATATCATCTTGACTGTGTAAGATGCAACTGGTTTTATTCATTCAGACATTATAAAAGGTAAATGAGTAGTAGAAACAACCTGATTCTAAGTATAGGTCTTTGCTAGGCAGTCAAATAAGGCAGATTGTATAGAGAAAAATATGGATGGTTTTGTCTGATTTTGTTGAATACCAAAAATTATGTACAGATGGGAGCTACTTGTGTTTTCCATTTTGGTGACCAGGTCATTTATTAATATCTGTTTAGTATTCTATCAGCACTTTAAGTTTGAGTAAATGTAAAGTGTTAAATTTCCTGGAGTACAGTCTGAATCTTTAAAACTGACATAAACAACAAGATTTGAAATTTTGTGAAGATGATAGCTGCAGTTTTCCCTGGAGATGTTTTCTTGGACCTACCTTGCAGTCGGAAGTGTAATAGATTGCTGAAAAGGGATCCAAGGGAAAGTCTTAGGTGCCTTCATTTAATCTCTAAGTTACGTTGCTCCTACACTAGCAGAAATGGGAGTACACTATCTAGGAACTTGCCAAAAATAAATTGTTTGCTAATTTTTATTTTAAGTCTGGTTGAGAAGATAGTCATGGAATATTATTTGAGGAACATTCAGTTCCATTTGTTACTCTGGATAGTCTAAGTTTTATCTTCTCATCAAGGTAGACTACCAGAGATTTGCACACATTTTTTGAGATTTGTATGCCTATGATGTGCCAGACTTTTTTAAGGTACTGGTGGTACCAGATCCTTGTTACTGAGTTCATAGCAAAGTGGAGGGTAAGATGATTAAACTTGTGATTGCAGTGCAGTACACTAAGTGGCACACATACTGTGTTAAAAAAGTGCTGTGGACTCACATAGGTAGACATTGCAGGGGCCAGGAAGAGCTTTTCACGTGAGGTTAAGTTAGGCTTGGAGAGGGGCGCCTTGCTTGCTTGGTAGAGCATGCAACTCGGTCTTCAGAGTCATGAATTCAAGCCCCAAGTAGGGCTCTCTCTGCTCAGCGGGAGCCTGTTTCTCCCTCACCCTCTGCCTGCTGATCCCCCTGCTTGTGTGCATGTACTCCCCCAAATAGATAAAATCTTAAAAAAAGAAAAAGAAAAATGACTGGACAGATACGTAGGGGGACCCACCAGATTTAAAGGCTTTTTCTGATTTGGATAATCCTGAAACACTTTGGATATCCCAGATTATAACTGGGAAGATTTAGACCATATTGTCCTGGAACCCTTACAGAATTAACTGTGGAATTGCTTTCTCTGGATTGTTATAGGTTAGGTGCGTGGCTTTCCTTAAGAGACTGACTATAAAAAATAAGATTATGAAACCTTGAATCAGTTGAGAGAATGTTGTTGAGATTTTCTGTTATAATTCTGTGTCCTCTATAATATCTCATATAAGAAATATTTTTGAAAGCTTAGTGCTAGACAGAAGGTTGCCTATGAGGAATTGTTGGTATGATTTTTTCCCTATGGATAGTGAGAATTGTATGTAATTTATTGTGTTTTCTCCTCTTTTATCTTTGTATCTTCAGAAGTTAAACTTAGAGTTTGCTATTTTGTTATTAATACTTGTTTTGTTACTTTCTTAAGATTAGTTTTTGTTTTACTGTGTATATTGCCTATGACATACTTCATGTACTTTTAAAAATTTTTTATTTAGGGGCACCTGGATGGCTCGATTGGTTAAGCATCTGCCTCAGGCTTTCAGGGTTATGGGATAGAGCCCCATGTTGGGTTCCATGCTCAGTGGGGAGTCTGTTTCTCCCTCTCTTCCTCACCCCACCCCTCGTGCACACTCGCTTTCTGTCTCAAATAAATAAAATCTTTATAAGGGGTGCCCGGGTGGCTCAGTAAGTTAAGCATCTGACTCTTGATCTCAGCTCAGGTCTTGATCTCAGGGTTGTGAGTTCAAGCCCTGAGTTGGGCTCTACACTGGGCATGGAGCCTAGTTAAAAAAATTATTTTTAAAAATTTAAATGCATATAAAGCAAGTTTCATTTAAATTCTACTCAGGAATGTTTCTACATAGACCCTTTTTTGGTATATAACTTAGGTAGTCCTGGAAACTTCACAGATTTGGTTTCTCTTTTCAGACACTGTAGCCTAAGCATTTGTTTTTTTCAAGTTATTTATTTTTAAAGATTATTTGTCAGAGAGAATGCATGCGTGCATACACAAGCAGGGGAAGCGACAGGCAGAGGGAGAAGCAGAATCCCAGCTGAGCAGGGAGCCCGATGCGGGACCCTGGCATCATGACCTGAGCTGAAAACGGACACTTTACCGACTGAGCTGCCCAGGCGTCAACTATTGACTTATTTCTTTAAACTAATCTCTACACCCAGCTTAGGGCTAGAACTCACATCCTGGAGAACAAGTTTGGTTTTTTGTTGTTGTTGTTTTCTAAGCAACAACTTGGAAAGTTTTTTGTTTTATTTTTTTAAATTTATTTACTTGAGAGAAAGAGAGAGAGAGCACAAGCAGGGGAACAGCAGAGGGAGAGGGAGAAGCAGGCTCTCGCTGAGCAGGGAGCCGGACATGGTGCTCAATCTTAGAACCCTGAGATCATGACCTGAGCTGAAGGCAACACTTAACCAACCATCTAAACCATCCAGGTGGCCCGGAAAGTTTTTTTTAAAACTTCAGCATCTTTAAAAAATTGCCTAGGTCATCTCACTTAAAGTTATTGGGGGAAAAAATGATTTTTTAAAACGTGGTATTATATTTATTCTTGAATATTTGAGGAACTTTAAAAATCACACTCATACTTAATCACTTGAAAGATTACTCTTTATTTGATTGAAAAGTTTGTACAACTCAAATTTTTTCATAGACTACTCATAGTAGTCATCATAAGTTGAGCATATTTTAGAACAACTATCGTAAGTTGTGCCTTTTCCTAGGCAAAGGTTAAGAGAATTGAAATATGTTGTATAATTGACTAATTTTTTCTATATTCTTGGAAATGACTAGAAATACTGCTCAAAATAAATTTCTTTTGCATTAACATAGTATTTACAGAAGAAAGTTAGGATAATACTAGGTTAAAGTTAAGCAGTGTTAACTGTAGGACTTACTTTGTGAGAATGAATTCTGAAATGACCATGTGCACAGCTTGAAAAAGAACAAATGGGTACCAGGGAGTAGCATATCTTAAATGTATTGGGCAGGAAACCTCTTACTTCAAAGAACACTGTGAATTGGTGATTAGGGAAAACACTTCGGAAAATTCTGGCCTAAAGAAAAAAAATCCGGGACACCTGGGTGGCTCAGTCAGTTAAGCGTCTTCTTCAGCTCAGGTCATGATCCCAGAGTCTGAGACTGAGTCCCTCCCAGAGTCTGAGACTGAGTCCCGCATCGGGCTCTCTGCTCAGTGGGGAGCCTGCTGCTCCCCCTGCTTGTGTGTGCTTCTCTCTCTCTCTCTAATAAATAAAATCATAAAAAAATAAAAACATTTATAAAAAAAATAAAAAATCCTTTTAAAACTGCATTTGAGTCTGCTGCTTAGAATGGTTATTTTTTTCTCAGTTGTCTCAGACCATGCATTGAAATGATTACCTTTAGTTCTGTTACAACCTAACATTTCTTAGGATATTTCTCCTTGGTGCTATATTAATTCTGATTGATTATGTATAATAATTAAAAATTACTAGATAACCATTTGAGACAAGTCTTCACTTGTTGGACATTCAACCTAGTACTAAAGTGAATTGAAAATAACACAGGATCGCTTGTACTTTATTCTGTGATAAAGCCTTTAAACTTTAGTGCATTTAAACAGTATTAATATAGGACCTTTTTAAAAAAAACCTTCTTTTACTAACTTCAGTGAGCATTACAACGCAGAAAAAATGCGAAGACAAAGCCGGTAGTACCTCCTCTCCTACCAGAGTTCAGTGTTTGTTTTGTCATAGTCCACACAGATGTATAATAATACATTGCTCCTCTCTTTTAAACAAAAATGGGATCATATGATACACCTTCGGCAACTTGGTATTTTTTTTCAATATCATAGACATTTTACTGTATTTGTACATGTAACTTTAATAACTTGTACAATTCAGTACATAGATTTTTATTTTGCTAAACCATTTTTCTGTTGAATTTACGTTTAATTTTTTTATATTTTATATTTATTTTTTTATTTAAATTTAGTTAATATATAGTTTTTTATTAGTTTCAGAGGTACGTTGTTCAATTCTTATTTTTGAACCACTGCAAGCAGTGCTGCAGTAAATGTTACGCAGTTCATTCTTTTCGTTGTTGCTCTTTATGTAAGGTAAATTCCCAGAAGAGAAATTCCTGGGTTACAGGATTTTATGTTGATTTTTTTAAACAACAAAATACTCATTATGGTAGGTGATTAATACTCTGAAAGCACTTATATTTTAATTTCATTATTTCATTTATTTTTCACAACAGTCCTGTGAGGGAGGCATATTCTCATTTGCAGGTGGGGAAACAGGACCAGTGTTCAGGTGTTCTGGGTTCATTCACCTAGTTTGGGACAAACATGGAACTGTATTCTAGATCTTCAGATTCATCTGTTATGCCATGATGAATGATCTAAAATTTTTTATTTGGAAAACAACACGGTGTTTGTGGATATATTCCTTAGCTGTAAGTGATATGGTAATGTGTAAGGGTCTTAGTCCTGTACGTGCAAGGAAGCATCATCTGGAGAACTTAAAAAATACTAATAAAAATATGTCCCTGTTTCCCTGCCCAGACTAATTCAGTAAGTTTTATATAAGCTGGAACTGAATGCAGTTTTAAGTTTTCTACCTTTTAAGTTTTCTACCTAGATTCTGATGCACTGAGGGCATGAGAACCAGTGGCCTTAAAATTGGGGTGCTCATATCCCTGAGGGGGTGCATGAAGAATTTCCAAAATGTTAGCACATTTAGTTTTCTGGGAATCAGTTAACAGTTCCTCCTTCTATATACTAAGAAATGCATACCTGTGATCCATCCCAAATCTTAATGTGGTATGTTTTACTGACGGTTAAGCCTTCAGGGCACAAAACTTAAAAAGTTAGCTTTCTTCAGTGGTTAATCTCATTTAGTCTTAATTCATTGACATTGCTAACAGCAATGAAAACGTAGGATAGAACTGGAGTATTTTGGCCTCTGTTGGAATTTCAGATCAGGGATAGTCTTGGGCAATAGGAGTAATGGCAAATTAAAAAAAAACCGCTCACCATGGGGTGTCTGGGTGGCTCAGTGAGTGAGTGTCCAGCTCTTGGTTTCAGCTCAGGTTATGATCTTAGGGTAATGGGATAGAGCTTCCATGCTCAGCAGGGAGTCTCCTTAAGCTCCTTTCCTCCTCCCCTGCTCATGCATGCAGTTTCTCAAAAATCTTTTTTAAGATTTATTTGAGAGAGAACAGGGAGGGCGAGTGGGGGGAGGGGCAGAAGGGGAGAGAATCTCAAGTAGACTCTTCACTAAGCATGGAGCCAAACGTGGGGTTTGATCCAAAGGTCCTGAGATCATGACTGGGCCAAAATCTAAGAGTCAGGTGCTTAACCAACTGAGCCACCCAAGTGCCCCCAAATAAATAAATCTTTAAAAAATAAAATAAAAACCAAAAAAACCCGTTCATGTCTTCTTTCCTAAGCTTTTGTCAATACTTACTGAGCAGAAACTACTATGAAATTTACTTTGAAAGCAAGAAAAATGGGGACACCAGGGTGGCTTAGTCGGTTAGGCATCTGCCTTCAGCCCAGGTCATGATCCCAGGGTCCTGGGATGGAGTTCTGCACTGGGCTCTCTGCTCAGCAAGTTGACTTCTGCCACTCTGTGATCTCTCTCTCTTTTGCGTGCTCTCAAATAAATAAATAAATATGTTCTTAAAAAGCTAGAAATATGTAAATTATGTTTATCACAGCATATTGTCAAATGTGTTGAGGAGTTTAAAAGGTATGATTTAAAATGGTACCTTTTTTTTTTTAAACACACTTTGAGGAATATATCAAAGAATAGGGTAGAACTAACCTAGATGAAGTGGTTAGAAAACTAAGTGCTAGCTATTATAAGTACAATGCCTTTAAATCAGCTGATGAGAAAATTAGATCTACATAGATTTTGCTTTTTTAAAGCCCAAAGTGCCATGAAGGTGTGGCTAGAGGTATTTACTGTAGTAGGTATTGGGTATACATGTAAATTCCTTTATGTTGCCTTAAAAACCCTTAGACCTTTACAAATAAGACCAGAATATTTGTCTTTTAAGTGATGGCCTAGTTTATGGAGAAGATGTTTTTCTGGTGTGTTTCTTTGTAAGTCGTACATAGCTTATGTATAGTTGTACTTTTTTGGGAAAGATTTTATTTATTTATTTGACATGGGGGGGGGCAAGCACAAGCAGGGGGAGAAGCAGACTCGCTGCTGGCAAGGAGCCAGATGTGGGGTTTGATTCCAGAACCCCGGAATCAAGACCGAAGCCAAAGGCAGCCGCTTAACCAACTGAGGCACCCAGGTGCCCCACTTATAGGTACACTTAAGAAATCTTTGAGTTCTACCATGCATAAGGCCATTGATTTCCACGCTGACTTGACAATAAGAACCATATAAATGTGTTTAGTGATTTCCAGCATGTATATATTTAAATATTTTCAAAGAGATAAGTAATGAGTGGGAAATATTCAAGGAATAAATAACTATAAAATGTCAAATAAAAATCATGCGTTCCCTTTTCACAGATATGTCAGTAATAACAGTTGTGTCCCAGTTTCTGATTGTTTTCTATGTATGCATATATGTAAGTTTTTATCCTGTTTTTACAAAAGTTGGATGATAGACTGCTTTTCCCCTTGCCTTTTCACTTACATCCTGGATTTTTTTTTCATATATGCCTAAATACATTTATCTCATGCTTTTAAATGGACTCATAGTTGATAATGTTATCAGTTTCTCTCTCTCCCTATTACACTAGCCTTAGTATCCTTCCTTTGATCCCCTCCCTCATTTCATGGAACATGGTGTGATCAGAATAGTTTGCATAATTGTGTTACATGTTTTTTCTGTCCTAATTCTGATAGAAGTTTTAAAGTCTAACAGGTGGGCTCCTAGGTGGCTCGGTTTGTTAATCATCTGCCTGTGGCTCAGGTCTTGATCCCAGGGTCCTGGGATGGAGTCCCACATCGGGCTCCCTTCTCAGTGGGGATCCTGCTTCTCCCTCCCTCTGTCTGCCGCTCCCTGTTTTTCTTGCTGGCTCGCTCTCTGTCAAATGGATAAATAAAATCTTTTTTTTTAAAAAAGTAACAGGTAGTATGATGTTATTAATACATTGAAAATACCAATTAAATGCCATGGGAATTAAGAAAAAAATTGTTTGGGGTTAGGTTTTGATGGAGAAAGTGGCATTTGAGCCACATTTTGAGGTTGTAGTATTTGCATATGAACAGATAAATGGCGAAGACTATCCAGGGGACTTGAATAGTGTAAACAAAAGGATGATTGGGGTGGGGGGAGCTTTAAGAGAGTTGTATAATTAACATACAAACTTACTTATGGTTTATGCTTGGTTGGTACGGAAAAGAGAAGAACCTTTGGAGTCTTGACAGTATCAAATCTGCCATTTTAGTAGTTTTGTCTGTTAGGATATGGAAATTGGCCACAATTTCCTTATTTGTAAAGTAAGAATATAGTACCTACTTTTCTGGATAGTAGTGAGAATTAGATATAATGTGCCTAGTACAATATCTGACATGACATGAAATTTTGTTCCCCAGGGGCACCTGGTTGTCTTGGCTGAACTTCTCTTGATTTTGACTCTGGTCGCGATCTCAGGGATTGTGAGGTCAAGCTCCATATTGGGAATCCATGCTCAGCAGGGAGTCTGCTTGAGATTCTCTCCCTCTCCCCACATATGCGTGCTCTCACTCAAATAAGTCTTTAAAAAAAAAATTGTTCTCTTTGGGGGATGGTGTCTGATAAAAATTAGTCCAAAGATTTTGTGTTCATTTGGAAATCAGTTTTTGGGGAAAAAATTTCATGTACCACTTAGTAAAAATACGGAAAGTAATCAGTGATACTAAGTGTATACAATAGCTTGGACCCTAAGTCAGTTAACCTTGTGGAGAGTAGCTTCCTTTATAAGCTGCAGTTTATATATGTTTTGTTTAAAAAAGCGGGGGTGGTTTCAGATTGTACTTACCCCTCAAGACCCAGCTTGAAAACCACCTGCTTCACATGGCCGTCATATTGTTATATATATTTTATTAAGTTTTATTATGGAGATATTAAAAACAGAAGTAGAGTAATGTGTTGTATCTTCAGGTATCTATCATTGATATTTAATCTTGTGTGAAATCTAATATTTTACTTTTTATAAAAGAGTACTTCACGGGCTCCTGGGTGGCTCAGTTGGTTAAGCATCTGCCTTCGGCTCTGGTCATGATCCCAGGGTCCTGGGATTGAGCCCCGCATCGGGCTCCCTTCTCAGTGGGGAGCCTGCTTCTCCCTCTCCTGTTCCCCCAACTTGTGCTTGCTTGCTCTCTCTTCTCTGTCAAATAAATACATAAAATCTTAAAAAAAAAAAAAAGAGTATGTCAAAGTAACTCCCAGACAGCAGGCCATTTTAAGCATAAATTCTCTGGGGCACCAAGGTGGCTCAGTCAGTTAAGCATCCGACTCTTGATCTCACTCAGCTCAGATCTTGATCTCAGGGTCGTGAGTTCAAGCGCCTCATTGGGCTCCACACTGGGTGTGGAGAAAAAAATATATAAGCATAAATTCCCTTACTCATGAGGACTTATTAAAATATATAATCTTCTTGCTGTTATTACCACTAACAAAATTCGTGAATATCATATATACTCATTCTATATTTAGATTTCCCTGGTTTTCTCAAGAAAGTCTTTTTTATAGTTGGTTTATTAAAATCATGATTCAGACAAGGTTTCTGCAATATATTTGACATTTGAGCCTTTTAGTCTGAATAATATTCTTCCATCTCTCTTCCCCTTTTCCATATTCTGGATTAGATGATTACTTCTTGTGTTATCTGTTGACTCTAAATAGTATTTAGATCTGGCGACTTTATTAGATTGAGATTTAGTGGGGTTTTTTTTTTAGACAATTTTTCATAGGTGGTGGTGCTGTTTCATGTTTTATCATGGGGCATATGTTTTCTTGTTTTACTTTAAAAATGATAGCATATTAAATCACATAAAATGTTAATTTAGAAATACTCCCTTTGGAGGAGCTCATTTCATAATATATCTTTGATATTTCACATGTATCTTTGACTCATTAGAGTCACTTTGTGTTATCTAACAGTTTCTTCAAGCATGTCATCTTCACATTCAAGTTATTTGACCTTCTCTCAGGTTTTATCTAAAAGTATCAAAAACCAGGATTGATTGAGGTCGATTTAGTTTGGAGATTTTCTCTAAGCAGTATTTCGTGTTTCAAAATAAAAGAATTTCCTTAACCATATTTTATTTCTCAAAATAAAGCAATTGCGAGAATGCCGTGTAAAATAAGAGACTTTGTAAGAAATCAAATACTTGGTGATTCTCCTTTGAGAAAACTTTAAGGAAAAAAAAATCTTGCCTCATATTTGCATATGTGTAAGTTAAATATCGTGTTTTGCCTCTTTGAGAATATGTTCTCTCTGAGATTTATCCTCAGAGAGCTAAAGCATTCTTGCATGGAAATACTGGGTATATTTGTATTTAGTGTCTAAATGCTGATGTTGGAACAATCTAATTTCTAATCTTAGAAGATTTAAGGTAGGGTATTTGAAGATTTCTGGTTTCTAGGAGTCTATATTAATAGTTGTGTGTGTGTGTGTTGTGCACGTGCATGCCAAATTTCATTCAAAATGTAAAACTTGACTTTCCCTTAGTATAGTTGAGTCAGTAATACTGTTCTTTATTGCTGGGAAAGCAAGCATATATAATTACCCCATGAAGTATGGACAAACAAGTAGCAAATATCAAAAAATGTTGATGTGGTTCTTGACTCAACTACTAGCTAAGTGACTTGTTCAAACACCATTAGAAAAGTGTATGATTCAGGGGAAACAAAAGCAAAAAATGAACTTACTGGGACTTCGTGATAAAAAACTTTGGCACTGTGAAGGAAACAATCAGCAAAACTAAAAGGCAGCCTTCAGAACGGGAGAAGATACTTGCAAATGAAGGCTTAGTATCCACAACCTATAAAGAACCTACCAAACTCAGCACCCCAAAAAAACAGTGCAGTTAAGAAATGAGCAGAAAACATGAATAGACACTTTTCCAAAGACGACTTCCAGATGGCTAACAGGCACGTGAAACAATGCTCAACATCACTCATCATCAGGAAAATACATATCGAAACCATGATGAGATACCACCTCACACCTGTCAAAATGGCTACAATTAACACAAGAAACAACCGATATTGGCGAGGATGCAGAGAGAGTAGAACCCTCTTGGTGGGAATGCAAACTTCACAGCTACTGTGGGAAACAGTATGGAAGTTCCTCAAAAAGTTAAAAATAGAGCTACCCTGTGATCCAGCAATTGTACTACTAGGTATTTACCCAAAGGATGCAAAAATACTGATTTGAAGGGTTACACGCATCCCAAAGTTTATAGCAACATTATCAACAATAGCCAAACTATGGAAAGAGCCCAAATGTCCACCGACTGATTAATGGATAAAGAAGATGTGGTATGTGTATATATATATATACACAGTGGAATATTACTCAGCCATCAGAAAGAATGAAATCTTGCCAATTGCAACGACGTGGGTGGAGCTAGTTTGTATTATGCTAAGCAGAATAAGTCAGCCAAAGACAGACAAATACCATATGATTTCACTCATATGTGGAATTTAAGAAACAAAACAGGTGAGCATATGAGAGGGGGGAAAAGAGGGAAACAAACCATAAGAGACTCTTAATGATAGAGAACAAACTGAGGGTTGATGGAGGGAGGTGGGTGGGGAATGGGCTAGATGGGTGAAGGGTATTAAGGGGGCACTTGTTATGAAAAGCACTGGGTGTGCATGTAAGTGATGAATCACTGAGTTCCTTGAAAGCAATATTGCACTGTATGTTAACTAGAATTTAAATTAAAAAAAATTTTAAAGCCTCAAAATGTTTAAAGTTACGCGTAATAAAACACACACACACACACACACACACACACACACACGAAAAGTGTATGATTCAATTCATGCCCCCAGAAAAAGTAAATTACTAGGTGTTGATGGTGATTAGTAGAAACTTGACATGTAAAGTCTTTGAAGGCTAATGGTCTACTACTAATACTTAAGCGTGGATAGGTTTACCTTTGTCATGAATAAGGTATTACTAAACAAATTTGTTGGCAAATTTCCCAAAGTGATTTAATACGCTGAAGAAATGAAGATACTCTTAAGGACTTTAGTTCTTGTTTGCTTGCAGTGGATACCACTACTGCTCAATGATCATGTTCATTAAAAATTATCCAAGGAGGATGACTACCAAGAATATTTCATAAGCCTATTAAGTTACTCTTTGTATTTATTGGCTTATACTTAATTAAGTTGTCGTGTAATTTTGTTTTTGTAATTGATGCACAAGATAGTAGTAGCCTTCAGGTATTATAGGACTAATATGGAAAAGTAGTACCAATGGGAAGTTGCTATCAGACATTCTATGTTAATAAATGTCTTCATTGTTACAGAAAGTCTGAGGAAGAGCCTTGTTCACTGTCTCCATTAGAATGAGCATTGTGTATTAATATGTATGAAGGCATTTATAAACAGTTACTCTCCAGATACTTGATTTCTTGATCTGAATTTGTATTTCATACCATATAAAGTAATTCTTTTTCGTTTGGTATATATTGAGCATTTATAGATAGCTAAGACACACTTCCTGGCCCCTTTGACCCCAGAGCTCAATTTCTACTATGGCCTTAAAAATAGAGCTAATTATAATATTATGAAAATGTGATTGGTGTCCTGCTGTAGTAGAAACCATTTATTGTAGCTCTGAGTGATTTTCCCCCCGACTTATTTTTTATAGTAGGCATATGGTGAGGAATTGGATAAGATGTTATCTGAGAAAAATTAGTACTCTTAATGATATAAATGCATATTCTTGATTCTTTACACAAACTTACTTGTAAACTGTTTGAATTATGTGTTAGTAAATATGAAAATTTAGAACTTAACCAAGTTCTTACTTGAGGTGCTTTTATCTGTTTTTCTCATGTAATTAGCAATAATGTCGCCTACAAAAAGTTGGCTAATGTTAAATTTTAGAATTTAATGAGACACTGTTGTGGGTTGGGTTTTTTTTTGTTTGTTTTTGTTTTTTTTTGCGTTTGGGTTTTTTTTTGGGTTTTTTTGGAAACAAAGATTCAACCTCAAAAACTAACTTTTTAATTCAAATTTACCTAGGATTACACAGAGTCTTGGCTATAGAAAAGTTTCTATTATGTATCTTCTATATGAGCCAGTTCCAGTTGTTTATTAAAGAAATACCATTGGGGGAGTGTCGTGGCCTAAAGATGCAAACAAAAAAAAATTTTTGAAGACAGACTTTACACCCCAAGCAATTCTGGTTACCATAACTCTTGGATACATTTCTTCAGATTAACATAGTCAGTTCAATATTCTGTACTTGGATGCTAGATACTCTGTCGCTTTTTAGAAGAAAAAAGTGTTCTTTTCTTCCTAAGATTTAACCCTTTCGGATAAAGTTGTTAAATTCATGTCCAAATTCTTTTCCCTTGCCACCAAATGATACCAAGATTTGTAACTGCATAGGACATAGAAGATTAGCATTTTCCAAAAATTTTGAGAGTCCCACTTAATGGTATATGTATGATTCCCACCCCCTCAACTTTATTACTAATACGGAGATTATTGGCCTGAGAGTTTGTTTACTTTCTATCCTGTTGTTTTGCCCACTTTCTCCTGCAGTCTTTTCATGATTGAAATAAATGGTAATGCCCTAAAGTGCAAAGCTGAGGTTGAGCCTTCTGCAGATTTTGCTTTCTTTTGTATTTTAAAGTTTTTTCCTCCTAACCTACTCAGTCACCTCCATTTAAATGTAACCTGTAATACCATTCAATGTAAGAAGAAAATATGCCCGGGGATAGCATTAATGAAAAGGTTGGAAGCAAAGCCCTAATGCTTAACTTTTGGCTTGCTCATATTTCGGAGTGGTTTATCTGCATTTGATTTTTTTGTAGAGCAGTCAAGAAAGTAAATCCACTAGAGCAGAGGTCAGCAAACTATGGCCTACGGTCCAGATCTGGCCCACAACCTGTTTTTTTTTTTTGGCCCACTTTCTAGAATTGGTTTTTAGATTTTTAAATGGTTGGAGGGGAAATAATATTTTGTAACATAAAAAATACATGAAATTCAGATTTTGCTATTCATAAATAAAGTTTTATTGGGACATGTTCATGCTCGTTTATTTTTATATCATCTATGGCTGCTTTTATGCCACGGAGGTGTCATTGAGAACAGAGATCATATGATCTGTCAGACCTAAAATGTTTACTGTCTGGCTCTTTATTGAAAAATTTGTTGACCCCTGCCCTGGGGTGTGATTCACCACAAAAGAAAGAATGGATCCTAGAGACTTCTCACATTTATCTGGAGGTTAACTTACGACCTCATTTATTTGGACCACAGATGAAAACCTGGAAGTAAGCAAAGAGGGACTTCAGTAAAGCTCCAGTCCTTTTTTTACTCTTGAGAAAATTTGTCTTCTACCCTGTTCTTTTCATTCTTCTTAATAAAAATCTCCCTCCTGGGACGCCTGGGTGGCTCAGTCAGTTGAAAATCTGCCTTTGATTCAGGTCATGATCCCAGAGTGCTGGGATCAGGTCCCTCATTGGGCTCCTTGCTCAGCAGGGAGCCTGCTTCTCCCTCTGCCTCTGCCTGCTGTTCCCCCTTCTTGTGCTCAGTCTCTCTCTCTCTGGCAAATAAATAAAATCTTTAAAAAATCTCGCCCGTTTCATTCATGTACTATGCAGATACATTGTAGAAAGGTAATAAAATACAGATAAATAAGATGAAAAAATGGTGTACTCTGATCACTTAAGGACTGTATGAATTTTGGGTTATTTCCTTTCAATCTTTTTTTAAAGATTTACTTATTTGAGAGAGAGCACGCCATTGAGCGTGAGTGGGGAGAGGGAGAAACAGGTTCCCCTCTGAGCTCGGATCCCTGATGTAGGGCTCGCAGGGCTCCATCCCACAACCCCCAGATTGTGACCTGAGCCAAAGTCAGATGCTTAACCGACTGAGCAACCTAGCCATCCTTCCATAACAATCTTTCTTAACATTACTATCTAAGCATTTTCTTTTCTTTCTTTTTTAAGTTTTTATTTATTTATTTGACGAGAGAGGCAACACAAGCAGGGGGAGTGGGAGGGGGAGAAGCAGGCTTCCCTCTGAGCAGGGAGCCCAACGTGGGGCTCGATCCCAGAACGCTGGGATCATGACCTGAGCTGAAGACAGACGCTTAACGATGAGCCACCCAGGCGCCCCACTATCTAAGCATTTTCTTAATTGCAAACTGAAATATTTTTACTAGTTGCATGATACTCCATTTTATAAGTGTGTTGTGTCACTTAACTATTGTAGGGCAGTTATGTGGTTTATAATTTCAGAATTTCAGTAATCTGCAAGCAACACTACTGCAAGCATGTTGGTAATAAAGCTTTATATATATTTATATATTTGTCTTTACATGTTGTCTTTACAGGTTGTTTCCTTTCTGAGACTTCCTTCCACATTTTCCAGCATCTCTGGTCCCCCAAAGTCTGTCCTTTGGTTCTTCAAGCCTTTAAGACTGGATTCTGTATAGGAATTTTGGTGCCCCACCTCCAAACCCAAGCCTGTCCTCAGGCGAAAAAGCCATTAAAAAACTCACTCTGTGCCAGTCTGTTCTTTTACGTGTAGGCTCTCTTCCAGGCTGTTTTTTGTTGTTTTCCATTACTTTCAAATTGTTTTCTGTTTGTCCAAGTTTGTAGTTATCTGCAGGAGGGTTTAGGTAAAAAAGGAGCTACACCTCCAATTACCAGGAAACCTATGCGATTCATTTAAAGTCTTTAAGAAAAAATGACCATATTTCAACTTGTTTTTTTCTCTACAAAAGCTAACACATTGAAGATGTCCAGTAAAAGCTTACTGAGTAAATGAAAGGGCAAATGAAGTGTTCACTTTGTGAGAAGTGTTAATGAATCCAGCTTTTCTAACAAGAGAATAGCTTGTTTGCCATCCATGTATCTTTCTGATGTATCTGTTCAGATCTTTTGCCCGTTTTTTTTTTTTTAAAGATTTTTTTTATTTTTTTGACAGAGATAGAGACAGCCAGCGAGAGAGGGAACACAAGCAGGGGGAGTGGGAGAGGAAGAAGCAGACTCCCAGCAGAGGAGCCTGATGTGGGGGCTCGATCCCATAACGCCGGGATCATGCCCTGAGCTGAAGGCAGACGCTTAACGGCTGTGCCACTCAGGCGCCCCTTTTTGCCCGTTTTTAAATTGGGCTGTTATTTTCTTTTAGGAGTTTTTAATATATTCTGGATACAAGTCTTATATTGGATGAGTGATTTCCAAATATTTTTCTCCTCATCTGTCGTCTTTTCGTTATTATCAGTGTCTTTTGTACAGTGTGTTTTTATTGATGAAGTCATTTTTTTTAAGACATCAGTTTTTCTTTTATTGACTCTGCTTTTGATACTGATCTTAAAAATCATTACCAGATGCTAGGTCACACAGCTTTTCTGTTTTTCTAAGAAGTCTTATAATATTAGGTGTTACATTTAGGTGTATGATCCATTAGTTAATTTTTACATTAAGATGTAAGGTATGTGTTGAGGTTCATTTTTTGCGTATGAATATCTCATTGTTCAAGTATTATTTGATGGAAAGATTGAAGAGCTTTTCTTAATAGCCAACTTTTTTTTAAAGACTTTATTTTTAAGTAAGGTCTATACCTAACTTGGGGCTTGAACTTACAACCCCAAGATCAAGAGTTGCATGCTCTATGGACTGAGCCAGTCAGGCACCATTTCAGTAGCTAAGTTTTGAATACTTACATACCCAGCACCAATTTAAGTGTTCTATGTTATCTAATTCAGCTTTTACAGTAAACCAAGTGACAGCTGCTGCTGTTACCCCCCCCCCCCCCATGAAGATGGCACAGTTGGTTAAGCATCCAACTCTTGATTTTGGCTCAGGTCATAATCTCAGGGTGGTGAAATCAAACCTTGTGCCGGGCAGGCTGTGTGCTGGGCATGGAACCTGCTTCAGATTCTCCCTCCCTCCTCCCCCCCCAAAAAAACCAAAACAAAAAATCACAACAGCAGCCAGACAAATGGAAAATGGTTAGATGTAAGTGAGGTGGGAGGTTGACATTAGTGACTGGATATTGATGTAAGAAAGAAAAAGAATTAAGTTATAAGTGGGGAAGAAAGAAGAGTGAAGTTGGAATTTTACCCAGGGAATGGGAAGAAGGAAATAATTGGAAATTTTTAAGAGGAGAGAAATTTGGTTCATAAATAGAAATGTAAGAGCCAGGGTCCTAAGCATATATATAGTTTTGAAAGCAATGAGCGTGGATGAAATTGTGCAGGATAAAGGGTAGAGAGGAGACTACCATGGATAGAGTACTAAGGAACACTAACTTTTAAAATGAGTTGAAGAGACAAATGGAAGTCTGTGAAGAAGCCTCAGAAAAAGCAGCCAGACATGGGAAAGTAGAAAAGAATTTTGAGAGACAAAGTAGCAACAAAGGCTAAAGAGAGAGACTGATTGGGGAAATAATAGGATTATATTGTAAGGCCCAAAAGCAGGAAGGCTAAATTTGTAGTAGCTTCAGTGTCAATGATTTTTCCAGCAGTACTTAAGTTAGGAGGCAAAGGGCCTCTGACTCAAGAACACATTAATTGTCACATGAATGATATAAACTGTTTAAACAGTTAGAAATGGAAGGATTAAATACACTTTAGTTATAGTTTACGGAGAAGGGAAAGGAGCTACTTTTAAGGAAATTTCAGTATTGTTCTCTCAGCTGATTAATTTGTATGTTTCTTTGAGGTTGAACCTGGATCACCACTTAGATATTTTCAGTGAAATTTTTTTCTCATTGGTATAAGATCTACAAATAATGAAATGCTGAAGTTTTGAAAAATGTTAACTGAAAGAAGTAAAATCGTAATTTTGTAATTGGAACTATAACATAAAAAACAGACTGTATTTTAGTATTTGAGCTTGTTTCCTTTATTCTTTACTTTCCATCTACTTTGCCCAACTAGTAGGGGTTTCTCTTGGCACACAGAATAGTGCAAGAACCTTCGACCCCAGGGTTTTAATTTTAATTTTAATGTAGATTGCTATTATATGCTCTGTTTAGGAAAATCTGTCTTCATAGAGAAATTGATTTTTGCCCATCTCAGCTTATGCTAATAGCAGCAATATAATATAAAAATATTTGATGAAGTCTTCTGTTTAAATTTTTCTTTTTACTAATTTTGTTTTTGTTAATTCAACAGGTTTGATCTGTGGATGAAATGAATCATGATTTTCAAGCTCTTGCATTAGAATCTCGGGGAATGGGAGAGGTAAATATTTATGAATACTAAGAATGTATACCTCACTTTGATTATTTGAACCATTGAGACGTACTTTAACCATAAGTATTCTTGAAAATAGTGGTTATGTCTTCCACATGATGTGGGTTTTTTAAATCTTGGATTATACAGTTCTGTGGTTGTGGTGATTTTAGCTTTTTTTTTTTTTTTTAATCTCTAGCAGTAATTTTTAGTGAGATTGTGCCTAGTTGATTTGATTGATTTGTTTTATATTTTGATAATAAACCATGGTTACTTTGCTCTGAAAAGAGCCTTTCTTTATCCTTGTCCTGCTGTTTTGTAAATGTATGCTGTTTGCTTTAGCCACATTTATTGTTCACTATTCTCTCCTAAAAATCTCTCCTTGTTCACTGTTTGCTTAATAAACTTCTAATCCTCTACAAGACTGTACTGAGAAATGAGAAAGTCTTTTATCTATTGTCCCATTGCTATCTGTAGTAGAATTAATTACTTCCTCTTCTGACTTCTCATAGATCTTTATACATATTTTATATTCCTTTGTTACAGTTTGTTTTATATTAGTCTCCTCTGTAGATTGTTAGCTTTGAATAAATGACAGTGAGCACTCTGAATTTTTAAATAGATTTTATCAGTCCTGTTAATATATGATTTTCATTGGGGCATCCCATTTAACTGCACCATTACATAATTTAAGGCATCAGAAGTGCTTAGTTTTCCATATAGCTAAAGAATATTTAGAAAACTTTGTTCATAAAAACCCTTGCGGTCACATCTTTATTTTGTCATGTTCTGTAGTACTAACATAGTGTGGACTTTGCTTATAGAACATAACAGTGAACAGACATAAGATGTGTAATTAACTGCTTGCTCCTGGAGATTATTTTACTTTGGTAGATTAGAGACCTTCATGAGACTCACTCCATCCAATGCTGTGCTCTTCAGATGCAGAAAAAGAGTCCAGTCACTCCTCTGGGCCACAAGAGGGCACCCTGCAGCTAGCTAACCCTTCCCTTCTCCAGAACAGCGTTTTCCAAAGAGTTTGTCATTTTCAGAGGACTGATTTAAGGGTGAGTTAAGGTGCTTAAGCATAAGTACTGCCAAAGTAAACTTGTTAGTCTAGTGCATAAGGTAAAACTCTGGTCCCTAAGAAGGATTTGAAAGAGGGAATAATTTT
Source organism: Ailuropoda melanoleuca (assembly GCF_002007445.2). Classification (NCBI taxonomy): domain Eukaryota; kingdom Metazoa; phylum Chordata; class Mammalia; order Carnivora; family Ursidae; genus Ailuropoda; species Ailuropoda melanoleuca. The sequence goes on from NC_048221.1 coordinate 129,149,286, forward strand.
TTAGTCAAACAACAAAAAACTAGAGCTTCACTGCATTACAGTGGCTGCTTCGGCATTATTTGCACTATGGGCAAATAAAAATAAGCAGTTGAAAAGGGCTTTTGTTTTGTTTCCTGCTGCTTGTTTTCTTTGGTCTTTATTTATTTATTTTTTTAAAGATTTTATTTATTTATTTGACAGAGATAGAGACAGCCAGCGAGAGAGGGAACACAAGCAGGGGGAGTGGGAGAGGAAGAAGCAGGCTCATAGCGGAGGAGCCTGATGTGGGGCTCGATCCCATAATGCTGGGATCACGCCCTGAGCCGAAGGCAGACGCTTAACTGCTGTGCCACCCAGGCGCCCCTTTGGTCTTTAGAAAGCAGAATAACCTATCTTAAAAGCAGGTTTGAACAGTGTTTCAGCCTAGTCTGTGAAAGACTTAAGCTTGATTTTTAAGAGCAAGTAAAGTCACACCGTTAACTTTATTCTCTTAGACCCTCCCCCCATCACTTTACTTCCTAGATCTACATTGTATATATATTTACAGATTGGCTCATTTTCCCCCTCCCTTTCCAAATAGATGGTAAATGCAAAGACATCTTTGCAGTTAAAAAAATGTCATGATCAGAAACAGTTGGAAGAGTTTGGTTAGTTATTTGGGGGTGAAGGAAGTATACTTGAGGTTTTTGGAAAAGAGACAAGCTGGGTTGGAATAGTATGTTAATCTAAACTTAAATCTAGGCTTTCTTAATGAAAATTTCATATATGCAGAGTAAAAGTGGCTAGGGTTTAGACTACCTGCTTTTTTGGGCAGATAGCAGTATCAGTGCTTCTGTGACCTTCATTCAGTAGAAATGTATTTTTAAATAAGCTGTTATTCACTAATTAAGTATTTTTTCTTAACAGTTTACCAACTAATTCTGTTACCTCTAAGAGATAGCTGAGAAACCTACTCAGGTTTCTGTCTCTGGGTTCTCTCTCCCACAAGCCTTTCTATCTTTCCTCATCTCACAGGCAGCAGGGAACCTTCTGGGATTTCCTTCTTTGCCTGTCTCTCTCTCACCAGTCTTCTCCTCCTTTCCTGACAGGTGAGGTGTTTTGTTTTTGTTTTATCCCAGAATTCATTCATTTTAATAAGTTAAAACTAGCCCTGAGTTTCTGGCTCTTCAGTTTTCTAAAATTGCTTGTTTATTTTTTTAATGTGACATCCTTTTTTAATGGATTGCCCTATTCTTGACTTTTTCTTCAAAAACAAAGGGTTTTTTTGTTTCTGTTTTTGCTTTTTTTTTTTTTTTTTTTTTTTTTTTTTTTTTTTTTTTTTACTATGTCTTAAGTTGTTGTAGATCTGCATACATACAGGACTATTTTCAAATGTACTGGGTTTTTGGATCATGATACCTTTGCTGACCCATCATCAGAAGGGCAGTCTTTTCTATTTGGTCATCCAGAAATGGGAACAGATCTGTATTCATCCATTCATAAACTCATTCTTTCTGTATTTTTCCATAGCATGTTTTTGTCAAAAGACTTACTGATTTATATTACATCATATTGCTTATAAAAACCAAAGCTAATTGATAGGAGATTGGACTCAGCTTCATTAGTATAATGTTTTATAACTACACTGCAGAGACATATACCTGTTGTTTTATACACCCTATGTTCCTGTTTGTTTTTTAAAAAGGGGAAAGAGGCCCCTGCCTGAAATTCTTTAGGAAACCAGAATTTAACTTTAAGTCACTGAGTTAATGTGTTTTATTTGGAGAGTGAGTATTCATAGCTTAGTATAATAAATAATGCCCCCTCCTTTCTTACACAATAATATTTAAAAATTATGTGCTGAGATCCCAGGTGGTGTGGTGAAGTGGAATAGTGGATAGGGAAGTAAGGAGGCTTGTGTTTTCTTTGATCTATCACTAGTGCTATGACTTCGAGTAAGACTGACTTCTTTGAAGATAGTAATAAGAGTACCCTTTTGTATGAATTACATATATCTCAGATGTTCTAGCTCTGATCTGAGCTGTTAGGGATAACTGGAATGGAAACCAGCTACTTGAAGACAGATCCTAGTTATAGCTACATAAATCTTTACCTTAACAATTTTGCCTTAAACGTTATCTACTGTAATGAATACCCACATTGTATAAGCTGAATATCATACTATCATTAAAGTGTATTATATCTAGTGATATTCTAATACTGGGAATTTTCAGAAATACTGATGAATTTGACTGTGATTGAAAAGAACCATCTTCTATGGTAGTTAAGTGTAAAGAGAATGAGCGTTAGAATCATACAGATTGATGGGTTCAAATCCTAATCCTGCCATTTATTACCCACATGTATAACCTTGGTTCTGTTTCCTTATGCAGACTGGGACTGTATTAGGCATCTGTTCTTTGTTTCATGATCCTCCTGCAGTACTCAAATGGACGGCAAACAGCTGTAGGCAAGATTTTTATAATGAATGATGTTGTAGTTCTTAAATCGGCTAGTGAAATGTTGCTGGTCCGTATGTTACATACATTTTATAATACTAGAAGATTCCTGTTTTTTGGTAGTAAAGACATCTAATATTTATGTGTCTGCTATGTGCTGGATACTGTTCTAAGCAGTTTACTTACGCTATTTCATTCTAGCCTCATAGAAACTCTATGACAGTTGCTTTATTATCCTTTCAGATGAGGAAACCTAAGCTCAGAATGGTTAATTATCATGAATAGTAGTGATGGAATAGTATAAACTCATGAATGCCTTGACTATTTACAATACTGCTTCCTATTGGAAGTGATGACATCTAATATTAGTTTTCTGTTAAAGGATGTTAGGAACAGAGAAGATTTGGGGAAGTTCTATGATTTGAAAAAATGTAGAAGTATTGATCTCTTTTATTAACAGAAAAGATTAGAGTCTGGAAAAGCACTATTCTGGGGTTCTAGGGAATTTACCTTGTGTTTTTTGTTCTCTACACATGTAGTTATTACCATCTGTGCCTCTCTTTTATGAACCTCATTATAAAGAGAGTCCTCTTACATTCTGATTTGCCCAGACAGTCCAGATACATATCTGTTGTCATGGCATAATTATTAATAGCATCCTGTTCCTCAGAAGTGTCCCAGTTTGGATGTTTTATGAACACCTTAATTTAAAACCATATTGTAGACATAAAGCCTTTCAAATTCTTTTGATTCTTAGGATTATGTTAATTTGGTTGGTTATGTGATTTTATGTAACAATTTGTATTAAAGAATCAAGTGTACCTCTAAATTCTAGTGGGAGTTTATTATGTATTTTGAGGCAGTATGGCAGGTTGTTGACAGATTTCTTCGAAGATGGAGAGGGCAAGCCATAAATACTTGCTGAAGCAAAGAACTAATAAAATAGTGGACAGTTGGGATGAGTTTGTATGTTCACCCAATCATTTCTGAGTTGGAAAGACAGAGGTTGCAGGTTGACAAATACTGAATTGCTTGACGTTGGTTTAAAGCTTTTGTGAACTACAGAACTAATATGAAGTAGTATCGGATCATTTACATTACAGATCTTTAAGATCTCGTAGCGCTCGTTTTCTGTACTATTCTTCCCCATTTCTACTACAGTAAAAGAGTCTCCAAGGGCAAATCTCTATTGCTATTCCAATAGAGTACTGCCTAAATCTTTTCTTTCTAACTGTTCTATCCTGAATTATTGCCTTCCCCTATATTTAGTTCATTTTAATTTATTCTTGGTTACAAACTAGTAGTTTCTGAAAGTATTTGGAATCAGTGTCTAACCTGTTAGAAAAAGTTGTTTCTAGAACATACAGGCCTTTGTCAGAAGAAGTGTTAATTTTATTAACTACTAAATTGTTTTCCTGTGCATGGTAACTTACAAATGTTTGTAAAATGAAAAGATATTCATAGTATAGTGCTTGGCAGAAAGTAGGCACATTGGATAAGTGATTAACATAGATTTTTTCCCCTAGTTGTACAATTTGTATTTTAAAACAGTGATAGGTGAGCTTCTCTACTAACGCACTACATGGAACTTTATCACAAAGACTTTGGGATGGTCTCCTCAAAGAATTTTTATTATTTCTGTTACCTTAGAAGATTAGTTTTAAGCTATTTCTGTGTCTATGATGACTGCTTCTATTAAGTTAAGATTTTATTCTCAATTCCTTATTTGTTACTATTACTTTGATATTGAATCTTTTTTTTTTTTCATGACGTATGGGATAAAAACTTCTTTATTTTCTCAGGAACCATTTTTTAATGGTATTTTTAAGGATTAAGTTGGGATTTACTGTGAATGAATGTCCAATTATTTATATCAAGTACAGTGTTTTAGTATTAATCAGCTTTACATTTTGTTTGAGTGTTTACATGAACCTTTCATAGTGAGATTTAAAAAAAAAATGAAGGAACAGAGGTTGCATTTGGCTGGGATCTTTGTTAGAGGATATTACTGTTTAAAATGTCTGTGCTTTAATTCAAATAATTTGCAGCCCAGGATGTTCCTAACATGGAGAAACTTTTCTTTTTAAGATAGCAGAAGTTGGTTTCCTTTAAAATTAAATATATTTATTCAGCAAAAAAATCTGTAGATTAGGAACATGACCAAATTGAACCCCCCCCCCCCCCGCCTTCAAAGCTGCTTCTGGTTTTTTGTTTTGGTCAATGGTACTACCATTTACCTTATTACCCAAATTTTAAAATTTTATCAGTCTCCTCCCCATTTGTTATCATATCCTACTGACTCTCCTAAATATTTCTCAAACCATTATATATTCCCAATTCTTTCTGTTAGTACCCTATTTCAATTTACCATCTTAGCCCTGATCTAGTTCTGCTAAACTGATTCCTTTGTCTGTAGTCTAGGATATCCATTAATCCTACAACTTACAACTTGAGTTGTTTTCTAAAAAATAATGTAACTTAACCTCTCTGGATTCCCTTTACTTCAAAGTAGTGTGCAGTTTTTCTTTAGCTTGTGTTAAAGTTTCCTCAGGATCTGACATAGAAAGCTTTACCAGTTATCAACCTTGACGTTCCCTCATCTGTTCATCCATCTCATACCTTGTTGTACACACAGTGCAATTTATTAGGTTGTGCCTTTGTTCATGATTTAGTTTTTTCTTCCTCGCCTTGCACTCACACTTTCATCCCCAACACACAGTTTTATTTCTCAGATCCAATTCAGGTTTTACTGAGTTCGTTTTATTATGTTTGTGAGCCCTCTGAAAATAAGGTTACCATGCCCTTAAGGAGGCAAACACAGGTAATTCAGTGTGATAAATGTAGTGTTAGAAGTACATACAGGTTTAATTATGAGAACTAAAAGACTGGGTACCTAATTACGAGCTGAGAGGGAGGAGGCCTTGGGAATGCTTATTTAAAACGCCAAATGCATGTCTCAGAAAACCAGTCTATTGTTTTCAAACAAACATATTCCCAGGCCATCTCTGAGTGTCAGGGAAGGTAGAGAGGAGAGGCTTGGATGAATGATAAAGTAACATTAGGAATTAACCAAATGTACATTTTGAATAATCAGTGAATCATTGTATCAACACAATTCTTATGTGCTGTGTGTGTCATATATATGGTAGATAGAGCATGGGGCTTTTAGATTATTTCAGAAGTATTTGAGGTTCCTTTCTCTGTGTCTTTCACACACCATAGGTTCCTGATTTGGAATTAATAGATTGCTAGCATTCCAGACCTAGAAGAGTCATGAAGTTAACTTCCATTAATAAGTGAAGTAAAAGTGAAGATGTATTTTCTGTCATGGAAGCTATGGGATAGGAGGTGATCCAAGGACAGTACTTGGACGTAAAGGAGAAGTTTTCACCTTTTGTATAGATGTTTCTATTATTTATATTGAATAAATAAGAAATTTAGTAAATTTTTTGAAAAAATTTATAAAGTCACAGGATGGTAAAACCATTTCAAACATGTAGAAAAGTCAGAAATGGACCTGGACTAGTGTTCAGGTCTAGAATTACTAGAGCCAGTACCCAAACATTAAGTGGGGAGTCACTTTATTATTAACAAGACAAAATAGAAAATAGTTCTCTCTGAATTTTCCTTCTTATTGAACACTGACTTGTATGTATTTGTGGTAGGTTTGCTTTCACCCACGTAGAATTAGAATAAATTTGCAATTAGAATGGAACTTAATTATTTTTTTCTCTCCCGAATAGCTTTTGCCTACCAAAAAGTTTTGGGAACCTGATGATTCAACAAAAGATGGACAAAAAGGCATATTTCTTGGGGATGATGAATGGAGAGAGACTGCATGGGGAACTTCTCGTAAGTTATTGGTGTTATGTGTGAGAATTATGAGTTTACTTCAATATTTTGAAACTCTGTCTACCCCCAGACAGTATTTGGAGCAAATTTTGTGGTATCTTTTTTGAAAAATTTTTAAGTCATTATAATGTACATTTTTAAATAGATTAACCCTTATCTAATGGTCTACTTAATAATTAGAAGTGTTTGTCACAGTAAAATATTACTGGATGATAATTAATCAAATTAACCTTGAATTTTGAGTGTGAATTACCCGGGTGTTTCTTTCTTCTCCCTCGGCTCCCCCCTCCCCCGGGCTTTTTCTCTCTCTCTCGCAAAAATATTTAAATAAAGTCTTTAAAATGAAATAAAATCATGTGTGCTTGAAAACTTGATTGGTAGACATGTTTTAATTTTTGTTTTGAAGGTTCAGTGCTTTAATTACTTAACAGAACCAAGTATTTTTTTTTAAAGCATTCTGAAACAAAACATCTTGAGCACAACGTGGTAATGAGAGATTATTTTCAAGATGGATGGTTGGGAAATATTTTTGGTGTGTTATATTTGGAGGACAACTCGTACAAGCAATAAAACATTTAAGCAACATATTTATTTCTTTTAGTGTCAACCTTGTATTTTTAATTTCTCGTGCCACTTCCTCTTGCACCTTAACTTCTTTTAGCTGTATGGAATTTTAAAGATGAGTATTAGTCTTTACCCAGAGATACAAGGAGATCAGAATGAAAAAATTAGAATTTATTTTGTTTGTAGAACATTGATTGAATGCCAAGTATGTACAAATACGATAACATACTCCTTGTCCTAGAGGAATTGTCGTTCTAAGGAAGAGTCTTTCCATGACTGCAGGAGACTTTATCATATAGTTAGCTTCTCTAACTGAAATTACCTATTTCACCCTCACGTTCACCTATTTTTTTGCTCACTTTAACTCTTTACCATTCATATCGCTTCCTTTGGGATTCACTCTTGAAACTAGGAAGAATTAATGCTGCTTCTTTCTGTTTCCGTAGTGTCCTGGATCATTTTTACTGATGCACTTTTACTCTGTTATGATTGCCTCATATTTTTTAAACCTATGATCTCTTTGAGGGCTGGGACTGTCTTGTTTGTTCTTGGATTCCCCATACGTAACACAATGCCCAGCATACGAGAGACCATAAACCAACATTTGAACTATGTTAATGAGTGGGTGAATGAATGAGTGAAAAAATATAATGACTAATCTCTTGTGGATAAAGGTACTACATTGGAAATGTTTCAGTATGCTTTAACAAAAGTAGTAGTTGTTTAAAAACAGAGTGAATGACGTGATGGCCAAGTACCACCATGATAGTTCAGCCTCTTAAGAACTAGACCTAATATTGAGTATTATATGTGATAACAAATGAACCAGAGGTAGCTTCTTGGTGCCTTAAAAATTTTTATTTGGTAAATCTATTTGAATGTTGGCTCAAATGTTTTATTATATTTGTATCCCGTTTGTTCTCTAATCTTAAATACTGTTTTTTTCTTTTTGTCAAAAATGCGTAGAAAAGGTATTCATACCAGTTGAATAATTTTTTGTTAAAACTAAGTGGAAAACTTTTAAACTAGAAAGGACATTTATTTATTTATAAAAATTTTATTTATTTATTTATTTGACACAGAGAGCACACAAACGGGGGGGGGGAGCTGGAGGGAGAGGGAGAAGCAGGCTCCCCTTCAAGCAGGGGGCCCAGTGTGGGGCTCAATCCCAGGATCCCCGGGATCATGAGCCGAAGGCAGATGCTTAACCCACTGACACTTGGGCGCCCCTAGAAGGGACTTTTTTTTTTTAAGATTTTATTTATTTATTTGACAGAGACAGCCAGCAAGAGAGGGAACACAAGCAGGGGGAGTGGGAGAGGAAGAAGCAGGTTCTTAGCGGAGGAGCCTGATGTGGGGCTCGATCCCAGATCACTGGGATCACGCCCTGAGCCGAAGGCAGACGCTTAAGGACTGTGCCACCCAGATGCCCCTAGAAGGGACTTTTAAAAATAATCTTTAGGTGAAAGTTTTTACACTAAGAATAAGAAAATTCTGTGATGTTAACTGATTTTTTCCAAACTTGTTTGTGTTTATAGTGGTACAGCCATGTGTTCTGAATCCGTCTAGTATATAACTATGAGCTTGAGATGTGCCTCTGCCAGCTTAGGAGTTACTTTTATTCTTCTAGGTTTCACTTCTAAAGGTTTTTGTTTTGAATTATTGTGAATCATGAAGAAAGCTTTAACATTTTAACAGGATGCTTATAGGCAGCTGAGCCTTCAGGTTAATGTTTCTGTCTCCATTGACCTTTCTGGTTTGACTGTTCTTCATGTCAGCTTTTACTTTTTTTTTTTTTTTTTTTAATAAAACCAAGTGGCTCTCTCTATTCCCAAGAAATGTGCCCAGGCCGGTGAGTCTCAACAGTATGGAAGCTTTTATATTAAGATTATAATAACATTCAAAATAAAACAATATGCTGATTTTTAAAAACTTTAATATATTAATTTATATAAATACATTTTGGTTAGTTTAAAAGTACAAATGTGTAATTAATTGTGTTCTTCCTTTCAAACAGACCATTCAATGTCCCAGCCTATTATGGTACAGAGAAGATCTGGACAGGGTTTTCATGGAAACAGTGAAGTAAATGCAATACTGTCTCCGCGATCAGAAAGTGGAGGCCTTGGTGTGAGCATGGTAGAATATGTACTAAGTTCTTCTCCTGCTGATAAATTGGATTCTCGATTTAGGAAGGGAACTTTTGTAAGTACTTTGAATAAAGAAATATTTAATAATTACTCAGTGGTTATTTGGTTATCTTTACGTCCATTTATTTTTTTTGGCTCTTCCCAGAGCTAAAGGAAGTCTTGGAGCTGTTGGAGCTCTGGTTTTCTTCTCTTGGCCACTTCTTGAAATACATGAAATAGTAGAACCAATGGCAATATAATCTTAGTTAGCCATGTTACAGAAATCAAACCATATTAATTAAGAAACATAATTTGCAAGATTAAAATTGCTTATTCTTGGTAGTGCTTGATGTGAAAGTAACTAAACAAAATCATCTGCATTAAGTAGAATTTTAATCTTGTCTGTGGTGTTACTGCTTTTCAAGCACCGCTATAGTTAAGGTTGCCTTAGCCCTTCTGTTATAAATCACTGTTCTATGCTCAATTTTTTGGCCTTTGATAAATTAGTTGATTACAAAATTAAACTAAAGATAAAATGCTTTTATTGTTTACGTGCACTATAGCGTAGTTTTAGGTCACCTTATGGTGCCTTTTTTTTGTGTTCTACTAAATATTCAGAATCAAACAGATTCTTTTTCCTCAGGGCACTAGAGATGCTGAAACAGATGGACCTGAGAAAGGAGATCAAAAAGGCAAGGCTTCTCCATTTGAGGAGGACCAAAACAGAGATCTTAAACAAGGAGATGATGATGATTCTAAAATAAATGGCAGAGGTTTGCCAAATGGAATGGATGCCGATTGCAAAGATTTTAAGTAAGACTTTAACTTTCTCAAGAAGAAAAGCATATCTCTTTAGGGATGATTACTACTAGTTGATGTGATTGATTTAGACATTTTCCAATTTTGGTTTATTTCCTTTTGTACCTTGTGTTAATCCAGAAGAAGATTTAATTTTTTTCATAAGGAGTGTTAGTTGATTATGAACCATTTTTTAAAAATTCTTCAAAGTAGTCTCTAAAACAGTGCATTCCATTAAAGGAGTAATGTTAGAAGTTGATGTTACCTTTCTGCTAATATGGTAGTCTAAATTTTAACTTTTTCCTCCCTGCTCAAATTTAGTGAATTTTAGGTTTAATCCGGTTTTTCTTGGCAAACTCCTTTTGGGGTTGCTCTTGAGCACCTTTCTGTGGAGTTTCCTCTTCCTTCTATCCCCGTATTGTATCCCCCCTCCCCCCATCTAACTCTTCAATTTGTAAATGAGGAAACATTAGCTTAGGAGCTGTGACCTTTCTTCTTAGTATATGTAAATTGATGGTAATACTTACTATTCCTGAAATTAGGAAGTAGGGAACATACTAGAGACTTCAGAAAGTTAGCTTTAAGCTTAGAATTCTTCATGTTGTAACTTCTTAGTTGTCTCTTTATGACAAATAAGTATTTTCTTCTAGCTTTGGTCTCAGATTTGGCAGTGTACATTTACCTAGATACTAGGGAGTTGTTTCTTCACACTCAATTCCTGTACTTCATACTTCATTAGTCAGATGCTTTGGGGCTTATACCTGAAAATGAGCTGTTTCTTTGAGATCTTGTGAACTATGGAATCTCAGTTAACTGAGTATAACCATATATGTGGGTGGTATGCTTTTACATTTATTGCCTTTAACTATCAAAAGCTTCTTAAAACAGTGCCATTTGTATCTAAGTGCAAAACAGCATCCAAAACCAGTAAACCTCTTTGATAAGAAATAAATTTAATGCTTTTCAATTTGTTTTAGAACCTTATCCTGATTTTACTTTTCTGCAGTTACCTAATCTGAGTTTAACCAAGGGCATGTATTTGAAACTGAGTTGATTATGAACCCTTCAGAGTATGCATTTATAATTGAAGTGTTAATACACCATTAACTATAGCAAGAAAATAGCACCACTTAATAGCGCAATGCCTTTTCTCTATTACGTCCTCTGTTGCTATATTAGACTTCTTTGTATGAAAGGCTATGCTTCTCCATATTAATATGAACTTTTTACATTTATTAGCATTCTAATTTTATTCCATTAAATTTGGGGTATACGTAAAATTGTTTATCAATATTTTAGATATATTATTATACTTGATAGTGTAAAAGTGTTTCAGACTAGTAGCTGTGGCCATATGGTCACTATGCTGACTTATCACTAATATGTACATTAATTGATACAGCATCAGTATATAATCACTGGAGTGTAGAACTAAAGGAAGGGAAGAACTATAGTAGACTTTATTTTAAAGCCTCTTAAAGAAGATGCTTTCAGGTTTTTTTTTTTCTTCCCATATATTCTGAATGAAAAACATTTGAATATTCACATGAAAAGCTAGGTGTGAGTAAAGGGGAAAGGAATTAGAACTTCTACATGTTGCAAGAATAGTGGTGGATTTTTAAATAAAATGTAAGTTCAACTAAATATCTGGAAACCAGTTCTTACAATTAAGTAATTACATTAAGTAATTACTTTGTAAAATGCTCTGTATACGTTAGCAAATTTATCTTGATGTGAGGCTCCTGAACTTGGGGGCAGAGTTACATAAGCGTTAACAACTGGCACTGAAAACCAGGTAAAATAGTTATTGTCATCTACTTAATGTACTTAGTTTGCGTATACATGAACTCCTGTTCCTCAGAACAAACTTATTTCTTGTGAGGGAAAAGATCTTGCATAAAATACTTCTGTAGAAGAAAAAACACTGTAAATGAGGGTAGATTATGTCTAGAAATAAAGTAAAAATAAGGTTTAGACCATGAAGGATGTCGATAAAAAGAGAAGAGTCAATGCTTAATAAATTTTTTGAGAAAATTAAAGAGGCTTGTTAGTAGAGGAAGTTGCTGTTTTATATTAAGTATAGTTTTTATTGATGGGCATACTTAATTCTTGGTAAATATGTTAAAAATTTTTAATCTTTCTAATGATCTAAACTGAAACAATTTTGTGTGATAAAGATGGTTTTTGGAGAGCTGTCATAGAGGCTTTTCACACTTCATTTTTTGTCCTTACTTGAAACAATAAGCACAAGAAGGTTATGTCTTCATCTCATTTAAGAAACTGAGGCCTGGAAGATGTTGCTCAAAATCCTGTTTAAAGACAGAGTCCAGAGTCAGCCTTCGTCTTAGTTCATGTCCTTTTCCATTGTATCCCACGTTTTATACTCAAGTCATGAAGGCCATCCTTTATGGCCAGTTTTGTTTTTTTCTAAGCCATCATTAAACAAGATATCGTGGCAAAATTCTGTGCTGGTGGGCAAGACGAGAGTATGGTAGGTGGGTTTTGGTTTTGAGTCTTCCCATGTTTGTCACTTGATAGTCTGTTTATACTTACCATTCATTTTTGTCTGTGATTTGAGAAAAATTTTGGGTAGTCTAAGCCTAAATTGTGATATTATCCAATTTTCTTATCTGGAAAATTGAGTTACATCTTTATGCTATTCAAATTAGAGAGCATGATCGATAGTAATAGAAAAAAAACAAAACCATGTCAGTTCTTGAGAGGAAGTTAGGGTAGACAGAAAAAAAATGATGAAGTGGAGTGGCTTGTGACCTTGGGTCCCTCATTTACCCTCTGTGTTTTATAACCATTTGTTTTTCATGATTTTCCTACTTTCCCATTCCAGCTGTGACTGACTGACTTTTATAAAGCCTTTCTGTTTTCTTCATATAGTCGTACTCCTGGAAGTCGTCAAGCCTCTCCAACTGAAGTAGTTGAGCGCCTGGGCCCCAGTACTAATCCCCCAGAAGGATTGGGGCCTCTTCCTAATCCTACAGCTAATAAACCACTTGTTGAAGAATTTTCAAATCCTGAAACTCAGAATCTGGATGCCATGGAACAAGTTGGTCTGGATTCCTTACAGTTTGACTATCCTGGTAATCAGGTACCCATGGACTCTTCAGGAGCTACTGTAGGCCTTTTTGACTACAATTCCCAGCAGCAGGTAAAGCATTACCCTCCTTTAATGAAGCTCCTCTTAACTGTGTACTTGTATAGCCTGAAGTGCTGTGAGGCATTCACCTGAATAACAGGAGTATTCTTAAATACTTCGTGTTTTATAAATAAAATGTTCTTATAGTTCAGAAAGTGATTGTTTAAAATACACTATTCACAGCTTTCTAAACAGAAATGAAATGCGTTGAGACTAATACTTGTTCTCTCTGATAGCTCTTTCAGAGGACGAATGCACTAACAGTTCAGCAGTTGACCGCCGCTCAGCAGCAGCAGTACGCATTAGCTGCAGCGCAGCAGCCACATATAGGTGAGTCTTCGTGACTTACCGTTTTGAGGAGACTGTTAGAAAGTCTTGTGTTAGTGCTTATTAGAATGCTTCGTTTTTCTTCTACTGAATGGTGTTATTACGTTTTAGAATTCATTGAGATCAAAGAGTAATTATGTGGCAAGAGTAAAGACAACTAGGGAAGAACTTTCTGATTATTGTATCCTTGATTAAATAAAAATCTATAACTTGATGAAAGGTGTCAGCACATAAGTTTTTTTCTCTGTGTGAAGTTGAGAGAGTCAAACACTTGGAAATTCAAATGTAGTTATTTAAATCAGATTTCCAAGAAGATTCCTTAAAATATTTTCTTCATTAAGTTATTTGGTCTTTGACCTTTAGCCTTTATTGTGAATTATTGTAATTACACATTTATTAACTGGTAAAGCATTGGTACGTGTTGTCCACGTTGGGGTTTTATGTTTGCTTTTTAACTTTTTATTTTGAAATAATTACAGATTCACATGGAGATGCAAGGAGAGTACAGAGAGGTTCCCCACCCAACTTTCCCTATATAGCTTCATCTTACTTAATTATAGTACAGTCCCCAAATCAGGAATATGACATTGGTAAATGTATATGTATAGTGTTACATCATTTTATCACGTGTAGATTTATGTAACCATTCTTGTGCCCTATTTTAGCCGACCTTAATTTATTTCCTAGTTGGAAAAGGTGTGAATATTCTCCACATCATAATCTACAAAGGCAGGGTGGGGAGGGTGATAGTTGATTCTCTTCCCTTACCTTTGTATTGTTCTGTGTCAATCCAAGAAGGTCTCTTAGGTCCCAGATTTTTTTTGGTTTTAATCAAAGGTGACCACACATTTCTAGATGGCTTCTTATAGCAGCATGCATTCTTTGCCCCCAGTTTCCTTTATCCCTATACCTAATCCTTCTTACTGAAATGTAGTGATTCCTGGGGCACCTGGGTGGTTCAGTCAGTTAAGCATCTGACTCTTGATTTCGGCTCAGGTTGTGATCTCAGGGTCATGAGATTGAGCCCCTTGTAGGGCTCCACACTCAGCACTTAGCTTGGGGTTGTCTCTCTCCCTGCTTGTGTGGACGTGTGCTCTTTCTTTCTCTTTCAAATAAGTAAAATTTTAAAAAGAAAACTGTAGCAATTCCTGTCTACTCACAGACTAGTATAACCCTTTTTTATTTCTTAAGGCTTTATGGTACATTTTAATATGAACAGGCTAACATACCTGTTGCTCTTCCTTTTTGAAGTTTTAAATTTTCTCTTCGTAATTGCTTTTTTATATGAACTTTAGAATTTGCATATTTACTTCCAGAAGATTGGGTTTAAATTTTAAATTAACTTTGGGAAAATCTACATCTTTATGACATTAAGTATTTTAACGCGGATGTGGTGTATCTTTACTTTTGTTCAAGTCTGCTTTTGTGTTATCCTTGCTTTAAAGTTTTTATCATGTAAGTTTGCATATTTCTTGATAAGTTTGTTCTTAGTTATCTTTTGCTGTCATTGTAAATGGTCTCCTGTCTTTTATTAAATCTTTAAATGGGTATCTATGAAAGCTCTTTGTTAGAAAATACTAATTCTGTGAGTATATTTTCTAATTGAATCTTTCTTGTGTTCATGGAATAAAAAATGTGTATAATCTCTTAACGAGCTCTTTCAATCTGCTAATCTTTTATTTAGGATGTCTGCATCAATAATGTGTACATGAAATTAGTCTTTAAGTTTGTGTGTTTTCTTGCATTTTTGTTAGATTTTAGAATATGATCACTTCATAAAAAGAATTTAGAACTATCCCCCCTTTAATACCTTAGAGTATTTGAAGTAACATTTGACTTCTGTCATCTTTTAAAACTTGGCTGAAGTTTTTTGTGAAGCTATCTGAGAACCCACTCACATAAATTTGAAAACCTGAGTAGAAATGGAAATCTATCTTTCTTTCTTATTTTATTTTATGACAGACAGCGAGAGAGGGAACACAAGCAGGGGCAGAGGGAGAAGCAGGCTTCCCATTGAGCAGGGAGCCTGATGCGGGGCTCGATCCCAGGCCCCTGGGATCATGACCTGAGCCGAAGGCAGACGCTGAACAACTGAGAAATGGAAATATTTCTAAGCATAATTTACCAAAATTACCTCCACCTTTTAATCTTTCTTCCATAGTTCATTGTTGACCATCAGTCTTATTATCCAAGTTTGTCTAGTCATCTTTTGGCTGGCTGAAAGCCCATTTTAGAACAGCATTGTGCAGTAGAAATATAATATGTGCCACATAGAATTTTAAGTGCTTTTGTAGCCACATTTTTGAAAAGTAAAAAGAAATAGGTGAAATTAATTTTAATATAGTATTTAACCCATTATATCTAAAAATGTCATTGTAAATGTGACCAATATAAAACAACGAGAAATTTAAATTCTTCATATGAAGCTTTTCAAATCAGGTATGCATTTTTCCACTTTGAGCAGATCTCAATAGACTAGTCACATTTCAAATGCTCAGTAGCTATATGTGGTTGTAACTATCGTAATAGTGTGGCTCTAGAAGATTCTTCTAGAATGGGGATTGACAAACTTTTTTTATAAAGGCCTGGATAGTAAATATTGTAATTTTTGCAGGCCGTATGATTTCAGTCACAACCACTCAACTCTGCTGTTATAGCACAAAAGCAACCTTAAATGACGTGTTGGCCATATTCCTATAAAATTTTACCGTGGACGGTGCAATTTGAATTTCATGTAATTTTCATGTGTTGGAAAATTATTATTTTCAACTATTAAAAAATGTTAAAATTGTTCTTAGTTTATATAAAAATAGGTAGCAACCTGGACTTGGCTCATGGACTGGGCCAGAAAGAGACAATAGATATAGTATATCTTTTTTTTTTTTTTAAATAGACATCTTGGGCACCTGGGTGGCTCAGATGGTGGGGCATCTGCCTTCAGCTCAGTCATAATCTCCAGGTCCTGGGATTGAGCCCCACATCAGGGTTCCTGCTCAGCAGGGACTCTGCTTCTCCCTCTGCCACTCCCCCTGCTATTGCTCTCTCTCTCTCAAATGAATAAATAAAATCTTAAAAAAAAATAAAAATTAAAAAAAAAAAGACATCTACATTGAAAAGGGAGAGAAAGAGAAAAGAAAAAGGAGGGTTGTTTAGATGGTTGGGAAATTTTTGTAGTATAGGAAACTGAGACATAATCCATAAGAGTAAATCAGAAATAAACCGTATAGCCTGCAGAGGGCTGTGAGAAGGGCAAACAAATAGAGGACCTACAGGCTACCAGGATTGGAGTTTGAGTCACGCTAACCATGTGTGATAAGAGCACCCATGTTACAGATAAAAGTAAGACTCGGTTTGGAGACTTACGGTTATGATGTGTAGTTGGCAATATTGAGCCACCTGATGGACAGGTGAGTATGAGAGAATCTGTCAGAGTATCACAAACAAAATTCAAGGTGCAAACAAGAAAGATCAGCTGGAAAGCAGTCAGTCGCGTAACAAACAGTAGAATTTACACCCAAGATGTAGAAATAAGAGAACCTTAAAGTTTTGGAAAGAAATTTAAAAGTTGATTCACAATCTTAGGAGATAAAGAACTTAAGCCATCAAAGATCAGTGGTCTTGAAACAACAAGATGTTGTGAAAATCGACCATTTCAGAAACTTGTAAGTAAAAAGACCTAGGTGGGCTTCATTATTGAGTAACTGTCACCTAGCATGAAACGAACTGGAGAATAAAACTTAGGAAATCTCCAAGAACATTAAACCCATAGTAATCAGTATTTGGCAGAGACAAGAGGAATTAGAAGCTAAGAAGTGGAGTAGATAGTAACTAAAGATGTGCAAGGCACAGAAGACTAATAACTTTTCCTGAAGCCTCGAGTAAATGTGGACACATACTTTTGGAGAAAACTCAACATTATAAAGGTGTCACTTCACCTAAATTAATTTGTGGATTTAATGTATTCTTGGTTGGAATCCAAGTAGGATTGTTTTGGAACTTGAAGGTTTGTTTTTGATGTTTGTCTTAGAAAAGTAAAACGAGAAAATTAATGGAAAACTAAAGTGGAAAGAGGGGGCCTACTCAACCATATTTCAGAAGTTACTATTTTCAGTGATTAAAACAGTGTGGTCCTGGCCTAGGTGTATACAAGTAGATAGTAGACAAGAACACTTTGCATTAGACATATGTACACGTATGTGTGTTTAGTGTGCAATGGTGACTTTAATTTACTTGACATCTCAAATTAATGATAAAATAATGTATGTGGAAAATAGCTTGGATATAATTGGGTCTTCTTCCTGATAGATGAAAAATTTAAATGAGAGGGGACCCTGGGTGGCTCAGTAGGTTAAGAGTCTGCTTTCGGCTCAGGTCATGATCTCAGGGTCCTGGGATTGAGCCCCACTTTGGGCTCCCTGCTCAGCTGGGAGTCTGCTTGTCCCTCTCCCTCTACCCTCCCTGCCCTGCTCGTGCTCTCGCACACTCTCTCAAATAAAATCTTTATAAAAAAATTTTTCTTTGTTTTTGGGGCGCCTGGGTGGCACAGTCGTTAAGTTTCTGCCTTTGGCTCAGGGTGTGATCCCAGCATTCTGGGATCGAGCCCCACATCAGGCTCCTCCGCTAGGAGCCTGCTTCTTCCTCTCCCACTCCTCCTGCTTGTGTTCCCTCTCTCACTGGCTGTCTCTGTCAAATAAATAAAATCTTTAAACAATTTTTTTTTTGTTTTAATCTCTGGTTCTTTGTCTATCAAAGAGACATAACTTTATCTTTCTCATTTAAATTTTTTTAAAACATTTTATTTGAGAGAGAGTGAGAGCAAGCTTGCCTCTGAGCAGAGAGTATGATGCAGGGCTTGATCCCTGGACCCCGAGATCATGACCTGAACTGAAGGTGCAGATGTTCAACTACCTGAGCCACCCAGGAACCCCCAAAACCAAACAAACAAAATTTTTAAAAGATTTTATTAATTTATTTGACACGCAGAGCCAGAAAGTACAAGTGGGAGGAACGGCAGAGGGAGCAGGAGAAGCAGGCTCCCTGCTGAGCAGGGAGCCTGATGTGGGCCTCTATCCCAGGACCCCAAAATAATGACGTGAGCCGAAAGCAGACACTTAACTGACTGAGCCACCCAGGTGCCCCAAACAAAAAAAAATTCTTAATGCTTTATTTTACTTCTCAGATTGACAACTGTTTAAAAAGGTGGGTGATGTCCAATTTTGGTAGGAGTCTGAGTGGCATTCTCATTCTCTGATGAGAATGTAAATTGGTACAACTTTCCTGGAGAATAATATGGAAATGCTGACCAAGAATTGATAAATATTTTCCCATTTATGTGAATGTTTATAAAGATACGATGATAACGCAGAAACCCTGTGTAAAGAATAATAAGAGCTCTGTTATTTATAACAAAAAATCGTGAGTATATAGCAGTAATAGACTGATAAAATCACATTCCTCCTATATATTAGAAAGAATGACCTGATAGATTATCTGTTGTCATAGAAAGGGACCTATGGTTAACTGCCAAGTGAAAAAAGCATATTAAAGTATCATTATAGCCTATAGTATAAAATGTGTGACTGTGTATGTGTGTGATCATTTAAAAATGTATATTTATACCTGTGTGCATGTATAAACACACAGATAACAAACATATTTGTATGTATACATGTATGTGCAAACATTCAAATATGTATATATTTATGTAAATACACAAGCTTATTGTTTGATTTGTAGTATGTCGTAAATATTTCTTAAATGAATTGTGAGTTTAAAACACACGAGAAACATTTTTTTCAACAGAAGTTTTAATATGTATCCATTAGGTCAGACTAATTCTTGTTTTTCAAATATCTGAAAGTTCGTTTCGTATCTGCTTTATAACATAAATGTGGAGAAAAGCTATGTTAAAATTATTTCTAAAATGGGAAAATTTAGAAGGATATAAACCAATGGTCAGTAAAGGGTACATGAGAACTTTGGCTTCACATTTTATATGCTCCAGTAGTACTTGAGATTTTAAAAGGGATCTTTTTAAATCATAAAATATGAAATATAAAAAGATTATATCTTGGCTTTGAGATTTTGTAGTGATACGAGTGGACATGAATACCACTACAACCATTGTTTTCTACTGTGATAAAAATAATTTATGGTAGAGGAACCAGAAGGAAATCTTGAAACCTTTGCCCTTGGGTGTAGTTAAGGATGCAACTCTGAGCAAATGATTTTTTAAATAGTGCAGGGATTTTATTGAACTTTCTAATTCTTCTATTAAAAGCAGATTTTTCAAATTCCTTTTTTTGTGCCTGTGCATGAAATAAGTGTTATGGGTTATGGCCACTGTTTTTAGAAATTAAATAGATTTATAGAAATTAATAAATTAAGTAGAAAACACGTTATGTTGGAACTTCATAAGGATAATTTTTTTGAGATTTTCATGGCATGTGTATGTATATATGTATATACATATATGTATATATGACACTAAGTCAACATGAAATACATTTCATATTGTAGGTCGTGGTCAAAACATTTAAAAACTGCTATAGTGTTGGGGTGCCTGGGTGGCGCAGTTGTTAAGCGTCTGCCTTCGGCTCATGGTGTGATCCCAGCGTTCTGGGATCGAGCCCCACATCAGGCTTCTCCACTAGGAGCCTGCTTCTTCCTCTCCCACTCCCCCTGCTTGTGTTCCCTCTCTCGCTGGCTGTCTCTCTGTGTCAAATAAATAAATAAAATCTTTAAAAAAAACCAAAAAACTGCTATAGTGTGGAATGAAGTTTCTGTATCTTGATTTTAAGGTCTAGATTTTAAGATAAGTGCTCCTTTTGAATAATTTTTTAAAGTTATGTCCACTTTATATTCCTATTCCCCCTTCTTAATCATCTTTCTTATTTATTTTTAAAGATTTTATTTTTAAGTAATCTTCACACCCAATGTGAGGCTCAAACTCACAACCCCAAGTCAGGAGTCATATGCTCTATTGACTGAGTCAGCCAGGCACCCCATTAATCATCTTTTAAATTGAACCTTTTTGAGCTCTTTTAACTTTAAACACACCCCTTTTATTATTTCCTCGCCTTCAGCTTGTCTCCGTTATTTTCCAGAGAGACAAATCTGGCAGTTAGTACCTTATGGTGAATGTTATACACAGTGATTCCTCGATACCCGCAGTCATCTTGTCTCTCTAATAAGTACTGCAAATGAATATTTTAAAATCTTTCGTAGGCTTTACTAAAATCACATTGGCATACTTCAAATGCAGAAGTGGCCTTAAAGTCACCATACTGCTTAAAGCCCTTTACTTTTTCTTCTGTTATTTTCGGGGTAAAGTCCAAACTATTTAATATAACCCAGGAAGTATGTCTTCCTTCTAATTATAACTCGTTTTGTCTTGGCTTGCCCTGTAGCCCCACTTCATCCTACCCACTCCTTCTAAAGCTTAAATACCCCTTCTCTCTCTGTCCATAGCACTTACTATACTATATTCTAATTGCCAGTTTGCTTGTTTGTTTTTTTCATTAAATGGATTGATTTGTGAGGGCAGATCGTATCTGTCTTCCTCACTGTTGAATCCCTAGCTCGTAATATAGCTTAATAAAGATTGAATGAAAAACTGTTGAATAGTAGTAGTTCTAGCTCTCAACATTTATTGTGTGCCTGTTGTGCTAGTTCTGTATAGTCATTTCATATTCAGTATCTCATTTAATTCTCACAAAAATCTTCAGACGTGATATACCTATTTCATAAACAAAGATTCTTAGAGTCAGGTTGTGTTTACATGCCCGAGGTCACTCAGTCAGAATTTGAACCATTATACACACTCTCCTCCCCCACTCCAAATTCAGTGTAGAAATGATTTTACCTAATGAAGAAAATCATACTTTACATTTTCACTCATTATTTCTCCCTTTTTAAATACAGCTGGTGTATTCTCAGCAGGCCTTGCTCCAGCTGCATTTGTGCCAAATCCGTATATTATTAGTGCTGCTCCTCCAGGGACTGATCCATACACTGCAGCAGGATTGGCTGCAGCAGCAACATTAGCAGGTAACTTACTGTTCATCCTGTCGCTTATTATAGATTTACTTTTAATTCTGGTATAAGCTTTACTTTTGTCTGTTTGGGCAATTTGAAGTTCCTAGGAAAATGAAACATTTATCTAAAATGAACTGAAGTTTCCAGAGAGTGAGTTTACTATTTTTCCTATTGTAATGCCAGGAAAAGCCTAAGCCTGGTAATAACTCTTTTCCTCATGTACATAGTTGATTTACATTTCAATTTTGTAGTTTCAAAAATTTTACATTGTCAACCACAGATCTTCCTTTTTGTAACCAGTTCTACTACCTGCAGAGACAATGCAAAGTGAAGTCACTTCTCATAGTAAAACTGGGGGTGGGTGCTATGTCAGGGAGAGTATGAGGTAAGGAGCTTCAGCAATCTTGAGAGAATGAGTATCTAGAAAGTAGTTTTAGCAGTATTAAAATGTGCAAGCTGACTAAGGGCAAAATGGAGGGATGGAGTTGGAAAGAACTCCTGTCAAAACATGAAACTACCACTCAAAATCTGAAATGAAAGCCAAAACTATACAATGTTATGTGTTAGTGGTACTGCATATTTACTGGTTATTTAAGTGAGGAAAATTGTGTGCTGGTCAGGCACCACCCCATTGAGCAAAGCCATTTGTTGATCTTCTGTAGGGTTAGGAGGAGGTTATTTTAGGCTGAGTTGGGTCTGGACATGAATGAGTCTTAGGTATGGGCTATTTGTTGGTCACAGAGGCAGAAACAGGGTAATACCAGCTACAGATGTATGTTCACTGGAGTGAGCCTGCCAGTTGACTTTCATAACTCTCGACTACCACGATTTTTTTTACTTTGTTCACTGATACGAATTGTCACTGATGAATAAGACAATTTTAAACACCACTTCTCATAGTTATTATCATGACCATAGAACAGTTAGTCTTTTCCTAAGAGTTTGGGACTTTTTTTTATACTCAAGAGTTTGTTTTAAGCAGTGAAAGAAATAAATGTTAATTCAAATTCTTGTTTGATAGCTTGTTTAGCAGACTGAAACTAACCTGTCATATTCAGTAGTTTTTGGTATAGATCTGCGTGTGATTCCATAAAGAAGGGATGAACTGTCTTGATGCCATTTAACTGGATGTTAGTATGTAAAGTTCTGGTGTATCATACAGACAACCTATGGAATCGAAAGAAGCCCCTTTAAGAAATTGTTAGTTTTGAGAGTAAATACTCTAGGCATTCTGGACTTAGGCTTTGTAAGACCAGTGCTACCCAGTAGAAATATAATGTGAGCCAGATAATGTAATTTAAATTTTTCTAGTAGCTACATTATAAAATAAATAAAAAACATAAAATTAATTTCAGTGTTTGATTTAGCCAGAATACCTAAAATATCATTTTAATGTAATTTTAAATTACTAATAAATCTTTTGCATCCCCTCCCCCCCAAGCAACGTCTTCAGAATCTCGTGTATATCATAGTTCAGGCTATCCAAGTTTTTAAGTCTTCAGTAGTCACAAGTGGCTTCTGGCTACTGTTTGGACAGAGACGTTCTAGTTCTAGATAGATGTCTGACTCTTGTTTTGATAATGTATTCTTCATTCATAAATCCTGTTAATAGTTCTCATTGTAGATTGTGTTTATCTTCAGAAATAAATTTTACCTTTAAATTTTTAATGCTGCTTACTTTAGTTGATTCAGTCAATTGTACTGGGCTTTATTTTCCTCCAAAACAAAGTAAAACCAAGAGTTTAACATTATAAAATACTAAATAGCTATACTAAAATCATAGCAGTGGAGTTTTAGGCCGTCTTTGTTATATCAGTCAGTAATCATGACGTCTTACCAGCTTAGTGGTGGGGCTTTATTGTACATGCTATTTCCTCTCCTGGAAGCAGTTGTTTTCTTAAATAAAGTAGAATAGCGCAATAACAATTCATTCTATTTTTCCTACTTCGCTTTTTCGCATGTCTGTGTTCTCTGTGCCTTGTATTACCTGGTCCTTTCTTGTCTTGACTCACTAGTCCCATTTTCCTAACCACATAAACACTGAAGTTTCATTTGTTTTCATGTGATTTTCAGTTGTTTTGCGAGAATTGTGACTAATTCTGTTTCAAATGTGAATATGTTTTAATAAAAACTTAATTTTAAATTCAGGATTTACAATTCAAATAACGATTATAGCAAGTTGGGTACCAGGTGTTCTCTCGTTTTAAGTTATAGGTTGCAAATAAAAAGATAAAAATATTTTTGTTGTAATTCTTTTCAATAGTCAGAAAATGACCTTTTTAAAGAGAATTTGAATTGAACATCGTAAATCTTACAATTAATGTTCCCTAAAAATATTATGTTTGCCAGTATCAAACCCATAAACTGGCATTCAGGAAATGTTGCATAGATGTCTAAGTGTTCTGTTAATTCATTGGTCCTCTTGACTTTAGTTTTTCCATCTCCATTAAGGATGCTGCTGTCACTCCCGAAGACTTTCTGTTTTAATAATCATATCTGAATGAGACTGTCCCCCGAATAGAATTAAAAAAAAAATAGTATGTATCAGGTGATAAGTGGGTAGAGGATTATAAGGACATCTGCTCTAAGTCTTACAAACTGTTCCTTTTTATGATCTAATGGTAACTGACTTCATTTATCTATGAAATGTAAGTAACTTTTTTTTTGGGGGGGTGGGGTGGGGTGTGGGGTTTAGGTCCAGCAGTGGTTCCACCTCAGTATTATGGTGTTCCGTGGGGGGTGTATCCAGCCAATTTATTTCAGCAACAAGCTGCAGCTGCGGCAAACAACACAGCAAATCAGCAAGCAGCATCACAAGCTCAGCCTGGACAGCAACAGGTATAGGCCTGCCTTCATTAAATTAATACCCGGAGAGTCTTTGAGATTCCATGAGTTCCTTGTTTTCAAGATCTGTGACTTTTCATCTTCTTCAGTATGTAATACAATACCTAGTATATAATTGGTGTACAAGTACTGATCACATGTTTTTGTTTTTCGAATTACATGAATTTAAAGATTTGGGTGTATTCCATTTCTATGTTTCTGGTATTGAAATCTCTAGCAGTTTTTAATTTTCTTTTCAGTACCTATTCAAGTTTGCTAATTTTCCTGTCAAAGTAATTATCACTTCATTTTCTTCTGGGTATTTAAATTACCTTTTTAAATATTAGTATATATCTGACCAGAAAAAGTTTACTGGGTACTTTATATTTTTAAGCAAGATGAAAATAATTTCACTAAACATTAGATTTAACTTCTTTTTTTTTTTTTTTAAGATTTTATTTATTTATTCGACAGAGATAAGAGACAGCCAGCGAGAGAGGGAACACAAGCAGGGGGAGTGGGAGAGGAAGAAGCAGACTCATAGCAGAAGAGCCTGATGTGGGGCTCGATCCCATAACGCCGGGATCACGCCCTGAGCCGAAGGCAAACGCTTAACCGCTGTGCCACCCAGGCGCCCCTAGATTTAACTTCTTAAAATAGAAAATGTTTATTACAAACATCCCCCCCCTGCATTCCTGGAACTATTTTAATAAATGTGAAAACACCATCGATGATTTCAGAATTCTGGTTGTCAAATTCTTCGTATTTATACCAAAGAAGCAACTGAATGCCAAGTATATTGTTACTTGACAGCTAAATTTTGTTCTAAATTTCCTTTATATACTTGAATACTATATTGATGTTCTGTTGAAGCTGTCCTTTAGCTCAGTCCTTATAGATTATACCACAGCATGATTTAATACATTATTTATCTTCTTTGGGCAAACATGAAAATACCATACTACCTGAACAATACACACACCTACATGTGAGGCTTGCTTACACAGGTGATGTTAACAATGAATCGCCCTTGTCCTGAATTGTTTCTCTCTCTTTGTGAAATTAATGTGATTTAAGATTTTGCCATTCCCCTCTCCAAATAAATTTCTCTTATTTTAATACATTGGTAAGTTAAAGGACACAAATAACTAGAAATAATTTTTCCCAAAGGCCTTCTAAAATCTCCGTGTTACTTAATAGATTGTTCTAGTTGCCAAGAGCCAGTAGTTGTGTTTTTGATTTCAAGTATTTTTATTTTTTCATGTTAAATCAGCATTTCATTGCACATAAATATGTTTAGAGAATATCCAGAGACCGTTTATCATACATACAGAGTTGCCTGGGATAAATTTATTTATGTGTTGTTTTATTATTTCATTTTTAAGGAAATCATTTGTCCTTTGTAGGTTCTCCGAGCTGGAGCAGGTCAGCGCCCTCTTACTCCCAATCAGGGCCAACAAGGGCAGCAGGCAGAATCACTCGCAGCAGCAAATCCAACTTTGGCTTTTGGTCAGGGTCTTGCTACCGGCATGCCAGGTATATAGTTAGTTAATTGTAGAAATTTGCATAGGTTTGAAATGTTAAACGTAGATACTCACATTGAAAAGTGAAAAAATGAAGAAACATTTTTAGAGTCTTGCGTACCTTGCAGTAAGTTGTTTAGAACTCAGATGCCAATAGTTGAAATCGGTACTATATGTGAGACTTAACAGGGATGGCGTACATGTACTAGACCTCTCAGTGCCTCCATTTTTTTCTTCTGTGTATGGCATTTTCCCAACTTAACATAGCCCAGAATTCTTGAAGCAGTGCTTCAAGAAATAGAATCAGTTAGTGTTTGCATTGTAGATGCCATCTGCCATTGCTGCCAAAGATCATTTCGTTAATATTGAGAAATTTGCAGCTAAAATTTTCACTTTGAATATTGTTCCATTATGTTCTGCTCATTTATAGTATTTTAAACTATTGTTATTTATAACCTGATAATGTCTTTGAAAATATGCCTATGAAAGCCTAATACAAAGAAAATTATAAAAATTTCTTCCCATTACCACACTACAACTTTCAGAAAGGGCCATCAGAATACATTTTTTTGTGAAGTAGATTTTTATGAAACAAGATACAAAATTACTACTTACAATAATGGAAGGAAGGTATTTTCTTAACAAAAGCAGCACTTTTATGTTTTTAAAGTGAAATTTAAAGCTGCATTTGAATATCAGTAGGTAATGGGTCACTTCTTATTCCTTTATTCTCTCCACTCCTAAAGACTCACTTTCTCTTCTAAGTATGCTATTTTTTCACTTTTAGTATATGAGTAGTTATGTAGATTATTTATTAATGAAATGTGAGTTCCAGGTTCCATTTAATTGTAATGTAGTTACATTTTATACTCATATCACTTAAGAAATATGTTTAATGTATTGGAAAATACATGTAGTTGAGGGTTTCTTTTATGTGTTGTGTGTTGCTGAATACTTCTGTATGTTATTTTAAGGATTTATCAATCGATTGCGTTCATTCTATTTTCTCTGAGATTCTAAGGTCTGATTTTATCATCTTATCTTAGCCCTCTGGATAAAGAAAAGATGTTAATACTGCAGTCCCTGAAGTACAAATAATAGAATGGAAGCGCTCTTGTTACTTTCTTTTTTTCTTTTCTTTCTTTTCTTTTCTTTTCTTTTTTCTTTTCCTTTCTTTTCTTTTCTTTTCTTTTCTTTTCTTTTCTTTTCTTTTTCCTTTCCTTTCTCTTTTCTTTTCTTTTCTTTTTTCTTTTTTTTCTTTCTTTCTTTCTTTTCCCCCAGCCATGTACTTCCTTCAGGGAAGCTGCTTTCCTGGAGCCATTGTGGATTAGAGACCTTTGAGAATACACTGTGAAGCTGAAATTGTAGATGTGGAGAGACATGGAAACAAGACAAAGGGAACTGAGCAGGAATTTATGGAAGACACTGCTAGACTGCCCTGGGATCCTCTTTCTATCCCTCACTTCTTTTAAGCCCTGCTTCCATGATTCCTTTTCAGTAATCTAAATAACTCTAATAATCTCAAAGTGTGACCTCCTTTCCTCCATTCTTATTTTTCTCAGTTCTTTGTTGTATTTCATCATGTTGACGATGTCCAACTCTACAATTCCTCTCTACCATTACACTACCCTCTGTGATATTTTATTCTCTTGACTTTCCTTTCTCATGCTTCAATTTTATCAGTCTCCCTTTCCTCTCTATATATCCTTAAAAACGGAAGCTAGTCTGGCTTAGTGACTAGATACTTTGGAGTCAGGTCTGCCAAATTGCTGTATCACTTAGTTATGTGACCTTGGCCAAGTTATTTTCCTCTTTGAACTTCAGTTCCAATATTAGGACAATAGATACTTTACTTTTTTGTGGGGGAAAGTCTGTCTACTTTTACCTTTTCAGCCATCATCCCTATACCGGTAAACTAATCGAGTTTATATCTGCATCTTGGATTCTTTGCTGAACGCTTAACACATTTCTGCTTTTGTATAGGACATTACTGTGTGTATGTTCCAGCCACTCCTCAAACTGACAATATCAAAAAATGAACACCTCTCTCCCGGATTTACTTACCTTACTGTTTACTCTGTTTCGCTCTTGGTATTAATTCCATTATCCTCTTTTTTCCCCCAGTACCCAAAATCGTTTTATTTTTAACATTTACTAAGTTTAAGTTGTACTAATTTCTGATACCTAAAAATGTGTATCCACTTAACTAGATATCCACACATATAAATACATACAAGCATAATTCGTATCCGTAGTAATACTTGGAGTTTTAGCTATAAAGTTGATTTCAGTTCAGGTCAAATAGTTTATCTTTTACAATAAACCTAATCTGTTCATGAGAATCTTCGTTCCATCTGAGGTAAGGAATATAATCCTGGGTAGAACTGGGATATGGTACTGGCATGGTCAGAACTGCTCCTAGCCCATACAGGGTACCTTGGTACAACTTAGAAAAGGAGCCACATCATCTGAGTAGACACAGCCATACACCCATAAACTCAGCTTGGTGAATGGAGCCTGACAGGTCTTCAGCTCTCACTGGTTATCTCAGCCAGGGTCCCTTGTACAGGGCATGACCTACATGTAGCTGGCCATCCTAGAGGGGGCTGCTCGGTGGTGGCACAAGCAGAAAGGAGTGATCAGGCCACCGTTGTACAGCCTTACTCCTTGCTCAAAAAGACTGATTTAAGTTGTCTGGCTAAGTTTGGTCAGATAGGGGATCTCTTCTTCAAACCACTGATGTTGATTTAGCTCAAGAGAGAGGTCTCCTTGATGGAAGATCATTTTCACGCTCAAGTGTGCACATTGCTGTGCCACATGCAAGTGGACTTTCAAGGTTTAATCTTAAGAAAATAATCCAGTGTCAGTTCTTGATTCCTAAAAATTATGCTGTCCAGCTGGCTATAGGTGAGCTGTGCAATTTCACTCTTAAGTGTTTTTAGTCTTGAAGTACAAACTATACGGAAGGCGTGTTCCAAAACTATTAAGATGAGTTCATCACTTGGAGTGGGAACTCAAACCACTGGTCTCGGAGCCTCAGCTTCGCCACCTTTACCCAGGAGTAGGGTGGAGGGGAGTAGAGAGGAGCCAGCAAGCTATCTCTGCTTTGCGCCCTGACCCCAGGCCTGAGGGCCAGAGGACCAGGGCCACGGATACCCCCATCCACATGCCTCAGTGAGGCAGTTGTGCTTGGTCCCACGCCCTCCAGGCTGTCCACTATCCTCTTAAACTAGAAACTTTTGGTTTCAGCCTCAGTATCATCTTCAGCTCTTAATTTTCTTCTGTGATCCACATTCAGTAACTTGTCCGTTCTTAATCAATTCTGTCTCCTATTCATTTCTTCTCATCTCTGCTATTCTTGTTCAGCCTCTTCCTTATCCTCCCACTAACTCTGTCTGCATCCAGTCTTTTCTGCTCATCTTTTTATTCTTTCGTTTACCTTTCAAAAATACTGGTTAGTTTATGCCATTCTGGTTCTTAATATTTTTTGTGATCCAGTCCCAAACTATCTAATTGGTAGTGTCCTCCTACAGTCCAATGCTCTAACACACTAGATCATACACTGCCCCCCAAAATACTTGTGCTTTTATGCCTCTAGTCCTAGCTAATGGCTTTTCACTTAGAATACCCTTTTATACATTTTAAGCAAAATTGAGATATATAGAGTTTAACAGTTTCCTTTTTTTAACCTAGCTTTGTAAACATTTTGTAATTAGCTTTGCTTGTCATCCTCTAATATCCTTTCCATGATGCCTTCCCGATCTTTCTTTCCCGGTGCTTTTTCATCAATAATTACTCTTCTTTCTCCCTTCCTGTGGCACATAACTTGCACCCTTCTTTAGTAGTGCTATCTGCCTTAGATTTCATTTAGCTGTTTGTGATTTATTTTCTCAATTCTGCACGCACTTTACCATGTTTAGAGGTAGAAAAATGTCTTAAAGTGGAACAGCTTTTTCTATTTCTCCCTGAAGGGCAGTTAGTAGATGAGTGTCATGTCTTATAACAAAGTGGCATCTTAGAATTAAGGAAATAGTACATTACCTCCTTTACTAGATTGTACAATTCTTGAGTGGGGGTGTCTTTTTTTTCTTTTTTAAGCCCCTGTCTTTTTTAGACTCTCAGTAGAAAGGTAAGTGGAAATTAGAAGCTTTTGAACTGAATGATCATGAAAATGCTACAAATTTAAGCTCATGAACTACACCCAAAACAACATAGAAAGAGAATATAAGAGGCTCAGATGCATACATTAGAAAGTAAGTTTCCACTTAGGAACTATAAAAGGAAGAGATAAACCCAAAGAATTGTGGAAGGAAACTGAATAATAAAGATGGGAGCTGATGTGAATGAAATAGATGTCAAACATAAAATAAAAAAGAGTCAGTTTATCCCAAAAGTTATTTTCTTTGAAAAGACTTAATAAAATTGATAAATCTCTGAGAGACTTAGCAAAAAAATATTTAAAACAGGCATAAATAGCCAATATCAGAAAAATTAAATAATCATTGGAAGCTATTAGGAACAATCTCATATTAACAATTTGGAAAATATAGACAAAATAGACAAATAGCTAGAAAAATGTAACTTACCAAACAGACTTGAGGATAGGATATAGAAAATCTGAAGTCCATTACCTTTAAGGAAATGAGGAATCAAAAATTTTCCCCCACAAAAACTTCAGGCCAACATAAAATGCCAGGTATTTGAGGAAGAAATAATTTCAATTTTTAAAATTCCAGAGAATGGAAAAAAGAGGGTATACTTCCCACGTCATTTTATGGGACTAGAATAATCTAAATACTAAAACCTGTCGCATTTAGTGCAATCCCTCAAAATATCACTAGCATTCTCCACAAAGCTAGAACAAACAATTTTAAAATTTGTATGGAACCACAAAAAACCCCCAAATAGCCAAAGCAATCTTGAAAAAGAAAAGCATGGCTGGAGGCATCACAATTCTGTACCTCAAGCTATAGTACCGAGCTGCTGTCATCAAAACAGTATGGTACTGGCACAAAAATAGATTCATATCTAATTAGAACAAAGTAGAGAACCCCGAAGTGGACCCACAACTATATAGTTAGCTCATTTTCAACAAAGCAAGAAAGAATATCCAGTGGAAAAAAGACAGTCTTTTCAACAAATGGTGTTGGGAAAATTGGACATGCAGAACAACATGCAGAAGGGTGAAACTGGACCATTTTCTTACACCATACACAAAAGTAGATTCAAAATGGATGAAAGACCTAAATGTCAGACAAGAAACCATCAAAATCTTCTAGGAAAACACAACAGCAACCTCTTTGACATCAACCATAGCATCATCTTTGGAGACAAATCTCCTGAGGTAAGGGGAAACAAAAGCAAAAATGAACTACTGGGACTTCATCAAGATAAAAACTGCTCAGCACAGGAAGCAACAAAACCAAAAGGCAGCCTTCAGAATGGGAGAAGATAATATGCAGATGACATCTGATAAGGGGTTGGTATCTAAAATCTATAAAGAACTAATCAAACACAACACCCAAAAAGCAAGTGATCCAGTTAAGAAATGGGCAGAAGACATGAATAGACATTTTTCCAAAGAATACATGCAGATGATTGTAACAGACATGGAAAGCTACTCAACATCACTTGGTATCGGGCATACAAGTCAAAACTACAACGAGATACCACCTCACACCTGTCAGAGTGGCTGAACTTAACATTACAGGAAACAGCAGATGTTGGCGAGGATGCTGAGCGAGGGGAACTCTGTTACACCGCTGGTAGGAATGCAAACTTGTGCAGCCACTGTGGAAAACAGTATGGAGGTTCCTTAGAAGGTTAAAAGTAGAACTACCCTGTGATCCAGCAATTGTACCAACTACTTATTTGCCCAGAGGATACAACAGTACTGATTCGAAGGGGTACATGAACCCCAGTGTTTATAGCAGTATTATCAACAATAGCCAAACTATGGAAAGAGCCCAAATGTCCATTGACTGGTGAATGGAGAAGGTGTGTGTGTACATACACATAGACACACACACACACACGATGGACTATTACTCAACCATTAGAAAGAATGAAATCTTGCTATTTGCAATGACATGGATGGAGCTAGATTGTATTATACTAATTGAAATAAGTCAGCTGCAGAAAGACAAATACCGTATGATTCACTCATGTGGAGTTTAAGTATCAAAACAGATGAATGTAGGGCAAAGGTGGGAAAAATAAAAAGGGGAGGCAAACCATAAGAGAGACTCCTACTGATAAAGAACAAACAGAGGGTGGGTGGAGGGATGGGTATTATAGGAGGGCGCTTGTGATGAACACTGGGTGTTGTATATAAGTGATGAATCACTGAATTCTACTCCTGAAACCAGTATTACACTATATGTTAACTAACTAGAATTTAAATAAAAACTTGAAACATTAAAAAAAAGAAACTTCAATATTAAGAAATAGAAACAAAAACATCTAAATTTATATCAGTTAGAAAGTCAGAATCATTCTGCTGCAGTCCTTCTTAGTCTTCATCTCTTTGTAAAATCCGCTTGAATTACAAATCCTTACAAATATCCAAATATTTGGGGGGGTCCCCTGGGTGGCTCAATCGGTTAAGAGTCTGCCTTTGGTTAGGCATCTGCCATCCACTCAGGTCGTGATCCCAGGGTCCTGGGACCAACTCCTGTATCTGGGCTCCTTGCTCAGCTAGGGAGCCTGCTTCTCCCTTTGCCTGCCACTCCCCCTGCTTGTGTGCTGGTGCTCTGTCTTTCTCTGTCAAATAAATAAATCTTAAATAAATAAAACCACAAATACCCAAATATTTTTGAAAAAAACTCATAAAGATAATATGTTGCATTTACAAAATAATGTAAAACCTGTCAAGGACTGTATAGAAAAGGAGAATTACAGGCCAGTCACACAAATACGGATTTAGAAATACTCAATTAAATATTAGCAAGCCAGATCTAGCAGTATCTAAGCAGGATAAGATATGATGAACAAGTTGATTTTATCCCAAGAATTCAAGAGGAACTATAGGAGGTCATATAGTGTAATTTGCCACATTAAAAGATTAAAAGAAAGCAATCAGCAGAACTTCTCTAAAGATGCAGGAAAAGCATAACAAATTCATATATTGACCCTAAAAACAAAAAGCCTCTTTATCAAGTTAGGATTAGAAGATAACTAACTTAATAAACTAAGGGGGGAATTGATACCCTCCCCCCCAGTGAATAACAAACTACCTCTTTATGGGAAATACTGAAAGTTTTTTTTTTTTTAAAGATTTTATTTATTTATTCAACAGAGATAGAGACAGCCAGCGAGAGAGGGAACACAAGCAGGGGGAGTGGGAGAGGAAGAAGCAGGCTCATAGGGGAGGAGCCTGATGTGGGGCTCGATCCCGTAATGCTGGGATCACGCCCTGAGCCGAAGGCAGACGCTTAACCCGCTGTGCCACCCAGGCGCCCCTGAAAGTTTTTAAGACTTGGAACAAGACGAGGATTCTTCCTACACTTCAGTGTGTTAGAGACCCTAGCCAGTGCTGTAACATGAGAGAAAAATCAGAAAATTCTGTAAAGGGAGAACGAAAGCTGTTACGAGAAAGCAGTATTGTATATTAAATGAATCTGAAGATAAAGTATTAAAATGTTCTTGTTAAGGTTTTTGGATATGAAAATCAACTTAAAAATCTTTTCTGTTAACAGCACACTGTTTGAAAATGAAAAATTTTGAAGATTTTTAAAATTTATTAGAGAGCAATGAGGGGAATGGGGGGAAGGAGCAGAGGGACAGGGAGAAGCAGACTCCTGCTGAGCAGGGAGCCTGAGGTGGGGGCTCCGTCCCAGGACCTGGAGATCATGACCTGAGCCAAAGGCAGACACTTAACCATCTGAACCACCAAGGTACCCGTGAAAGTGAAAAATTTTAAAACTAGTTAACAGTAGTAGCAAGTACCTACGACTAAATTAAAAGGAAAAAAAAAAAGTCTGCATGATTTCTATGGCAAGTAGGTTTGCTTAGACATTAAATGAGACCTAAACAGAGATACCGCTGGACAAATCAGCATTTTACATGTGTCACTTATCCCCATATTAACCTGTAGTTTCAGTCATTTCCGATCAAAATTGCTATCGGGTCCTTTCTATGGTATTTTGACAGCTGATAGGAAAATAAGGAAAATGCAAAGGGTCAATCAGGATTAAGCCACAACAGTCTTAACAAAAATATGTAAAAGGACTTGTTCTATTCTTAGTCTGGAGTCGTACTTAACTCCCAAGCTGCAGTTAGATTACTGCATGGAGAGAGAAACAGACCAGTGGAACAGAATAGAGACCCAAAGGTGAGATCCCCAAAGAAATGGACACCTAATAGCAAAGAAACCCTACAAAGCTGTAAGGAGGGGAATGACTTGTTTTACAAGAAAGATGAAATAAAATTGGTTGTTTTGGAAACAAGAGTTTTGAAACTGAACCCCTGCCCT
This sequence comes from Ailuropoda melanoleuca, assembly GCF_002007445.2. NCBI lineage: Eukaryota > Metazoa > Chordata > Mammalia > Carnivora > Ursidae > Ailuropoda > Ailuropoda melanoleuca. Next base: position 129,183,380 of record NC_048221.1, read on the forward strand.
ACCTTGTGTTCAATGACCAACTCTGGAGTTTTAGACCTAAATATGAAAAGTGGAATTTTAAAGCTATTAGAATATAGGGAAATTTTGTTTAAAAAATGAAATAATAAATTTGACACATTACCCCAAACGTCACCATAAAGAAGGTCAGGCTAGGAATGGAAGAAGGTATTTGTTCCATATTAATATACTGAAAGACAGATAAAACATTAAAGGATTCTAAACTAGTGAGATAAGGCAGCCCAGTAGGAAAATGGGTAAAAGACTTGAACAAGCCTCTTCCAAGAGAAAATCCAGATGCCCAGTTAGCATATGGAAAAATGCTTAGCCTCCATAGTATGGGGAAAAGATCAAAACCACGACATATCCACATTAGCCAGATTTAAAAGTCTGAGAATATAAAGCGCTACTAAAGTCACAGAGAATTTGAAACTAATACCAAAGTAGTAAGAGTGTAAATTTGCACAATCAGGGTGTCAGCTCCTTAGATACTTGCTTGTAGTAGAGAAATCTTCACACTTTACATACCAGGATACATGTACCAAAATGTTTATAGCAGTACTATTGGCGGTGTCCCCAAACAGGGAACAGTGTAAATGTAGAACAGATAAATACATTGTGGTATCCATCCAGTGAGGTGCTATAAAATGGAAATGCATATCCATATACAGCCACATGAATGAATTGTACATGAAAATTTTTAAGTAACCCAAAACAAATGGTGGTTAAGGAGGGAGGCATTTATGGGTAGTAGTGTGTAGTACGAAGAGAAAGAGGAGGTGGTGGTAGAGCAGGCACATAGGAGAGGTAGGGTTCTGGGCAGTTTTCTGTTTCTTAACTTGGATGGTTACAATTCTTTTGTTGTAGTCATGCTGTTCTTTGGGGTTTTGTACTCTTTATATATTTTATTTCACAATAACAGTAAATTCTTAAAGTATTGTGCTTTGCTAATTAAGTACATTTTCTGTACTTCAAAGAAAAACTTACTCTGAACATTGCCTTTCTACCCTGTGGCCCTTTTTGTAGCAGAAGTCCTCAGAAGCATTATCTGTACTTGTCTGTGGTTCTTCCATTCTTGACTCAGTTTACCACAGTTTGGCTTTCATTCCTTACCATAATTACTTCCATTTTGCTAAAGCCATTGGTCAGTTCTCAACTCTTAATAGCTTTTAGCAGCATTTGACATTGTTGATCACTTAGCCTTCATTGAAATTCTTTTTTCTTTGGCCTGCAAGAGACCACATTATTCTAATTTTCTTCCTTCCTTCCTGGCTATTCCTTCATAGTTTCTTCCCAGGTTCCTTCTCTCTCCAGCCTCTTAATGTGAAGTTCTCTGTCCGTACATCCCTTTTTAATTTTCTTGGTGATTTCATCCTTCATAGCTCCAGCCTGGACCTCAAGACTTTTAAATCCTATATCTCCAGTTGGATATCTAATAATGTCTTCTCAGATTTATCACATTCATTCCATGAGGAGAGGGCTTGAAAGCTCTGCATTCCCTGCTAGATTTTGCCGCATGTCTATTTCGTTGATCGTCCTAATTTATATCCATTTATAATGAAACTGTAATTGAAAAACAGTCAGAATTACTGTATTTAATTAAAAACAACCTTTGCATGTGAAAGTGTTGGCCCTAATGGTGAAGGTAGTGTTTAAACTTAAAGAGGTTGCCAGTGCCTTTTAGCAAATGGTTGTCAGACTGCTGAACCTGAGTCCTTGTTACTACGTAAGAGCCTTTCTCAACCTGACTTCTGGGAGAGGAGCAGCTTTCCAGCCTTAAAGTATCTCCTATATATAGTAAACTTCTCTCCTGTGCATCTAGAGTGGTACTTGTTCTTTCCTTCAGAGAATTGGCAGAAAGTCTGTTTTCTGTTAACAATAGTTACTTTCTGTTCTGTATTTAAGATAAGGAATCCCCACTGAGAAAGGCTGCTAAGAAGTTAACTTCACTCTCCTGTAGTTCTGAATAGTGCAAATTGTCACCAGCCTTGTCCTTAAGGCTACAATAAAACTAATGCCTGCACAATTTTTATTCAAACTTTTAGCTTGAGAACCTTTACAAAAAGAGTTACCTTACGATTTTAAAGTATCTGTTTATATCATGACTTAAGTTTTTAAATGGATGCTTACAAATGAAAATCTAAAGGAATGCTGGTAGTGAAGCACTTGGTTTAGAACTTGATTAAAATTGCACAGTAAACAATTCTTAGAGTCTTCTACCTGAAATGCCTCCTCTCAGAACTAATAGGTAATATTTTTCAAATATCAGTGCTTGATAGCCTATAGTGTCTGTATCAAAGAAGGTACTTCATCATTCGGCAGTCTGTAAGTGGAAGGGAGCTCTTAAAATTCAGAGAAAACAATTTTACCTGTACTGTATTACATTTCCACGTATTTAGTAAGTAAGATCTTCTCAAATGTCTTCGCTTTTCATATAATGTTTAAGGATTTTATATTAACAGTATATAATTATGTTTTCTGGTTGATAAAAACAAATGCAGGGGAAGATAAACATGCATGTTTCTATAATAAATGTTTTCATTAGTAAACATTTATTTTAATATTATCTAGGCTATCAAGTACTAGCTCCAACTGCCTATTATGATCAGACTGGTGCCTTAGTGGTTGGCCCTGGAGCAAGAACTGGCCTTGGAGCTCCAGTTCGTTTAATGGCTCCAACACCTGTTTTAATTAGTTCAGCAGCGGCACAAGCTGGTAAGTGTAACTGATGTTTTCAGGGATAATATTTTTCTGGTGTTCTTTGAGATAATTTAAAAATAGAGAATAGTCTTTTCAGTAGTTTCAAGAAGTATCTGAAATTTATTTTCCAGCAGCGGCAGCAGCAGCTGGAGGGACTGCAAATAGTCTTACAGGCAGCACAAACGGTCTCTTTCGGCCAATTGGCACTCAGCCACCGCAGCAGCAGCAGCAGCAGCCGCCGCCGCCAAGCACGAATCTGCAGTCCAATTCATTTTATGGGAGCACTTCTTTGACTAGTAGCTCCCAGAGCAGTTCTTTATTTTCTCACGGACCTGGCCAGCCTGGAAGTACATCTCTTGGCTTTGGAAGCAGTAGCTCTTTGGGTGCTGCTATAGGCTCAGCCCTCAGTGGATTTGGTTCATCAGGTAAGTTGCCTTTCAAGATGAGTATACTCTGCTAGGTGGACATGAGGTATATGTATGTTTTTAATAATAAGGTAAATAGTAATAAATAGTTGTAGTGTAGAAAGGACAGGAATAAAATACTTGTTTATGTAATTTTGTAGGGAAAAAAATTACCTCCTCAAATCTTTTAAGTATTTATGAATGTTTAGCTCATTTCAGGCAGCCCATCTTTTACTCAAATACAGTACATTTTCCCCTGGCTTTAAGAATTGTGTTACTGTAATTTTTGTTTTAGGAAGGTTTCTTTGGAGCAACATATTTTATATTAATTACTAGCTCTTCCTTATTCTCTATATAATAATGATTGAGGAAATATTTTGCCATCTTAAATTTCCGGTATTATAAAATAATTATCTTTGTGTGCTTATCACATGGTTTATTCTTATTAAATGCTAGTGGTTTGTTAATGGTTTTCTTATTGGTATGATATATAAAAATAAAACACAATGAAATGTTCTAAACAGAAGCCCCTAGGAAACTACCAATGTGCTTATCTTTTACACTAAATAATTTAGCCTTTATCACTAAAAATTCATCTAAAAGGATGTTTCTTCCCATTTCCTAGTTTTAGATATAATACTTAAAAGATTTAAATTTGAAGTAGCTTCACAAAATAATTTACCTACAACAAACTGATTTTGTAACCGAGGAACGACTAGGTAAAGTCAAAAGAGGCCCACATTGACTCCCTATTGACATACCTTGTGTTATCATTCTCTGAGGTTTCCACAGTATTCCGGAAACGTTAGGGGAAAAACAACTTACCCTAGTTCTGTTGGTACAGTTAATTGGCAGCCTTTTCTTCATGAGTGGCAGGGCAAATTATTCAGACCTCAGGAGATTTTCTATTTCTGTAAAGTTCTAGAATCTTTAATACCTGATTCCCATCTGTTTTCCCACCACCTTAAACTATATGCTTTTCTGGTGTGGAAAATGGCAAAACTAACATGGGCCAGTCGTTACTAAGTATGTTTGCCTGTTTTGTAAGAAAGGATCTTCTGAAATTTCAACATTCATATTCATAAGAGGAATGGAATGGTCTAACACAGCTATAAACTTTTAGAGCAGAATGCTTTTTTGTTATAATGAAGTACAGTAGGGAAATAATCCACAGTTGCCGAACACAAAGTTACCTAAAGAACGGGCACAAGAACTTCTGACAGAAAACAAATGAACATGGAGACTCTTCAATCTTTAAATTTTCCTACTGGAATTTTTCTTTCCTTTTGGAGCTCAGTATTTTTATTTCTACCCAAGCACTCCATAGGACTCATTTTTTGTTTCTAATACAGTTGACAAGCATTTTCCCCCAAATAATCCAACATGCTGAAGAAAACTGAAAGAACGTATAACTTAAAAGATAAACTTTGCAGAAATAACTAGTTTCTATACTAGAGATTATAGACTGTAAATAATTCAGGAAAAACAGAGAAGAGTGTTGATAAATCTCCTATTCCCTTTTCTAATAAAATATGTCACTGATGGTCTGGAGTAGATTTGTAGGCCCCCTTATCCGGTTCTTTCAAATTCCCATTTGTCTCTTAGTTGTTAAGGTCATTCCGTCCAGCATTCAGGAACTGGTTGGCATGAAGATTTTGTTCCTAACAAATACTTCCTGAAGATGCCTCTTTCTCAGAACTGATCTTCAGGCCTCCCTTATTTATAGTCATTGCTTATGCAGTTCTGACTACCAGTCTGGGTGCCTCTGTTCACCTTGCTTCAGAGGGCATTAAGTTGTCACTCCTGGATGCCAGTACATAGTCTGTCATCTTACCCTTCCTCTTGGACATTTTGTCAGAGTTCATTCAAGTGCTGCATGTGTGTACTCTTAAAACAGGTCTACCCACTGCCATTTCCCATGATGGCAATCCCATACTTCTATGAAATCTAAAATGATAGTGTGGTTATGTGCACATATACACACATAGAATCAGACACACAGTCATTCTCTTACCTATATGATGAAATTATTAACACTTATCAGTGTTAAATACCCCAGTTTGTAACAGTCGGCTAGGAAGCTTAGCCATTATCATATAATAATTAAATCATCCTTTCTATAACCCATTATTTAGAAAGTGTTGGAAATTTGTAATTTAACATTTTATGCACAGTTGACAAATGATTAGTGACTCCATTGTTGGTCTAGCCTTTTAGATATTTTAGGTATACTCCGTTTCATATTTCATAGTCACGCTGTTGCAGATAATTTAAGTGTATAGTAAGGAGCCAGATTGTTTGGGTTTAAAATAAAGCTATTTCTGGATTACTTTTAAATGTTTGGCTTTGCTTTTCCTTTTTAAAGGAAAATAATATTGCATGTGTCAAAACTATGGGGGTTTTTGGTTATTTGCCAGGGGAATGACAGTGCTGCTGCTCTCAGTAGAGAGCTGTTGTCTTTTTCCTTGTCAGTTAAATTGTTTTCTAAAATAAATAGGAATTTTAAATATAGCCATGTTCTAGAACAATCACTTTGACAGTGTCCTTTTAAATTAGCATAGTTAATGTAGCATATGTTCACAATTTTGCCAAAAGCAACTCAAGAAGTATTTATTACATTAGTGTTTATATTTGGTTTTACTATTAAAATGCATATAGTTATATTGATATTTCCCTGTTATCTTAAAATGTGCAGTTTTTCATAAAATATGATCAGTCTTTCAGAAACCACACTGGCTGGTGTAAAAGGTTGACTTGTGTTTTAATATTTTGCCTCATACTATTCTATGAGCCTGGTATTTTTCTTTTATAAGAATCTTGAATTTGGCAAAACCAATGTAATTGTTTTCTATCTGTATTATAAGCTTAACTAGGTCTACCCATCATGTGCTCTGCTTAATTTTTCTCTTAATTTTTTTGTTATACCCTAATGACCTACTTATAATTGACTTGTGATTAGAAAACCGAGAGCTAATAGAAACTTTAAAATTCTCTTGAAAAATGTTACCATATTGGTCCGAATATGGAACTTGTTCTTTAAAAACTTACAAGAAATGTAATATGAAATTCCCTTAGGTGTAAAAGGCATTCAGTTAAAAAACAAAAAAAAAGGCCAGTGTTCAGAAATAGGAAAGAAGCACTTGAAAATGTGGCCTCTGAGACTTAAGAATTGGGAGTTTGGGACAGCCCTTTTAAACACTTGCTAAAGAATTTGATTATCCAGATGTGTCGATTAACAGATCTTGGCTTATTTTTTTGAGCATGCATCATTACATGGTAATGAGATTCTACCATTGTTTTATGATTTTGCGGAGTACAAAAGGAAAAAAGGACTAGAAGGTTGAATTTAGGATAAGTAAAAAGAATTTAGTTTGTAGTTCAGTAAGCGATGTATTATGAGAGAATTGTGTATTATCTAAGGGAGAAAAAAGGGCTTACCAGTCTTCACTTGAGTAAGGGGCTCTAAAACTAGTAGTAGAATCTTAGGAATGGAAGATCCCAAGGGTAAGTGAAAGCATCTCTTTGGTGTGATAACAGTAATGAGAGCTGTTAATTTTCTAAAAGGAAGTTTAGTTTTCCATACCTGTTTTGTAACTTAGTTGTTGAAGGATAGGGAGAATGTATAATGTGAAAAGTACTGAGAAGTTGTCATTTATATTTCACAACTGACTGATATTCGGGCCAATATGGACTTAAAGGACTATGGTTTGAACACAAGCTAGAAGTCAAATTAAAGGTGAATGGTGAGGGAAATGTATTAATAATCTGTTTATCAGTGTAATCCTTTCTTGGCATTGAGTTGAAGTCTAAGAACCTGATTCCAGAGATTAGAACACTACCAAAATTTAACCTTACTGGAATTTAATCTCTAGCGTCTCCTAAAGCAGATACCTTACAATTTCAGGGTTTATAAATCATACCAGGGTATTAAAGCACAGTAATCATATGTGTCAATGGTAAATATGTGTGAAATAATAAACATATGAGTGCTCTGTTAAGTATTTGGTTACTTTATTGGGGTGCATTTATACCCTTTTATGATTAATAAGTTAGTTTATATAGTTATCACAGTAATTATCTTCTCCATAATGTTTCTAAAAATAATTATTGTGATCACTTCTGTTATTTCCCAGCAAGAGTTGGGGATAGGTTTTATTCAGTTAACACATGTATGTAATTAGGGTTTTTTTTATTTCTTCTTCAGTTGGCAGTTCTGCAAGTAGTAGTGCCACAAGGAGAGAGTCTCTATCTACTAGCTCTGACTTGTACAAAAGATCTAGTAGCAGCCTAGCACCCATAGGGCAACCATTTTACAATAGTCTGGGATTTTCCTCCTCTCCAAGTCCAATAGGCATGCCTCTGCCAAGCCAAACTCCAGGACATTCACTTACGCCACCGCCATCACTTTCATCACATGGATCCTCATCCAGTTTGCATTTAGGTAAAAAAAAAAAACCAAAACCCTTTTTATTTGTATGTATACATGTAAGTGTGTTTGTGTGTGTGTTTATAATATATGTAAAATATTTAATGTTGGATAAAACATGCCAAATTGCTTTTGCTTTTAGATTATAGCCTTTTGAAAAAGTTCTACTTTCGTGAAAATTCAAAGTGAGGGTCTAATGTACAGTAAGGTAAAGACCCCTATTGTATCTTATGTTTCTTTTATGAAATACAGTGGTGTGTTTTTTCTTGTCTGTGCTTTTGATTTGTGTGTGTTTTAGATCATCTGAAAAGTCAACTGTTGAAACATGATAGTAAAAAAAATTTCACTGTCGCAAGTTTTTGCACACCTAAAGGAAAACATGAGTCACATAGTTACTGAACTTCAGATAATTTAGTGTAGTACAATGGTTTTTGCTTTGGCCTTTGAATGCCTGGCCATTTTACCAAAGGTTGTATCAGGGTATATGAACTTAGCATGTTTGTGAGTTAAGAGTCTTACGGGTTTGGTCCATATACTCTTACTTTTGAATATGTCATTAGTTTAAGGGAAAAAAAATGTTTTAGGCTTATTATACCTTTGAATTTGGAGCATTTAGAACTCTTATCTGTATGTTAAAATTGCCCCCCACCCCAAGATTATTGAGATGGTGATTACCCTTTTCCCTCTCCAGGAAGTATTTATTCATGTAGTTAACAGAATATTTTTAAGAGATTTTGGATATCAGAGGCCGTGTATGAATGCCTGTCTCTTCAAGGAAAGTATTTCATTAAAACTAGATTTTGAATTTTTTGTAATTTTAGTTAACTCAAAACAGATTCTTTTTTTTGATTTTTATGTGCTTGGAAAGATTTAAATCAGCTTGTGATTTAAAAAGTAATGTTGCTGTTGTTAGCAAATGTAAGTTTAGTGATTATATTTGATCACCCCAGTCATAAGGGTATAGCAGTTTTTTTCTAAAGTTCATTAATACATAAGTGTCCATGTAACAAAGGGATCTTTTGCAGTGATCATTGTTCAGATAATGTCAGTTGAAGTGGCCTAGATTTTTAAAGGCCTGTCCTGTGCCCCAAATTCTGGGTCCTTGCTCTTTGTAGATATTAAATATATACAACTATTACTTTATTTGGGTGGGGTCCTAAGATTTCCTGTACAGCACTATTTGTGTAAACTTACCAGTTTTTAGCCTGAAACCTTCGTTCATTTATCATCTTTTCTTGGTCATAGGAGCTGCTCAGTTCCTGATCTCTATTATTTCTACTCAGACCCACTCACTCCCACCACCCCCGTGTAAGACATGCGTTTGAAACTTTGAAATGGACCCCAAAATTTGGAACATAGCAAGCCTAAGAATAGGACTTTCATAATAGTTTTGTGTTTTATTTGTTAAAAATTATATTTGTCATGTCCTGTCCTTATATAGGTAAGTTCCAGGTCAGATTCCTGTCAACTGTTACTGCTTATGTTGTGCTTTAGAGCCTGTAAAGATGGCATTAATTATTCTGCATAGCTTGCTTAGAAATTAGAATATAAATGAGTTTTTAGATGTATCTATAATTAAACAGCAATCAGGATATTTTTCTTCAGACTGTAAAGAACCCAGCTGTGTAGATGCTTAGGGAAGAAATTCTTGTCAATTATGAGAAATAATCATCACTTGGGCCAGCATTTCTACATTATAGCCTGATACTTTTGTACCCAAAGTTAAACTCCTTAGTTTAGCTTCAGTTGGAAATCTGATATTTTAATAAACCTCTGATTGGAATTATCTGTAGATGATTTTCTTTTGTAATCTCCCAATTTCCTCTAGTTTTAGTTGTAGTATGACTGGCAGTGTTGTTAACAAGGACCATATAGATCCTACCAGGTTGAAATAATTTAATAGATTTTATAAATTTGCTCTTTACATAGTATTCATGGAATTAATCTATTCTTTGCTTTCATCTGATTGAATCACAATACAAGGCTCTCTGGTCTAAGAAAATACTTCAGATTGTATATCCTTTAGGTGGATTTCTTCATGCATCAGGTTATCAAGGCAGCTGATTTAGAAAATACCTATGGAAATTAATTTGCATATCCATTTTTAGAAATAATCTTACTCAGCTCACATATTAAGATTATTAATATCATGAGGTAGGAGTTCTCAGTTTCATTATAATTGGTTGGAATTAATAAGTCCAGATTATTGTCTTTTGAGATTTTCAGACAGATAACCATTATAGTTATTGATAGGTCCTCCCGATACCTACATTATACATTATAAAAATATTGAATGACACACTTTTTTTTCCCCCCAAACCAGCTCTCCCTTTGCTAGTTGTCTGATTCACAGAAAGGGCCTAATAGCAACATTGTGTGCTTCTGTCTTTCCAAAAAAGATGTTTCATTTTTTAAAATAGTTGTCTTTTGATCAATGTAAGTATTTTCAGCTTATGACCACTATTCACTTTTTCATTAAAGAACAAATATTTCATTTGATACGTTTTGGCTGTTCATTTTTTATGAACTAAAATATTTCTGGTTTGTAAGTTTGTTACTTTTTTAATATATTGAAGTCAGAAACATGAAAAATTTTTATTCCTCCATTTCCTAGTACAAAATTTCTAAGAGATAAAATTCCTTAAAAACAAAACCACAATATCATTTTTTTTTTTAAGATTTTATTTATTTATTTGACAGCCAGTGAGAGAGGGAACACAAGCAGGGGGAGTGGGAGAGGAAGAAGCAGGAGGAGCCCAATGTGTGGGGCTCAATCCCAGGACTCTGGGATCACGCCCTGAGCCAAAGGCAGATGCCTAACGACTGAGCCACCCAGGTGCCCCCCACAAAATCATTTTTTAAAATTAATAATGTCGTATTGTTCTGTTTTCTCTAATTGACATTTTTAAACGTCTTTTTATGGGTCCTTATAAGGCCCCATACATTGCATTTGTTTGATATGTCCTTTAATCTGGAGCCATTCCCCCTTCCTCTGTTTTTTCTTTCCATTTATTTGTTGAAGAAACTTTGTCCTGTTGAATTTTCCACATTCCTAGCTTTGGTGATTGCTCCCCCATGGTAGTATTTAATGTGTTCCTCTATTCCTTGTATTTCTTGTAAAATAGAATTAAATCTAGAGGCATGGTCTTACTATTGTTTGTTGTTTGCTGTTTTTGGCAAAATGGGTTCTGTATTCTCTCTGTTGGACCATATCAGAAGACACGTCTCTGATTGTCTCCGTTGTGAGCTTGTCAGCCTGATCCATCTAATGGGGTAGCAGCCGTGGATCTTTGTCTTTTTTTTCAGAGGTTGCAAAGTGATGATACTCTAATTCTGTCATACCATCAGCACTTATTAGCTAAAAGTTTTTTCTATAAAAAAGAACTTCTATCAGTTGTGAGGTTACCCTGGAATAGTTCATATAGGAGTCAGGATAATGCTTGATTTCTTTATTTTCTAACTTTGAAAATAACTTTTGAGAATGAGTTGATGCCCTTTCAATTTCTGTATTTAACCCGTGTTCTTTTAACCATCATTGATAACTTGTAAATTGATGACTTTTAGGGTAGTTGATAAGTTTTAGTCCATTGCAGTCTGAGAGACATCAGTTTTATACCATTCTTTGATCCTAATATTTTACCATCTGAGGTGTATGGGTGGCTCAGTCAGTTCAGTGTCTGCCTTCAGCTCAGGTCACGATCCCAGGGTCCTGGGATTGGGCCCTGTGTCAGGCTCCCTGTTCAGTGGGTAGTCTGCTTTTCCCTCTCCCTCTGCCCCTCCCCCCACTTGTGTTCTCTCACTCATGTGTGCACGCTCACTCTGTACCATCTTTGGCTGTTTGGAGCCCTTACAATTAATTCGCTTCCATTTGAGTACAACTTTTTAAAAGTAGCACTTAAGATACTGGCAATCAGAAACAAGTGGGAAAGAACAAGGAAAGAGAAGAAATTTAAAATTAATGGTTTTTATCTTGAAATGCAAAGAGCAATGTCATACTCTGTGCTTCAGGTTAAGTGTTCTACATTAAATGAATTATTTTTTCATGTTTTCTTGATCTGTAGAGATGGGGAAAAATCTACCTTCAGTTGTTTCTTTAATCATTCTCTCTGATAGAAGTCAGTATCTTATTTTGAGGTACTTCATCTCTGTGTAAAAACATTAAATACTTCCAGTATTATTTTGTTGTTCTTTTTGAAGCTAGCTAACGAATTCTTTCCTTCTCTGTTTCTTTTTCCTTTTCTAGTTAGCTTTTAAAATACATTAGTGATTTCTGACTTACTCTAACCTTTATGCTCATAGTAATCAGATTGATAAGCAATTTCCTGGGTATAAAGCAACATTCTGTATTTATATTTAACTTAGGACTTGACAAACTGATGGCTTATTCCTTGTACCTTTTCATTTTTGAACTGGTTTATGTTTTTCTTAAGAAAGGGGTACTAAAAAGTGTAATTCAAGCTTTGAGCTCAGTGAAATTAGTTTATTAAAAGGTGGCTATCAGTTCTGACAATTCATTAATGTCTTATATTTAGTATGGAGTATAATATATGGAATGTATGTTATGGATTAGAAGAATTTTATAACCTATTTTCTCTCTCTCTCTGAAAATTTTATTAGAGAGCGAGAGCGTGGCCGGGGCGGGGGGGGAGAAAGGGAGAAACAGACTGTTTACTGAGCAGGGAACCTGACGTGGTGCTTGATCCTGGGACCCCGAGATCATAACCTGAGTCGAAGGCAGACACCTAACCAGCTGAGCCACTCAGGCATCCCACCTATTTTCTTTTCTAATTGCAGAAAATTTTATATTAAAAATAGGCAGAATAAAATTAACTGTTAGGATCATTTTTCCTATTAAGTAGAAGTTAACATCTATTAAAATTGCTAAACTTTGGCAGATTTTGTCAGCTCCTTCTCTTTGAAATGTTTAAAAATTAAAACAAGTATGACCAAATTGGTTGTAAGACAATGTGCAGTTTTTCTGAGTGTCATATGCGGCCCTTAAAGCAGAAAACAGTATAAATTATTTTGAAGGTTTCATTAAAAGTACTATTATCCTTTAAGTAATAGGTTCCCTATAACTGAATAGCCTTTGAATAGTTTTCTAAAGCACCTTCATATTCATTATTTCATTTCATCCTAATTCTTAATGTAGACTGGCTGAGCAGTATGGCCATGAAAGATAAGAAAAGTATAGGTCTTATAACCCAAGAGATTTGCCCAAACCAGTAAATGATGGAATTGAGGCTAGAATACCATTTGATTCCTGATACTATCCTTGATTTTTGTTTTTCTGTTCTATAATAAACTGAACAAGTTTTACAAAGTGTATAAATAATAGTATTCTAATCAGCCTCCAAAACCGTCTACCTCACAATGGCGTAGGTCATATTTTTTTTAATTGTATATAAGATTACTAAACTTCTAGATCCCTTTCTTTCTCATTTTAGTTATTCTTGAGAAAGTCCAAATATATTATCTAATCCATGCAGTAGGAATAATATGTGTTAATCATAAGTCAGGCCACTCAGGAACTGGCTATAGGACAGCATATCCAGCTCTCAAAAGAATATTATCTACAGGTTTTCGTGGTGATGTTAAATTAATGCACAGCTTCACAGCCTTTGGTGTGTCTAAGTCATTTATTTATTGATGGGTATGAAATATTCTGTGAGGAAATCCCAAAATTATATTATTACTCACGGAAGAATTTATTTTGTTTCATTTCTGTATACAAAGTTACTGATCTTAGTTCTAGTTTGGAATTACAGTGATTGATTTTTGCTTCTGTGTTTTTAATAACAGTATCTGTGACTTTGTGATTCTAATGACTAAGAATGTTTTCACCAGTTAATTCAGTTAAGACCATCTCAGGTTTTAGGGGCGCCTGGGTGGCTCAGTCGTTAAGCATTTGCCTTCGGCTCAGGTCATGATCCCAGGGTCCTGGGATCAAGCTCCGCATCAGGCTCCCTGCTCAGAGCCTGCTCAACGGGGAGCCTGCTTCTCCCTCTCCCACTCCCCCTGCTTGTGTTCCCTCTGTCGCTGTATCTCTCTGTCAAATAAATAAATAAAAATCTTAAAAAAAAAAAAGACAATCTCAGGTTTAGAACTAGCAAATACTTGATCTGAGTCAGTGGTTCAGCATCAGAATCACTTGGAGCACTTGTTTAAAATACAAAGTATGAGGAGGTACAGTTTTTGCTTTCACAGTGATTGTAGGGATTCTGTTGATATTCAGTACCCAGATGCTAAACTTCTATAACCAAAAAAAAAAAGGATTTTATCCCACTGAAATTTCCGATATCACCCACAGGGAGAGAGATACCTTGGAAGGAAATAATTCATTATTTACACATGACCTTATTCTAGTTCACACTTTTTAACTTATAGTTCCTGGATCCTTGGGTGTTCATATGAACCTTTGACCTTGTCCTCCATCATCTCCCTAATGCCTTTTTTTCTTTGTACCTTCTTCCCTTCTGTTTATCTGAACTCTGCTTGCCCTTGCATATTTTAAAGTTTTGGGAGTATTTGGGGCGCCTGGGTAGCTCAGTTGGTTAAGGTCTGCCTTTGGCTCAGGTCCTGATCTCAAGGCCCTAGAATCTGTGCTCAGGCTCTGTGTGCTCAGCAAGGACTCTGCTTCTCCTTCTCTCTCTGCCCTTCTCCCCCAGCTTGTGCGCTCGCACGCTCTCTCAAATAAGTAAAAATCTTTAAAAAAAGAAAAGTTAAGGAAGACAAATAAATGGATGAACATACCGTGTTTGGGGGTTGAAAAACACAGTGTTACAGAGGCAACACCTCTCTTCAGGTTGATGTGTAGATTTAGCAGTCTCAAGAATTTTTCAGGCTTTTTAAAGAAGTTGACAAGCTGATTTAAATAATGTAAATGGAAAGACAGAGCTCAGAATGGTCAAGACAATCTTGAAGAACCAAGTTAATGTCAAAATTTATTGTAAACTTACAGTAACTAAACTTGTGATATTGGCACAAGGATAAGTAAACCAGTGGAATGGAGTAGCAGATCCAGAAATAAACCTGCTCATTTGTTACCTGATTTGTGCCCACCATGCCACTCTGGCATATTTAGGAAGGATGGTCTTTTTAGTAAGTTGGACTGGAGCAATTAGATATCCAAATAGAGAAAAGTGAACTTTGACTCCTCTTACACACTGCACACACACACACACACATACACACACACATATGCTTTATTCTCAAAGAAATTAAATAACTTGCTTACAGTCACAAAGTTAGTAAAGAACAAAAATCTTGAGCCCAGGCCTGGCTTATTCCAGTATGTCACACTGCTTCTCAAAGAATGCTATTTTCCTACTATCTGTCTGAATAAATAAATATTCCCTAAGTTTAGAATTTTTGTGAATTTGTAATAAAATTGTGGTAAAATATCATTTAGCCTATTGTGAGTTGGTGGGAAAAATGAGTTTGAATGTTAGTATATTGGCTGCTTTATGTTTTTTTACTTGTTAACAATTGACTTTTATTCCAAATAAAATTATTTTTACCTTAATCTCTTAAAATATTTTATAACTAATTTTTAAATGAAAACTGATGACATAGGGTCTTTTTCATGTGATATTTTACATAGAATAGGAATAAGCTTAATTTATACTGAGATTAATCCGTATTATATGTTAATCTTTCGTGGGTAGTTTTATTGACCTCCATTTTAGAGTTTTTGTTTCTGATCAAAAATTTTACTTAATTCATTCAGCCAATAAAGAATACCTACATTCCAGACTCTGCTTGACTAGAGATACTTCGTTAAGGATAAAGACACCATCCTTACCCACTGTCATGGAGTTTATAGTGTTGTGTTGAATGTAGACATGTATACCAGCACTTACAATGTAATGATTGTAATGCTCTTACCTTATTGCACTTTAATTCCATTTTGTAAAAACACCGTCTTCTCCATTATAATTACCATCTTTCCTTCATGGGTGTTTTTTGTTTGTTTTTTTGTTTGTTTTGTTTTTTGTTTTTTTGGGGTACCAAATTTACCACAGACTGGACTTTAATTAGAGTTACTTCGGGGATTATTTTAGATTAGAATCAAGAAAGCCCAGGCCTGCCTTTCTCCACAGCTTTAAGAGTGTTCAGATCTCAACAAAAGTTTGGGTAATCGAATTTGAGGATTTTTGTTTCTTTGTTATTTTATTGATGAATCTATACTTGGACATAGGCTACTTTTGTGTTTGGTTTTTGGAAATGAGTTTATTAGGTCTAGGTTTTTCTGGGTTAAATGTATCTTTCACAGTACCTTCCCAGTTCAGCTGTCCCCACGAGTATAACGACCCCATCGAGAGAAAAGTAGTGTGCCTATGTTTGTCTAGGATCAAAAATTTTCATTTACCCCATTCGGGGCAGCTGGCCATGAAATTACAACAGGAATATTTTAAAAGAAATGCAGATGTTGTATGTAATCTGATGGTTTGTTAACTGTCACCAAAAGTATTAACCAAAGAGAGGAATTGAGGTCAGATTTGAGAGGGTGGTTTGAGATGTGCAGGGAGATAGTTTTCCCCACATGTCTATATCAGGCAGTCAGTGAAGTTCACCCCACTACTTAGGATTTGGGGGCATAGGCAGTTTTTAAAGTGTTCTCATTTTCAACAGAGAGGTAGTTTTCACTGAAGATTAAGGTTCAGTCAATTTTTGAAACCAAACAAAAACTAGCCTTTTTGTTGGAATAATGGAAATCAGCAAGTGAGTTAGTGATAGAAATGATGTAATACTAGTCTGAAGACTGTAGTTCATATGTTAAAAACTCAAGTCTGTTTAAATGCTCTTTGATGAACCAAGGGAAGGTTATCAAATTATCTTTTGTCATGATGGTCTCCCTCTTTTTATTTTTAGAAAGTTTGCACCTAACTAGAGGCTAGAGGGAGGTTACTTACTTTTAGAAAACAATTACAAGCGGTAGAAATGTAAACAACAGATTGTTATTTTGGTTTGTAGTTTGCATCTAATGTTTGCTTTATATATTGTCGTAAGATGGACAACTTTAAGGTTGCATACCAGCTGTGTTCATGCTTTTTAAGTCTATTAAAAATGATGTGGAAGACTATGCTTTTAACGAGAATTACATTGGTTTTTGGGGCAGCTGGGTGGCTCAGTCAGTTGAGCATTGGACTCTTGGTTTCATCTCAGATCATGATCTCAGGGTTGTGGGAACAAGCCTGGAGTCAGAATGCAGAGTGTCTCCTGGAGATTTTCTCCCTCTCCCACTGCCCCTCCCCCCTGCTCACTCACTCTCTCTCTAAAAAAATAAATAAATAAAATCTTTTTTGAAAAAATCACATTGGTTTTTAAACTCACTGAAGCCTCGGTTCTTTTTCCAGTAAAATTTTTGTGTCTTTATATGGGAAATACATAGTAAATAATGATTAGAAAAATTTTATGTGATTTATTTCCCGTAATTTGAAGTATATCCCAGATTTAAGAACACCATATGGTGTTAAATGTTCTTCATGAGTTGTAGCGGAATGTAACTAAAAGCTTTAAGTGAATTATCGAGAGTAATAATAATTAAAAAAAAATGCCTGTCTGATTATTACTTATGCATCCTTGAGTAAGGTATTTAGCTTCTCCAAGCCTGTTGTGTCACAAGTAAAATGGAGATAATTTCTTGTCCCATAGGGTTGTTAAGAAGATAGCATATGTATTAGTTTTCTGGGGCCGCCTTAACAAACTACTACAAACACAAATTTATTGTCTCACACTTCTGAAGGGTAGAAATCAAATCAAGGTGAGGCAGAGCCATGTCCTTTTGAAGACCAAAGAGGGCAGTCCTCCCTTGCCTCTTCCTGGCTCCTGGTGGTTGCTGGCAAACCTTGGCATTCCTTGGCTTATTAGGTGCATCACTCTCATCTCCGCCTACCTCATTATGTGACGTTCTCCCTGTGTGTGTCTGTCCTGATTTTCCTCCTCTTAAAAGGACACCAGTTCATTGGGTAGGGGCCCATCCTAATCCAGTATGACCTCACTTTAGCTTGGTTACATCTGTAAAGACCCTATTTCCAGATAAAATCAAATTCACAGGTACCAGGAGTTAAGAATTGAAATATTTTTCTGGGAGACTCGTTCAACCCAGTATAGGCAGGCTGCCCTCTGGCTCCCCTGATTCATGTTTGGCCCACATGGAGAATACATTCACCCAAACCAGCATCCGCAGGAGTCAGAACCTATCCTCCCATCAACTCAAAGTCTAAAATCTCATCTAAATAACTCAGAAAAGTCCAAATTTCATCTTCTCTTTCAGGTGAGACCCTGAATATGGTCCATCCTGGGACAAAATTCTTCTCCATCTGTGGATCTGTGAAACCTACAAAACAAGTTACCTGCTTCTAAAATAGAGTAGTAGGACAGGCATAGGATAGATAGTCCCATTGCTGAGGGGAGAAACTGGAAGGCATGAAAGGATTACCAACCAGTCCAAGCAAGTCTGAAAGCCAGCAGGGCAAATCCTATTTGTTACAAGGCCTGAGAGTAATCATCTGTGGCTTAGATGCTCTGTCCTCTGGATCTTTTTTTTTTTTTTTTTAAAGATTTTATTTATTTATTTGACAGAAATAGAGACAGCCAGCGAGAGAGGGAACACAAGCAGGGGGAGTGGGAGAGGAAGAAGCAGGCTCACAGCAGAGGAGCCCGATGTGGGGCTTGATCCTATAACGCCGGGATCACGCCCTGAGCCGAAGGCAGACGCTTAACCGCTGTGCCACCCAGGCACCCCTGTCCCCTGGATCTGCTGCCCCACCCCTCTAGCCTCTGCACCTGTGGCTCTGCTTTCAGAGTCATTCTTCATTTTGTCCCATCTCTCATCCTTTCAGGCCAGACTGGCAATGTTTCTGTTGACAAATTCTTCAAAACATTGTTGGTCTGTCATTAATGTCAAGGGACTGTCCAGCCACACCTGTTGGCTCTGTGCCCTCAGCATTCTTTCTGGATAAGCTAAGATTTTTCCAGATCATCAAGTGCTAGTTTTCTTTTGCTTAACAGTTCCTTCTTCAAATTATCTCGTTCTCTTATTTTACCATAAGCAACTAGGAGAAACCAGATCACACCTTCAACATGTTGCTTGGAAAGCTTAGCTATTTACCATACCAGTTCTGTTTTCCACCCAACGTAACACATTTCAGTCTAGTTTCCCCGTTTCTAGTAACATGTTTTTCATTTTCTTGAGACCTCACTTGGAGCATCTTTAGATTCATATTTCTACCAACATTGTTCATGGCAAACATAGGTATTCTCTAAGATGGTAGCAGCTTTTGATAAGTACTCCTCACATCTATCTGAGCCCTCACCAGATTGGCCTTTAATATCCACATTTCTGCCAAACCTCTCAAGGCAGTTTAGCCTTTTTGTTAAGCACCTCCAAATTCTTCCCAACTCCAGAGTCACTTCATTTTTAGGCATTTTTTATAGTAGCACTTCACTCCTAGTACCAAAATCTGTGTTAGTTTCCCAGGACTGTTATGGCTAATTACCCCAGCTGAGTAGCTTAAAACAAACTGGGGGAGGTACAGTTTCAACACTGTATAGTATTTTATGCAAAGTTCACATTTTCAGTGTCCAAGAAAGAACGCTCAATAAATGGTTCCTGCCTTTTTAAAAAGACTTTCATGGACCCTCTGTGTCTAGCACATAGTATCAGTTTATTGGATATTATGTTATTAAGTGGATTTTCTAAAATAGGTAAAGAAACTGATTATGTTGCACACACAAACCCTATTTAATGTGAGATGCTAGAACTCAGGACAAAGGTCTGACTAATGTCCTTTGAGAAATTTTTAAAGTTAGGCACGTGTAACCAGTATCCCAAGGTGATTCATGTGCGTATTGAGAAGCACTGCTCCAAGGTCATTTTCCTACCAAAATCCGACATATTCATATAAATGTATCAATAAGTCAGATTACTTGTGGCTATTATATCTACTCTAAATGTTCATATACTACTAAAAAGTGATGGTAGAAAAAATATTGAACTAAAAGTACTAAGCTGACCTGTTCATAGGGTAGAAGTAACTAAAATTAATGTCCTAAAATAAAATAGACTGTCCTCATTTTAGACTTTTTTCTACCACTCTATATCATTGATTCTTTGCCTGCTCCAACTAACTGGTCATCTTTGGTTGTCAGTTTATCATTTCTTGAGCTTTCTAGAGCCTTGTCTTCAAACAGGCACTAGTACCCTGTATATAGCTATACCCCTTTCAGGACCCCAAATCCACTAATCCTACCATTTTTATTTGAAATAGTGGTTGACAACCTGCTATAAAATGAAACCTTGAATTATCTTGAATTGTAATTCATTAGCCTCCAAACTCTTCTATCAGAATAACCTTCAGATTTTTTTTTTCTTTTAAGTAAAAATTACCCACTGAGAGTAATCAGTAGGTCTTGAGTAAGGCTCAGAAATCTGTATTTTTAAAGGAACACATAGGTCTGCTAGGTTGAGGAACTGCCATTCCAAATCCTCGAGAGGTAGAAAATCATGAAAGGACTAGTCGGGTTTATTTATTATGTGGTGGTTTCAGTTGTTACATTGTTTTTCTTCTGTGTTTTTCCTTAGTATTATATAATCTTTTAGTTTTGATTCATAATAGGAAGGATTCAAAACAACAGACTTCTTAAGGAAATTAATGAAAACTTATAAAATCATTATTTCTACTAGGATATTTGTATGGTGTTTCCCTTCACTCAGTTGTTACAAATGAACTTGAAAAATCCTTATGTAAATAGCATGTAAGGGGTAGCACACTGTTGTGTCATAAGCTCTAGCCAAGAGTCCTGGCTGACTAGCTGCGTATCACATTTGGACCCTTAGTGACTTCATCTGTGAAATTATAGTACAAATCTCCATGTCCAATAACATTCTTATCCAAGTAGTGATTAAGAAGTGGTAAATGATAGGGGCGCCTGGGTGGCTCAGTCGTTAAGCGTCTGCCTTCAGCTCAGGGCGTGATCCCGGAGTTCCGGGATCGAGCCCCACATCNAAAAAAAAAAATTTTAAAAAAAAAAAAAAAAAAAAAAAAGAAGTGGTAAATGATAAGGGGGGATGTCAGCGATGAATTGAAGCACTGTTATCCCTTGAACGTATTTGGTGCAGAAACATATCTGCTTATAGACTACCACTAGTAATGGTACAAATATAGATAGCCTGTTTGTGTGTTTGTTTTTAATTAATTTTGGAATACTTTCAGACTTAACGGGAAAGTTGTAACACTAATACAAAAGCATTCCAGCTTACCCTTTACCCAGATTTTGCAAATGTTATTTTACCACATTAACTTTATCATTCTTTTCCTGTCGTCTTCTCTCCTTCTCTCTGCGTAATCCTTTCCCCTCTCATCCAGCTTTTTTTTCTTGATACTCTAAGGTTGCAGATACATTGTCCTTTACCCCTAAATATATCAGTGTATGTTTTCTGAAAATAAGGACATTCTTTTATGTAACCACAGTTATCAAAGTCAGGAAATTAACGATACAGTACCACAATCAAATCAGCCAACTTAAACTTTGCCAGAGGGGAGGGGAGAGAGTGATGATTGGGAAGGTGATTGATTAGAGGGGCTCACATATGACACTCATTTGTCGTGGCTCTTTGTTATTTTTCAACCTTGCACTGTTTGTCAGTTTTTTATGACTTAAACATTTTTGAAGAATATAAGCCAGTTTTGTAAGATGTACCTCAATCCCAAAATAGGTTTTGGATGCTATGCTTTCATTGTTTAGAAAACTAGATTGAATGTGTTTAGTGTATATTATGAATTGGGTTTTGAATGCTTATTTAATTTGTAAAGAAGGAAAGGTATCCTACCCTGAGTGAATTTTTTTTCAATTTTATATATGCAAATGCTAATTCAGACTTCCAGAACTGAAATTCTGAGGTTTTTTAAACTCAAGGCAATTTAACATTATTAGACCTTTTTAAGTTGTCAAAGAGTGTATCCAGAGTTTGGTGTTAGGGAGCTGATAGAACATAATCAAAGAATATTTACACATGGGAGGAATTTCAGTTGAATATTAGTACCAAATAAAATTGGCATGGTCAATCCTGGGGGTAAGTATGTATTTTGAATTTGGTGTTGAAAATCTTTAGTTCATTAAGGGCAAAGAGGTGTAGGATTGGGCCTTATGTTTGAGGTAATGATAAGCAATGTTGCAGAGATAATAATAGGAGGAGAAGTAAATTAGGGTTCTACCAGGAAATTTGTGTGGGGAAATAGGTTCAGAATAATGACTTGAAAATTAGGCTGAAGATTTAGAGAATGTGCTCTAGCAGGATGCTTTAATGTAAAGTGATATCATCAAAGTAGCCTTTGAATGGGACATTATAATTTTTTTTTTGTAAAAACAGATTGGAATGATAAATAGAGCACCCCTACCCTACAAAAAGAAGAATTGTTAGAGATTCGAATGGGCTAGTGAACAGTTCATGGAACTGTATAAATAGAAATAATAGTAGCAGCTAGAGGGTTAAGAGTATTGAGGAAATCAGTGGGATGGTGTCACGATC
Organism: Ailuropoda melanoleuca; assembly: GCF_002007445.2. NCBI lineage: Eukaryota > Metazoa > Chordata > Mammalia > Carnivora > Ursidae > Ailuropoda > Ailuropoda melanoleuca. The sequence continues at coordinate 129,205,443 of NC_048221.1, forward strand.
TCAGGGTGGTGGGATCAAACCCTGTGTTGGGCTCTGCACTGGACATGGAGCCTGCTTAAGGTTCTCTTTCTCTCTCTCTCTCCCCCCTTCCCTCTCCCCCTTTGTCCCTTTCTCTCTCTCTCTCTCTCTCTCTCTCTCGCCCCTAAAAAAAGAGTATTGAGGAAATTAAGACAGTATTAAAACTGAACTCTTTCACTTTTTAGTTACATAGATCTTAAATGAGAATTCGATGTTAATGGTTTTGGTGTATAAAATAGTTTGTTAAATTACACACTTTTAAGAAAGACAGTACAGAACCAGACCTTAGGCAGTTAATGGTACATAAAATATTCATGAATATTATTGTGTATGCGCTGTCAGACATTGCTTTAGGTGCCCGGTATCTAGCATGTAGGTAGGTGAATGTAGTTTTGTGGCACTTAACATTGGAAAGGGGACTGGAAAGTCATATAAGTTATAGTATGTATAATCTGGATGGTGGGAAGTTCAACAACAACAAAAAGCTAGAAAAATGGGGACTGAAAGTAAAAGAGGAATGTTCTAACGCAATTCACTCTCCAGGATTATTACTCGCTTACTGCTCCTTGCCCCTATAACTTTTTGCCTTTAAGTGCCTCTGTATAACTTCACAACTTTGCACTGACAGTGTGTCCTTGGCGTCATCTTTGCCTTGTGGTCTGGATTGTATATAGAGCGTAGAGCACACTACTCTGCATCGAGATGGTTTACAATAGCATAAAGCTGATGGTAGATTTTATCTGAGCTACTAAATCTGCGCTTTATGGTTTTCTATACATATTTCTTTTTTAAAAGGACACTGTCAAGTACTTTTAAGTAGTTATTTGTAATAACAATTTCCGGCTTGTATTTTTTGTTTGTTTCTATTGACTGCCCTTTAATTTCCTTGTTTGGAATGGAATATAAGCTAAAGAGGTCTTTTATTTGTCTCAAATGATAAAGGTTAAAGTTCTAGGAAAAATAAATGTTTATTTCTTGTTGGTAAAATAATCGTATTTTATGGAGAGTATTCCTTTAAAATTTTTAAAATATTTTAAAATAAGATATAATTTGGATTTATTATTTAATACTGTGGTTTTTTTGTTTATTTGTTTGTTTTTTTTAACTTAAGAAAGTAATCCGTGTGTTAACTTCTTTAAGAAATGGTTTTTCAGGGCTCCTGGCTGGCTTAGTCAGTAGAGCATGCAGTTCTTGATCTCAGGGTCGTGAGTTCGAGCCACACCTTGTGCATAGAGTTTACTTTAAAAGGAAAAAAAAAATGTTTTTCTTTACATAGAGGCATATACAACTTAATGCATTTTTTTATAAAGTCCAAAAAAGGACTGATTTAGCCCTCAGTGTTCTACTAACACTGCAAGTAAATTTTAGCCCAGCTCTAGTTCAGTGGCTTAAAATCTGAGTTTGCTAGCTATTTCTAATGTTGTTAATAAACTGGAAATTGTGTTGGTGGTTTCAGTGTTCTGATATTGAGACTAGTATGTATGACATTACAGTATAATTGTGTTTTAAACTAAGTTTCCAAGAACAAATAAAAGTTTTGTATATGACATTAGATGTTAAAATTAGGATTTAAATTAAACTGCCAAGAACAAATACAGGTTTATTTTTCTCATGTTTTCTAGTCTTTTTTCCCCCATATCCTAAAGCCACACACACATTAAGTAAATGTGTGAGATTTCTCTTCCAATTTTAATTTTCTGTTACAACATATAGGAATCAGTGGTTAGTGGAATGAGTATTTCTTGATTGAATTTTTAGTTTAAGTAACTCTTATTTGAGGAATGGCCTTGTCAAAAACATTTGCTGACCACGGCTGCTTTGTTGTAGGAGGCCTGACAAATGGTAGTGGTCGATATATCTCTGCAGCACCTGGAGCAGAAGCAAAATACCGAAGTGCTTCAAGCACTTCCAGTCTGTTTAGCTCCAGCAGCCAGCTCTTTCCTCCTTCTCGGCTTCGGTATAATAGGTCTGATATTATGCCTTCTGGCCGAAGTAGATTATTGGAAGATTTCAGGAACAACCGTTTCCCAAACCTTCAACTTAGAGACCTGATTGGACACATAGTTGAGTTTTCTCAAGACCAGCATGGTTCTAGGTAGGTGATTATCATTTATGATACTCTGTATTTTTGCTTTGAAAATTACTGCTTCATAAGAGCATAAATTTTTCTTGACTGGGGTCATTTAATCTGCATGAAAGTTGAAAGTTTTTAAAAAATACCCGATATTAGGACAAATGATAAAAATACAGGTTTTTAAATTATTTATGGTTTCTCAGTTTTCTGTAATGAGAATATTTTTATAATGAATATATAGCAGTGCCTTTTTATTGGATTATTTTTATTACATTGACTCACTTTAATTTTTCTTAAAATAATGCTCTGATTACATTTGTGGACTTCAGTGTCCCTGATGTAGACTTTGTCTTAAAAAAAAATTAAAAAGAAAGCTAAATGCTTTTGTGTTCTCTTATAGATCTGTATTTGATGTGATGTGGCTTAAGTTGAAACATTTCACTTGTAACATATTTGCTAAATTTGAATTGTCTGTTACTTCTATAGTTTTTATCTCCCTGTGGTCGAAAATTCCTTAAGAGTAGCAAATCAGACTTGTATCGCTCACAGTGGCTAAGAATTTATTTTTAAGAGCTTCTTTTATTCTCTAAACTTAGATATTATTTAGTAATATTATGAAAAAATATGTGAATAACCAATAAAATCTAATTTTTCTTCATTGATTATAGTGCAGCCAGAACTAACTTAAGTGTTAAACCTCTTCATGTCCAGACTTTTTGCCTAACTAGTAGTTATTTCAAATTAAGGTGTTACAAAAGAAAAAAATAATTAATGTGTTACAAAGAAATACTCCATAACACTTTGTCTTTTTTGCCTTAAATTGGCTGTTCACAGTACTAAATGCATTAGTACTATTTCTGGAAGTAATTTTAGGTGTATATATGTGGGAATGTTTAATACTCAAGAGATTTTTACAGAAGCTTGTTTCCAATGTGCTGTCATGGCAGGTAAATTTTTTTTTCATAGATTCATTCAACAAAAACTAGAGAGAGCTACTCCAGCTGAGCGACAGATGGTATTTAATGAAATTCTGCAAGCAGCCTATCAATTAATGACAGATGTTTTTGGAAACTATGTTATACAGAAATTTTTTGAGGTAAGCACACATTCACGTTTGTATATCTATCCAACTGTATGTTTTTAATGCTTAGAAAAGTCCAGAAGGTTGGGTAAGAGTCATTTTCATATAAAAATATGTGAGCCTGGGGGGGCACCTGGGGGGCTAAATCAGTTGAGTGTCTGCCTTTAGCTCGGGTCATGGTCTCAGGGTTCTGGGATCGAGCCCTATGTCCGGCTCTGTGTTCAGTGGGAAGTCTGCTTCTCCCTCTGCTCCTCCCCCTGCTGGTGCTCTCTGTCTCTGAAATAGATAAATCTTTAAAAAAAAAAATATATATATATATATATATATATATATGAATGAGCTTGGGAGAAAATATTTGCAAATTACATATCTAATGAAGATTTAATATCCAGAATATATGAAGAATTCCTAAAACGCAACAACAAAAAGACAACCCAGTTAAAAAAACGGACAGGAGGGGTGCCTGATTGGCTCGCTCAGTGGAGCATGCAACTCTTGACATTAGGGTTGTAGGTTCTAGCCCCCTGTTGGGTGTAGAGATTACTTAAAAAATCTTGAAAAGAAAAATGAACAGAGAACTTGAATAGAAATTTCTCTGTAGAAGATACACAAATAGCCAGTAAGCAGCACATGAAAAGAAGCTCAACATCCTTAGTCATTAGGGAAATGCAGATCCAAACTGCAGTGAGATTCTGCTTTACATCTACTAGCATTGCTTAATAAAAAAAGTGGAAGGTAACCAATGTTTGTGGAGAAATTGGAACCACTCATACATTGTTCGTAGGAGTGTAAAATGGTGTAGCTGTTGTGAAAAACGGTTTGGCAGTTCCTTAAAAAATACACATAAAATTATCATACAAACCAGCAGTTCCACTCCTATAAATACACCCAAAAGAATTGAGAACAGGGACTCAAACACTAGTGTTTGTTTCAGCATTATTCACAGTAGCCAAAAGTTAGAAACAGCCTAAATGTCCAGCTGATGAATGGATAAACAAAATGTGATAAATGCATACAATAGAATATTATTCCGCCGTAGAAGGAATGATTTCTGTTACATGCTACAACATGAAGCAAAGTAAAATAAGCCAAATGTAAAAGGATGAACATCATAGAGTTTCATTTACGAAATACCTAGAATAGGCAAATTGATAGGGACATAAAGTAGATTGGGGCTCACCAAGTGTTCGGGGAAGTGGAGAGTTACTGCTTAAGGCATGCAGCGTTTGTTTGAGGCAACAGGGAAGATTTGGAAATGGTCTGTAGTGATGATTGTACAACATTGTCGGTATAATTAATGCCACTGAATTATGCACTTAAAAATAGTGAAAATGACATTTTATGCTATGTATTTTATCACAAAAATAGTTTTAAGATATATGGGCCTACTTTAAATGAGAAGTTTAATATTAATCTAATTAATATTTGAAAATAAAAAGCATTGGGTGAAGAAACTAATAATAGTACACTCTTTTTGGTTTTTTAGATGTCTTGTATTTTGTGACTTAGCTAATTTTCAGTTTATAACTAATGTGTTGTAACTAAGTATCTTGACTTAAGTTTCCTGCACAGTTAACATCAGAATATACCTGAGAATTATCTGGTCTGAATGTATGGCTCAGAAGTTAAAGATGAGGAGATTTTGTTTTTTTAAAATGAAGGCTAAAGATGTTTACTTTAAAAGAATAACAAGTGGTTAATGTATTAGTAACAAGGAAATTTTAGATAGTGAGACTTAACCCCTCCCCCCCAAAAAAGTAATACAGTTATTTTTGGCAGCTCTGGATCTATTTTAATTAGTTTTCACCTAAATCCTCCTTCCTACATGATTACCAAATGTGGTATTTTCAAAATAGAATGAATAGGCCGCAAACAGTGGGTTATTCAGGTTTAACAAAATAATATTATGGTTCTTTTTATTAATATTAATTTCTTTTCCATCAGTTTGGGAGTTTGGATCAAAAATTAGCCCTCGCTACTCGTATTCGTGGTCATGTTCTGCCTTTAGCCTTGCAGATGTATGGCTGCCGTGTTATTCAGAAAGCATTAGAGTCTATTTCATCTGACCAGCAGGTAATTGTAAGTTAAGACAAAATTTTTGTATTTTATTCGGTTTTTGAATTATTACTTTATTATTACTTAACGCTAATCTTAGAGTGAAACATTAAGTGTTTCCGCAATTAGAATAAAATACTTCTAAAAATCTGTCTCAGACAGTACATTATTAATTGTCATAAAGTAGATCTTTTGATCTGTACTCTTCATTTTCTTCAACATCTTTTCATCTTTAAATGAAAATATTTGAGTGCCTCCTGTGTGGTAAGCAGAATGCTAAATGATGGATATTTTTGCTACACTAGCTTATTTGATTTTCTGTAGTATCAGGAATATCTTTTCCTTTTTCCAAAGTGTATTTGGATTGTACTTACACTTCTATCATAAGAATAAAAAAATTTTTCGTTGAGTAGAGTGCTCTTTATTTTAAGTTATATTTTAATTCCAGTTAACATAAAAATGTGGAACGCTTCATGGATTTGTGTGTAATCTGTGTGCAGGGGCCGTGCTAATCTTTGTACCATTCCCATTTTAGTATTTATGCTTCCAAAGCGAGCACAAGAATTAAAATTTTAAAACGAGTTGCATTCCTGTATGCCAGTTAAAAATTATATATATAAAGTTTTTAAAAATTTCATTCAATAGGAAAAGTAACCTAAGAATTCTGTTAACAAGATTCACAGTTTTTGAGATAAAGAGGAAAGAACATGTATAAATTAAATGGGAATATACTGTATTCTTGGATGAAGAAGTCTAGTAAAATTCTATTTTAAGTTAAAAAAGGATTAATGTAATTCCAGTCATGTGTTCTTGGTAATTTTCTTATAACTGATCAGAATAATTTTTAAAATTACTTGAAATAGACAAGTGTATTAAGAGAATGAGGATAAATGCTGATCTGCTAGGTTTTTAATATGTGAAGCACCACTAGTGTGGTTCTTGTAGGAGATTAAGCAGACTTTAGAAATGAAATTCATAACCCCAAATAGATACTATTTTATATATATATATAACTAGTATATGTATTACAATGAAACTTAGAGTAAAGGAAATAGTTTTTTCTTAAAACACATTGGTCATTAGTAAATTTGGAATGAGATCACATTTGATTCTCCACCCACATACATTATTGTATAATAAAGTAAATTCCAGAATTAAAAACAGTAATGACATATATATATATGGATATGTGTGTGTATATGTGTAAAAATTTGTGAGAAAATAGTATTATTTTCTGAAGGAAATTTCTGGAGGCAATTCTGAGTTCTAGAATAATTGAAGATCTGTCACAGTGGAAAAGATGAACAAATTTTGATTATTGTAGATGATTACGTAACTGCTGTAGCATAAGTCTCAAACTGGTTTAGGTACCTCACAGGTATTTTAAAGAATGAGATCTTGGGCACCTGGGAGGCTCAGTCCATTAAGCGTCTGCCTTCGGCTCGGGTCATGCTCTCGTCTTGGGATCTAGTCCCATGTGGGGCTCCCTGCTTAGCGGGGAGTCTGATTCTCCTCCCTCTACCCCTCCCCCCTGCGCATGATCTCTCTCTCTCTCTCTCTCAAATAAAATCTTAAAGAATGAGATCTTGCTATTTGCAATAACATGGATGGACCTAGAAGGCATTACACTAAGTGAAATAAGAAGAAGGACAAATACCTCTGATTTCACTCCTCTGTGTAATCTGATAAACAGAAGAAACAAACAACAAACTCTTAAATACAGGGAATAAGCCCTTGGTTGCCAGAGGGTTGGTGGGTGGCAGTTGGGGGAGGCTATAGGTAAAGGGGATTAAGAGATAAACTTTCAGTTATAAAATTAAAAAGTCACGGAAATGAAAAGTACAGCGTAGGGAATATAGTCAGTAATGTAACAACGTTTTTGGTGACTATACCTTTCGTGGTGAGCAATGTGTAGTGTTTTATTGAATCACTATGTTGCACACCTGAAACTAATATGGCATGTCAGTTATACTTCAGTAATAAATAATAAAGATACTTAAATGTCTTTAATATTTGAAAATATAAATCACTGAGAATAAGCCTTATGTGAACCTGTTAATGAATAATGGTGTTCTTTGGATTCCTTAGGCTATTTTATTTTGTTATTTAGTTTATAGCTAAACATCGGTGTTATATCTTGGCTTAACAGAATTCCTCTAGAATTATGTTAGTATGTATCTGAGAGTTCTTTGGGTGAGAGACTTTAAATGTGATACCTTTAGATACTGTGTGTACTCCATTTCTTCACAATACTATTTCCTGTTGTACTAATAAGGCACACAGATTATCGTGTGGCTACCTGTATTTTTCTCTAAGGATTAAGATGTTTATTTAATAAATGCTTACAAATTTATTTTTTAAAATGAAGATTACTTGCTAAAAGAAAATGCCAGTTAGTAAATAAACCTTACTGTAAATAAGCTTAACCTTATTAGTAAGCAAAGAAACAAATGAAAGGGGTCATTTTTGCCACTTAAATTAATAAAAATCTAAAATTTCCGAAGAATTCATTTCCAAAGAGGCATCTAGGTGGCTCACTCAGTTAAGTTTCTGAGCCTTTTGATTTCACTCAGGTCATGATCTCAGGGTTGTGAGATCAGGCTCCACATTGCTGCTTCTCCCTCCGCCCCTTCCCCCACTCGCATGTGCTCTAAATAAGTAATAAACCTTTTTTTAAAATTAAAAAATTATTTGGGGGGGGGTACCTGGGTGGCTCAGTTGGTTAAGCGTCTGCCTTCAGCTCAGGTAGTGATCCCAGGGTCCTGGGATTGAGCCCCATGTCTGGCTCCCTGCTCAGCATGGAGTCTGCTTCTCCCTCTGCCCTTCCCCCCACTCATGCTCCCCTCTCTCCCTCCCTCTGAAATGAATGAATAAAATCTTTTAAAGAAATTACTTTTTGAGGGAACGGGGCGGGGGGTGCTAAGTAAAGAAAAAGTGTAAAATTCTGAATTAATTATGTATATTGTCAGCTGAGGAAGATGAGTAGAAGGTGTGTAGAGTGATAAGAGTTGTTTAAATGCAGCAAATTTAGCATCACTACTTTTTTTTTTCAGCAAGTGTTACTTACATTACAGTCCTGCGAAATGTTTTGATAATTCTCACCATGAATTCTGGTGGGGGGGCAGATTGTAAACTTTGATATCTAAAAAAGTGCCAACAAATTTTTTACCCTGCTTTTGTAATCAGTATTTTTAATCCTGATATCTTGCTTGATGAGGTAATTTTTTAAATGTCACCTTTTTGCAGAGTGAAATGGTAAAGGAGCTAGATGGTCATGTGCTCAAATGTGTGAAAGATCAGAATGGAAACCATGTTGTACAAAAATGTATTGAATGTGTTCAACCACAGTCACTACAGTTCATCATTGATGCTTTCAAAGGACAAGTAAGATTGATTTTTGGCTTCTGATAAGCTAGCAGGGCATTCTTTTAGAATTTGAGTGTTAACACATTTTTCGTAAGTCACAAGGTGATGTAATGCCCAGTACTGTCATACAAACATAGGAGACAAAACAGTAAATGTACAATGATTTCTGCCTGTTTCATAGAGTGCATCAGTAGATAGCTTCACTTTATTGAAGCTGAAAACTGTAGAAGTAGTTCAGTAATATTACTTTAGGATCACAACTCTTAGAATTATAAACCCAACAGTGTTTTCCAAATTTGGGGGGAGAAGGAAAGGAAAAGTCTTCTGAAAGTCTTCACATCCTATAGTAAAACACAGAAAATAAATATCAACTAATACGTAGTAATTAATAACTGCTAATTATATTATTGTACACTACCCTCATCTTGCAGTCTGTTTTCATTATTACATACCCTCCATCTTCTGGTTTGGTGCCATTTGATCAAAATGTCTGTTAGTTCCTGGGGTACCTGGGTGGCTGTCAGTTAAGCATCCCACTCTTGGTTTCAGCTCAGTTGGGAATGAGCCCCGCATTGGGCTATGCTCAGTGCAGAGCCTGGTTCAGATTCTCTCTTCCTATCTATCTCATTCTCTCTCTCTTTCAAGTAAATAAATAAAATCTTAAAAAGGGGGGGGGGCACCTGTGTGGTTCAGTTGGTTAGGCATCAGTCTTCGGCTTGGGTGGGGATCCTGGAGTCCTGGAATCAAGCCCCACATTGGGCTCCCGGGTCAGTGGAGAGCCTGCTTCTCTCCCTTTGCTGCTCCCACTGCTTCTGTGCTCCATATCTCTTTCTCTCTCTTTAACAAATAAAATCTTCAAAAAGAGAGAGAGGAAATATCTCTTAGCTCCTAAGTTGATCACCTTGCTTTCCAGTCTTTACTAACAGGGCAGTGGTCATACTGAAGGTGACTCCCCACCCTTCTATTTTAAATTAATTCAGCATGTCATCAGAAACCTGTCTGCCTCAAAACTTTCCAAAAATGTCAGATAATGGAAATGTATTTGTTCCAATTGTTTTAAGGTGTTTGTACTTTCAACTCATCCTTATGGCTGCAGAGTGATCCAGCGTATCCTAGAACATTGTACTGCAGAACAGACCTTACCTATCTTAGAAGAACTTCACCAACATACAGAGCAGTTGGTACAGGTATAAACTCCCTAATAGTTTTAAATGTTTATGTATTTTTGAAAATGGTTCAAAACATAGACAAATATTATTTATTGTTAAATTTAGGGAAATATAATTTATTCCTAAATTATAATTTATTCCTAAATTAACACACTGTAGAAACACATAGTAAGACAAAAAGCCCAGTATATTCTCCTGACTATATACTGCTAAATTTTTAGAAAAAATAATTAACATCTTTTTAAAGAATAATCATTATTCTTAAGGAATGACTTAAGGAAAGTAATTTTTAAATATCTGTATTTAGGATCAATATGGCAATTACGTTATTCAGCATGTACTGGAACATGGTCGACCTGAAGACAAAAGCAAAATTGTTTCTGAAATCAGAGGAAAAGTCTTAGCCCTGAGTCAACACAAATTTGCCAGGTATTGCAATATTTTCTGATTCCAAGGGTCAGTTCTTTTAACTCTTTGGCTTTTATTAGTAAACAAAGGAATGTAGACTATAGCATTAGAACATAATCTTTCTTGGGACGCCTGGGTGGCTCGGGTTAAACATCTGCCTTAGGCTCAGGTCATGATCTCAGGGCCCTGGGATCGAGTCCCACATTGGGTTCCTTGTTCACCGGGGGAGCCTGCTTCTCCCTCTGCCTGCTGCTCCCTCTGCTTGTGCTCTCTCTCTCTCTTTCTCTGACAAATAAATAAAATCTTTAAAATTAAAAAAATAAAAAACTAAAAAAAACCCCACACATAATCTTGCTTTTAGTAGAGGGGGAAAAACACATACAGAACTTTGCTTTTATCCATACATGACAAATTGGTTTGCCCACATATATTCCATTTTTAAAGTCTGTATTCAGAAAATGATTTGTCTCCCCAAACATATAAATGCAGATTCTTTCAGTGCATGTTAATGAAAATCTCAGACCTTACCAATGATCTGGTTTTCTCTCTTTGAATTATAATTATTATTTTAAGAGGCATATAATTGAACTTGTGGGTATCCAGTATGGGTTCCTCTATGATACTAATTTCTATTTTAAAAGTAAAAGGTAAGAGAATCGCAAGAAAATACCATCTTGACTCTTAACGTCTTCAGATGTGTTGAGCAAATTCTTTCAAAACCAAGGATATTTTGCTATAAAGAAAATAGTAATAAAATACAGGGCGCCCAGGTGGCGCAGTTGTTGAAGTATCGGCTCTTGGTTTTGGCCGAGGCTGTGATCTCAGGGTCAGCATGGAGCCCCGAGTTTGTCTCCATTGTTCAGCCCAGAGTCCAGTTGGGTTTCTCTCTCCCCTTTTCTCTGCCCCTCCTCCCCCTGCAGTCTTGTACACCCTCTAGCTCTCAAATAAATCTTTAAAGAAAAAAGTAAAAAAATAACTTTTGGGGGCCGCCCGGGTGGCTCAGTCGGTTAAGCGTCTGCCTTTGGCTCAAGTCATGATTCTGGGGTCCTGGGATCCAGCCCCACCTTGGGCTCTCTGCTCAGTGGGGAATCAGCTTCTCTGTCTCTCCCCACCACTCCTTCTGCCTCTCTCTCTCTTTCTCTCTCTCTCTCTGTCTCAAATAAAAAGTAATAAATCTTTTAAATAACTTTCTGTGTATATACTTAATTTTTAGCAATGTGGTAGAAAAGTGTGTTACTCATGCCTCCCGTGCTGAGAGAGCTTTACTGATTGACGAAGTTTGCTGCCAGAATGATGGTCCTCACAGTGCCTTATACACCATGATGAAGGACCAGTATGCCAATTACGTGGTTCAGAAGATGATTGATATGGCTGAACCTGCTCAGAGAAAGATAATCATGCATAAGGTAATAGAGTTTATAGCACTTAAAATAGGTGGTTCAATTTCAGGCTACAATTGTAGCTTCTAGGTTTTAATTTCCTCTTCTGTTCTAACTGGAGAAAACATCTAAAATCAGTGGATAACCTTTGACAAATATAGGTATGGTGTACCATTCCATTAGATTCCTAAAATATTCTCAATAAAATCACATTCATTTCTCATCTGTTTACCCATCTTTAGCATTGCCCATACCCATCTTATTTAAATATATTTGGTTTGCCATAATACATGGATTGAACATTAATTTTAAAATCTATAACCTAATGCGTTTTCCTAATTGATTGGGTTGGTTGGTTGTTTTTGTTTTTTGTTTTTTTTTTAACAAGCTGTTTTCTCCCTAGAATGTAATGATTCTTTTTAAAATGCATTAATTTCCTGGGAAAACTGTTAAAAAGAATACTGGAAGAAATACTAAATGCCCAGTCTTTTTCTAAATTAATTCATTTAAGAAACAAGGGACAAGGGGTCCCTGGGTGGCTCAGTTGGTTCTGCTTTCGTCTCAGGTCATGATCCGAGGGTCCTGAGATCCAGTGTCATGTCAGTCTGCTTCTCCTGCCGCGCCTTACCCTGCTCATGCTCTGTCTCTCTCTGTCTCTCTCTCAAATAACATTTAAAAAAAAAAAAAAAAAAAACAGGTCATATAACTTCTTTGGACTTCTTGTTATATAAAGAGAAATATAAGATCATCAATTTTTTACCTTTTTAAAAATGTAATATTTCTGCTTAAAAATATATACTTATAAAAATTGTCAGTCTTATTTTTAACAACTACATTATTTAACCAATATCATATTTATAACATTTGGATTGTTTCTATGAATGTCTTTGCATAACTACCTGTTTTTGTAGGGTAAATTCTTAGGTGTGGAATTGCTGGTGCAAAGTATGTAGACATTTTATGTGTTGATAGATACTGCCAGGTTGGTCTCAAAAAATCTGTACACGTTTGCACATCTACCAGTGTATAAGAAGGACAACTGTTTTGTTGTCATCTCATCAATACCAGTTGTTGTTCCTTATAAAATTTTTTGCCAGTTTGGGGCACTTGGGTGGCTCAGTCGGTTAAGCATGTCTTCAGCTCAGTTCATGATCCCCAGGGTCCTGTGATCAAGCCCCACATCGGGCTCCCTGCTTAGCGGGGAGCCTGCTTCTGCCTGTCCCTCTGCCCCTCCCCTGACTTGTGCTCGCTCTCTCCCTCTCTCTGTCTCTGAAATAAATGAGTAAAATCTTTAAAAAAAATTTTTTTTGCCAGTCTGGGTGGAAAGATGAGCATACAATTCTTTTCATTTACATTTTAAAAACTATTAGATTTTGAACAATTTAGATGTATTAGCCATCACATATCTGATTGCTCATTCATGTCTTTTGCTCCGTTTTCTATTGAATTTTTATCCAGCAGACTTGAGTAAGAAAATTCTGGCTTCATCAACTTTTTAAGAACTTAATAGTTCACTTGTGATGCTTTCCTGCTATGTTTGGAACCCCTCTGTTGTTGGCATTTGTAATAGTTTAGAAGTAGCGGTTTGTGTATTCATTGAACAATTTTGAGAGTAGAAGGTTGGAAAGATTGAGTATAATGAACTGCTTTTGCAAACAGCTTTCTTAAAGGATTTGAATATTAAAATCAATTATTCTTCTAAGGGGCGCTTGGGTGGCTCAGTTGTTAAACGTCTGCCTTCAGCTCAGGGTGTGATCCCGGCCTTCTGGGATCGAGCCCCACATCAGGCTTCTCTGCTGGGAGCCTGCTTCTTCCTCTCCCACTCCCCCTGCGTGTCTCTCTCTCACTGGCTGTCTCTCTCACTGCCTGTCTCTGTGTCAAAAAAAATAAATAAAATCTTTAAAAATAAATAAATAATAAATAAATAAATAATCAATTACTCTTCTAAATCACTAAGATTCAGGAGTGCTTTTTTAAGAAACCGGAAACTGAAATAACTAAGATTTACTAAGGAGATTATTTGTTTTTCAGATTCGACCTCACATTACTACTTTGCGCAAATACACATATGGGAAGCATATACTGGCCAAGTTGGAAAAATATTATTTGAAAAATAGCCCAGATCTAGGGCCTATTGGAGGACCACCAAATGGAATGCTGTAAAGGGAAAAGAGAAAGAAGATGATGTAACCATGTGAAAAGAACGTTTCCTTTGTGAATTATCAAAACACAACTCAACTATGAATCTTTCAAAAATTTTTTTTAAAGCAAAACTATTTATTGACTTTATTCATCCATTTGTAAATTTTTTAAGGTTCTTGTGTATATTTGGGGGGTGGGGGTGGTGAATTATAAATTATATTCAGCCCTGAGTGGAGACCTATCAGATTGGATTGCTGGCAAAGCACAGAATGCCTGTATATGATGTAACTATCAAAAAAAAGCTGTCACATATTTTGTAAATTTTTACCTTGTAAAGTCACAAAAATAGTTTTTAAAGGAAAAAGTACAGTATTCTTTTAATAAACTGGCTTGCAGTCTGGTAGGTCTACGGACCCCATAGCACAACAGGTTTATAGAGATGTATATAGAAATATAGTCCTTATTTTTTTTTTGTCCTTTGTGTGAAGCCTTTTATAATCGATTAACAATCAACTGCATAAATATTATTAATATTTTAAAAAGAAAGTTTAGTTGTATTTTGGTAATTCACAAACTATCATGCAAATAAAAACTCGGCAAGTAAGACAAGAATTAAATGATTTGAGATGAAAAGAGCTTATATTATTTACAGTGGATGTGATTTTAATACAAATACTGCCCTAAAATGTCTCTGGCAATGTACAGAAGTATTGTATATACTTACATATGTAATTGTTGTAAGAGGTAGAAAAAAAACAAAATCATGGTGACACTTCCATTCAGTTAAATGCACTAATTGGAAAGTTAAGTCCCTTTTTAACTTTTCAGTTGGGTTTGCAATCTGATAAAGAGTGAAAATTTGTATATTGTTTTGCTTATAGAATTACAAGGACATGTTGAGGAAGTGTTGAGCTTTATTTTGCTTTTTCATAGTAGATTTTGAGACAGTAGGAACCAGATAGAGGTGAAAGGGGCCACTGAAAAGTGAATTTGATAGCTCAACATTTAAGCATGACTACATATTCAGATAGCTTTTTTTGCTTCCTATAAATAATATGCATTGTGTGTGTAGTAATAGATGTAAGTTTACACTTTGAAAGCAAATCTTGTTTCAATGTTTATTATAAAAGCCTTGCTAATTTAGTAGTGATGCTTTCCTTGGTTGTACAGGTGTACATTTGTAAACCTTCATGCTGTAAATGGAATTTGTTTTATCTCTTTGGAAAACATTTGCATTTTAGTGTACATTTATGTCCCTGCCCTCTTTGACCTGGCATATAGTGTTGTATAATGTAAATTTATTTCTCCAAATCGAGAGTGATTTTTTAAAAATTTTTTATCTTTATATGGTTTCAGAAGTATGAACCGGCTTTCTTTTTATTATTGTGGGAAACATTTTCTTTTATAACATAGTTGTTGACTCTGTTTATATGGACATACTAGGATTTGGATCACCTTCAAGAAGTCAGGGTATTGTGCATAATAGAAAGTATTGGACTGAGAAATTTCGTTACCATGGAGGCCAATGCTTTTTCCATCTTATTAAATGTGATGTGACTTTTTTCTTTGTACAGAAGAGTACTGTATTTTTGAATAGCCTATTCCCAAGTAAGAGCAAATCTGTATGATAACATTTTTTTCTCTGGACATAAGACATAACAGTAACATGATGTACATTTACAAGCGGCCTTATGTACATTTCCCAACAATCTTTTTAAGGCAAAATTGTGACCATATGTGTATAATTAAAATCGTTTTTAATCCTTTGCCTATGAAAATATTTTGGAAAAAAACTTGCTTTGTATATTCAGTTTCTGAAAGATAAAGAAAGTGCTTTGTATTTTGTTGAAGTCAGTATTTTGTATAAAACCATTTATGTTGACCCACTTCTGTTTAGTGCTGAAAACTAATGAATCATGCTGTCTCTTTCGATTGAACATGTAAGGGGTTTTTTATTAGAGATCTGCAGAAGAAAAGCATTCTTCTGAGCACAATATTGAATATAAAGGTTTAGCTGTTCATATCATGAGCCTAAAAACAATGGCATAAAGTTTGGTGTACCAGGCATACTTTTTCATGTTTGACGTTGAGTTACTCTAGTTTTCTAACCCAACATTCCATGTTGAGTCCATTAAATCCAACCACTTGTCACTGTCCCCTCATAGTCATACTGGTTCATCAACATGTCCCAGTCACAGTGGCAGTGCTTTTTCCCCTACATATAAAGCTGCTGTCTTCCACCCCGTCCTACTTTGTTTTGCCAGCCTCAGAGTGTCTTGGCCCCGTGTCGAAATTTGTTCCCAGTATCAGCTCATGGTTGTGAGCTGATCATGATCCAAGTTGTTCTTGTTGGAGATTGATAAGTGACTTTCCTGGATTTGCACAGCTGAATTCCTGGTTTTCCTTTTTCCTACTCTCTGTTGGCACAGTTATCTCTGTAAATTGAGAAAGCCCTAGAGGATGGCTGGGAAATGGAACCTTCTTAGGGTTTTGATGTTCCCATGTATCCCAGTGTTGACAAACTAATCTTCCCAATACTTTCGGGCCTATTCTAGAAGAACGTCTATTACTGTAGAAATTTTATGGTCTGCCATTTTGGTGCCCACCTCTCTGATTCCACCATTTAATAAGTTGGCATGGAGTTTTGCTAAAATCTGAGCATCACATTTCAGAATAAAGAAACTTTAATTGGGCAGAACCACTTAGACTTAACTCTTGAGTGTCTCCTTTTGATATGGATTGTTTCGGACCAGTTTGTCTAAAGTCTTGGCTCTTCTTGGTTCATACGAAATAATGTTATCTTCACTTTGTATATTATGTATAAATTAGAAAATGAAAAATGTGTGAATAACATTGTATGAAATAAACCTGGTCTTGTGTTTTTCTCTAGATAAAATACCCTTCTGTACCTCAATTACAATTCAGATTGCCCATTCAAGTTTACTCTGATTTAAGGAAAAGCAAATATTTTTATCACATGGATGCTAATTTGGGGCTACTGATAACTCTGATGGTATTCTTATCTTTTGATTAGTACTTAGGATCTCTGTCTATATTACATAGAGTGATTACACACCTCATAGGATGAACTTTTAGCCTGTTTCCTTGATAAAATGATATTTCTTCAAGGTTGTTTTGAGGATTAAATTAAATCACTTATCTTTACCTATAGGTGTTTGTTTCCTTTCCACATGAACTTCCAGAGACAGTGTTGTCTAAAGGAGAATACACTTTGGGTTCAGGCATGGATTTGAAGTTTATCTCACGGTTCACAAACCTTGTGAATTTGTGTGTATTAACTCACCTCAGCCTCAGTGTCGCCACCAGTACCCTGGATGAGTACTATTTAGATCATTGATTTTAGGAATTGAGAGTATCTTAAGATACATAGAACCCAATTCTCAACTATTACTAACACTATTTCCATTTTTCTCTCCCTTGTATAGCTATTGGTTTTGTTCTAAGCCATATAGATAATTTGATAGAATCCAAAGCAGAGATCTACATAAAACTACGTAGGAAAAGGCATTTTCATCATACACATTTTTAATTTTTTACACCAGTTTTAATCTTAACTTGTTTTGGTTCTGTTCTGAGCTGAATGCAACCCTTCTGGGATTGTTGATCTATCCCACATCATAGAGATTAAATTAAAAGACTCTAAAATAAATACTACATCCTCCCACCCTAGCTTAATAATCTTAAGCAGGTTTCCTAAGGTGGCCTGGATAGTAGTCATTCTATTTGCCATCACGACATTTCTCAGGAAGGTTGGGGGTGGACCAGGGAGAACAGTAGAGGAACCCCAGAGGAGCAGTGTTCACTGTCTGCCTTATCTGGCTAGCTTTCAAGGACCAGTTTATCTGATGGGGTTTGGGTGCCCCAGACAGTCCACTTGGGAACACAGGTGGTAAGCATGGAGCACTGTGGCGCCGGTGCTCCTCTAGGAGCCGCAGTGTTACCCGTCTGGGTGGCTATCGGGACACCTGGGTGGCTCAGTCGGTTAGGCGTCTGCCTTCAGCTCAGGTCATGATCTCAGGGTGCTGGGATCGAACCCCAGATAGGGCTCCCTGCTGAGCAGGGGGTCTGCTGCTGCTCCTGCCTTACCCCGACTCACGGCGCACTTGCTTTCCCTCTCTCACAATCTTCAGAAAAAAGTCGGAATAGTATCTTGGCTGCATGCACACAGCACCTTGGATCTGAGGAGTGCTTGATGCTAAGAACCTAAGGACAGATCCTACAAGAAGCTCAAAATGTGGTGGAATTTTTATTAAACTTCATTACCTCCATATCCTGTAGACAATTTCTCATTTTTTCTATGTTTCAGTCACATTTTTTCCCCTTAAATATTTACCAGGAACTTAAACCAAATGAAATAGCCCTGTAGTTTGAAGAAAGGAATTGGCTAGGTTGAGCTTAATTCAAGTTTTATTGGACATGAGATTACAATGGTTCGGAGTATAATGGTTGGATTATCCGAGATTCCAGACCTTTAGCTTTACATCATTACGCAAATGGTTTCATCTTTTAAACCTTCGTTTCTTCATGCGTAAGAGAGGGAAATGAGACCTACCTTCTAAAATTGTGAGGATTAAATGAGATCTGTGACGTCCAGGGGCAGTGAGTGACTCTGGTTACAGCGAGTTAAGGAAAGGTGGGGGGGGGGTTTCTAATTTGCCTACACGCAGCCTCAAAACACGGGGATTGGAGCTCATTTATGTTCCTGCTTATGAGTTCTTGATTCAAGTTGTAGATAAATCACTAGGAAAACTGTCGAAGATAGGATTAAGGAATTTAACAGCGTTTTGGTCATTGGTACATTTAATCTTTTTTCTTGGTACTAATACAAGTAATAGTTTTGCCCTGATGGCTGCTCGGATGTTAACAATAGGGAGTTGCCCTGCATCCGGGAGCAGTGGAGTGACAAGTGCAGTGCTGACAAGGACCTGTCTGCATGATGGGCAAAGCATGGAAGTAGCGAGAACCTGGAGGGGTGGGCGAAGTCGGCGCCGCGGATTGCAGAGAGGAGTTCCCATCACGATGGGCAAGCCTCCTCTCACCTCAGTCTCACCCCAGGCCATTCATGGGAAGAAGCCCTGAAAAGTTGGGTCTCAACACCTGGTGGGTCCATCTTACACCAGAGGTCAGGGGGGAAGCATGGGGATCACCCTGGAGGAGAAGAGGGATATTTGGGAGCCTTCCCCGCCCCCACTTTGAAAGTCAGTTCTGACATCATCCAAGATACATTCAATTGAATAGAATGTGGTAGGTTTCACTGAAGAGAATTAGAAAAGAAGGCCAAAAATACACCTTAGAAATACATCTACTACTAGAAATATATCTCAGAAATGTTTAAAATAGTTCTTAATAACTCCTAGATTAAAGAATAATCTAACCTGGAATAAACCGTTTGGGCCAACTTCAGAATGAGTACCAGTGCTATAGATCAAAACTTGGGGGACTTGGGCCAAAGGCTCTTCAGAGAAAATACTTAGCCAAGAAAGTCTGAAGGTAATTCAAGAACCTGGTAAGGGGCGCCTGGATGGCACAGTCAGCTGAGCGTCTGACTCTCGGTTTCTGCTTGGGTCACGATCTCAAGGTTGTAAGAGCAAGCTGCTTGCCAGGCTCTGGGCCCCATGCTCAGCACAGAGTCGGTTTCAGATTCTCTTCCTCTCCACCGTGCCCTTCTCCCTTCCCTAAAATAAATCTTTTTCTAAAAAAGCTAGTAAAATAACAAAATTACAAAAAATATAGAAAGGATTAATAATAAACTCCACAAAAAAGGAATAGGCTTGATGGGTTAAAAACAAAAATAAGACATTCTTTTGGCAAATCAGAATTTTAAAAATAGGTGAAAGACACAAATGGTGTTTATGAAATTGCAAGTTTTTTTAATTTTAATTTTTTTTAAAGATTTTATTTATTTATTTGACAGAGAAAGGCAGCGAGAGAGGGAACACAAGCAGGGGGAGTGGGAGAGGGAGAAGCAGGCTTCCCGCTGAGCAGGGAGCCCGACGCAGGGCTTGATCCCAGGACCCTGCGACCATGACCTGAGCCAAAGGCAGACCCCCAACAACTGAGCACCCAGGCACCCCAGTGTTCTATAATTTAAAAAAAACTTGGGGCGCCTGGGTGGCTCAGTCGTTAAGCGTCTGCCTTCGGCTCAGGTCATGATCCCCGGCGTTCTGGGATCAAGCCCTGCGTCCTTGGCCTCCGTGCCCAGCGGGAAGCCTGCTTCTCCCTCTCCCACTCCCCCTGCTTGTGTTCCCTTTCTCACAGTCTCTCTCTCTCTGCGTCAAATAAATTGATAAAATCTTAAAA